>NC_140944.1:44764778-45047278 GCF_014529385.1 Adiantum capillus-veneris
TGGTGAGGTCCATATGTGATGAAGCTACCTGGGGCACCAAAAGGTGGAAGGTGGTGGCATTAATGGCTCTACAGGAAGCACCAGAGGACTTCCTACTGGAGTACTTCAGTGACATGACCATTGTTGCAGCCCATGCCCACAGGGTTACTATAATGGACAAAGATAGTGAGACATTGAAAAGAATAAGGTGGAGGTATGACAAACTGCTGGTCCCCAATGTCTGCAAGGATAAGAAAATGAGGGAAATTTTGTTATACCCCCCGGAGCTAGTGCCACAGCTCACAGTTGTAGATGTCACACATGATGTGAATACAAGGGCAAGGGCAGACACTATTGCTCGCCAAACAGAGGAAATGAGGGAAGCAGAGCTTAAGGAGAAAGCAAAAGTAGCAGTGGAGTCCCAGAAACAAACAGAGTGCAATGTGACCCTGTCTATAGAGGCAATGAATCAAGAAACTCTACTTTCAATGAAGAATGGTTTGCTTGCAGAGATACCATTTGTAGATGGAACCAGAAAGCTAGCTCTGGAAAAGGTGGACATTGATTTATTGCAGAATCCAGATGCTCAGATTTCAGACACAATTATCTATGCTTGTCTTAAGTAAGTGTTACTATCTTGCTAGCTTTGAAAACTCAGATAATAGGTTTGCTAACTCAGGTAGAGTCTCTGCAGCCTGATCAAAAGTCAACTCCCATTGCACACTCACACAGAGGTGTTTCTCCTTGATCCACAAATGTCTGTAATTATTAGACAAAAGAATAGTCCATCTGGGACCTTTGAGAGCTGGTTTCTCCACTGTGCTATGCTGGAAGTTACTGTGATCATCTTCCCATATGAGAACAACCATCACTGGAGTCTCATATGCCTTGATGTTGACCAACCAGCAGTGTGGGTGTTCAATTCAATAAAAGGAACCCACCCTGAAATTAGGCTGTAAGTGTTTTGTATCAGAAAGTGTTTATTATAGATATACATGTAAATTTGAAGCCTCATGCTAACATCTTGACATTGCTTTGTGCAGTTGTATAAAGAGGTTGTTGCTTGCCTATGGCAAGCTATGTGGAAGGTATGAACTATACAAGGCCCCAATCAAAGAAGTACCTGTCCCAAATCAAACCGATGGGAATTCTTGCGGCTGGAGATGTCTTCTCCATGCAGAATATGTCCTGCAAAGCTACTTTGCATTAAAACCTTTCATGACTAAGGTACCCATTTGGCAATGCATTCAGTTAGTTTTGGTTTAGTCTATAAAAGAATTCTCATCATGTGGTCTTTCAATTTTGCAGAGTGCTTTAAAAAACTACACATATGATTATTTGCAAAGATACCGGGTAAGTTTAATACAACACCTACTTACTATGTCTAGCCCTAGAGAGCTTGAAGATAGCGGCTTGGATGAGCGCACTATTGATCTTACAAAACATGACGTGCCACCACGACAAACCCCTACATCCGATACAGTGGAATCGCATCGGGCCGAGGGTGTCATATCAGCAGAAGATCAAAGAGTCGAGGATGAGGAAAGGACAAATGAGCATATGGAAGCTGCTAAGGTTCAACCGGAGGAGACAATGAAAGAGCCAAGTCAGCCAGTGGAAGAGCCAAAAGAGCCTATGGCTGAAACCCAAGATGAGGAAAGCAAGCCTATAGATGAGCAAAAGGATATGGATGAGGAAAGCAGGCCTAGGGATGAGCAAAATGATATGTATGAGGCAAGCCGATCAACCTTGAATCATGCAGAAAGGGCCATGGGGGAGACCCCTGATGAAGATTTGAATGATGACTATGAAGATAAAGCGGAGGAGAGCAACAACGACATGAACACTACAGAGACCCAGTATGGACCCTTGCTACCTGTAGATACGGTTGTTCCGGTAGTGTCTATTCAAGTATGGCAAAATATGTTCAGCTTCTAACTACTTATATGTACTTGTCAACTTTTACAGAGGTTGATTATCTTGGACGTCAATGGATTGCTGCTGATGCGGGTGCCTCTCGGTGACAAAGGACCCTTTGAGGATTTGCAAACGTTTCGGATGGGAACTTGTCGAGTCGTGGTTTGTCCAGGAACCAAGGAATTTATTGAGTTTCTTCTTCCGCGCTTCAGAGTTGGCATATGGTCTTCAATGCAAAGGCAAAACTTATCGCCACTAGTTGCAATAGTTTGCAGTGTATGCCAAGCTCACACGTCAGATTTTGCCTTTTTGTATGATCAAAGAAAATGCGTTACCGTTGAGGGCCACTACCACCCTAAAAAACCAGGATTACCTCTTTTGTACAAACCGTTTAGCCAAATCGGTGTACCCTTTGATGCAACTAATACACTACTAATTGATGATACTCCTGAAAAGGGAGAACTAAATCCGCCGGGAACAACTATCTCACCACCTTCTTTCGAGGGGCATTCCTTCGATTTTTACCTTGAAGACATTCTGATTCCATACTTACAGAAATTGTATCTCAGTCCATTGTTCACGGACGAGTTTGTACTTTCTAATGAATTAAGATGATTCTTCTATCTGTCTTTGTCTTGTCTAACATATATATATATATATATATATATATATATATATATATATATATATATATATATATATATATATATAGATATATATATATATATATATATATATATATAGAGAGAGAGAGAGAGAGAGAGAGATTTGACGTGGTAAAGGAATGTATTTCAAGCACACTTTTTCACAGGGCACAATTGAAAAATGAGATCAATAAACTTCATGTCTTGAAAGTCATTTGTATACACTTGGGTTTACAAGAATATCTGTTACATTGACACTACTTCAACCCGACCATCCAACTCTTTGCACAAAATATCTTTTTCTCTTTGCCGCATCACCTTACGGCCAGCTAAGAAAAAGGAAAAATCTGATAGTTCCTTGTCCATTGACTCTTCAATGATGTCATTTCGCAAATGCTGAAGACTGCATAGCTCCCTTATTGTAACCACCAATAGTAGGCCATGCTCTTTATCAATCACTTCCACATCCACAGTAGGATTATCTTCCAAACCTGCAGAAACCTGGTCCATAGGAATGTACTTACCGTTTAGCATTTGTGATCGCATATACCAAAATGAGAGTAACAGTGATTGGCTTGCAATCATGTACTTGACAACTAGAGTATCAAGCGCGACCTCTCACCGTAAACCAATCTCTTCCTTTGCATACCATCCTTTGTCAAGAAGTTTGTCACAGGATGACTGCTGAAATGACTTGCACATGAACATAGTTTTTGTAACTCTGATGTTGTAGCTATGAAACAGCTCTATGAAGAGTGCAACAGGACAAAAGTTTGCAATTCTTACCAGTTTGGTAGGAATAGAGCTATGTAGAGACTTTGTATATCCTTGTAGAGCTTACTTCGCATTGCCTCCACCATTGTTTCCTCGGGAACTGGCCAGTCCACAGTGTTCCAATCGGTTGGTAGAGGCAGTTTCACCAACATGCCATTCTTATTCCCTGAGCTGAGTTGGTAAAAGTGGTCATAAAAAAAGATTCCCTCATCAGCCAATCTTTTGCTGCTCCTCTCTGAGTACTGTAGAGAACCAATATGGGCATGTACAACATGGAAGAGGCCTATTATGCACTCCACAGGCTCCCATTGCTCATAAGAAGAGGGATAAACATCTGCAATATATATAAGAAGAGTTAAACTAAGAGTATCAATAAGTACAAATGACAAATCTAATGTAATTGAGTTGTGAAGAGTAGAGACATTACTCATAACAAGCGGGAGAAACATTGCAAAATATATAAGAAAAGTTATAATGAGAGTATCAGTAAGTTCACATGTCAAGAGTACTTACAATTGCAACGTGGTTGATGTATATCTGATACATTTCCACCGTTTGCTATCACCTCTGGATGGGTAAACACATGCTGAACAAGAACTTCCTTTACAGATCTTTTGCCGATCTCAACTTTGAAATCCAACACCCTGGCCTTCCATGCTGAGCGGTAAAATTTGATACCACTAGACCTCTTGCGTCTTCTTGGTTGCATGAGGACCCATGAACCTTTGTTTATCCTTTGTCCAACCCATTGGTTGTCTGCACTTATTGAAACTGGTATTGTAATTGAGGATATGCTACTACTTGGCCTTCTAGGCAAAGTGCCGTTGTTGTTTGTTGGTGTGAGAGACAGTAAACACCTTGAGGCTCTTGGGCGAGAAGACGTGGATGCCATAACTCTCAGAGAAAAGCTTTAGTGGAGGGAGATTCACTTTGAAAGCATTCTAATGGAGGGAAAGTGTTTTAAAATTCCAATATCTTGTGCAGGCTTAATGGTCACCCTCCAGTACGTTAATGACCATGAGAGAATATCAGAAGTGGGACCACACGCAAGCACCTAAAAGCTCGGTAAAAGGAAGGAAATTACTATGCTACAATCCTAGTTTCGTGAAAGTTTTATGCTATTTTCCTATTTTTTGAGTCTTTCCAGGTACTTTCCTACGTAACGTAGCCTTCATGCTCATTGGACGCGCTCTATTTTTCTCTCTCTTCATATGGCCCTCCAAATGACCTCCGAAATTTCCTAATGTAAGCCCGGTGCTTTCCTGGCAAGACCGCAAATTTCTCGACATATTTTTGGTGAACCCGACGCGAATCTGCTAGGGTGAGAGTTTGTGGGTAACCATGGGTGATCATGTTGAGCAACAGGGTATGCATTTTGACCCAGCAACAATGCAAATGTTTCAAGCATTTGCAATGTTCATGCAACAACAACATGCTACTGAAAGAAGGGAGATTTCAGCAACGAAGGCCATACAAGCGGTCGTCAACAGAATGGATCAGTTCAATGGCAAAGATGTAACCAAGTACTTACGCGAGTATGTGAAGGAGATGGAGCTGCATCGCGTGTCAGAAGGTGAGATGATTCAAAGATTTGAGCTAGTTGTTGCTCCAGAAATTAGGGAGCATGTTAGGGCAATTAAAGATGGGCATGGGAGAAATTGGGAAGAACTCAAAGTAGCTTTAAAGGAGGAATATTTCATGGAGGACTCGGAGAGAGTGACCAAAAGGACATTCTTAGAATGGGTAGTCAAGCCAAAGCAAGGACTATCAATAACAGAGCTACTTAGGGAATTTGAGCGGCGCTATGCACAACTCACTAGGATAGAAAGGGCCACACTAGATGCAGAGAAGACAGATCTTTTCTTACAAGCTGCAGGTAAAGAGTTTCAAGAAAATTTGGAGCTTCTTCTTGAAGATAAAGATGCTGAGCAAGGACTAAAGACCGACTGGAATGAGGTTGAAGGTGCTGTCTCACTGCTTGCCAAACGACAAAGAAGAAGGGACAAGATGGTAGTAAACACTACAAGTCCTTCCACCTCAACTTCTGACAAAATGGTAAAGCCTACTTTTATCGCTCCTAAGTTTGACGAGTCCATGCTAGATGAGCTTGTGAAGGGAATGCGTGACTTGAAGGTGAAGTTTGCAAAGCTTGAAGAAAAAGGCCAACCATCAGGGCCACTTCCTAGGCAAAGACAACAGCCCAAAGAAGGGTTTGTTAATAGATGTATTTGGTGTGATAGTACAGACCATGTAAGAAGGGATTGTGATGATTTTAGTGATGCTTTGTCAAAAGATGTTGTCTTTTTTAAGGATGGTAAAATCCACTTAAGAGAGACAGGTCTACCCTTGAGAACTAACTTTGGGAAGGGGGGAATGCAAACCTTAGTTGAAGATATGGCAACCAAGCATGCCACCTCTTCAGTTGAGGCAGCTACTTATGGAGTAAAAATTGAACATTTTTGTGATGAAGAGGTGAGTGACCATCATGGTCAAATTTGGCCAAATGTCATGCAATTAGCTAAAAAGGGAAAGCTTACAAAAGAGATTCTACATGAAGCAGGTGATTGCATACGTCTAGAAACAAGATGGAATGATCCAGTGGACTCATTGTCAGTGCATGCCTACATTACAAAATGCCAACAAAATGAGGCAATTGTAGAAGAGAAGCGCAGACGTGAGAATGCTGATGAAGGACCATCAAAAAGAGCTTCTAAAAGTGGGGGAAGAAGCGACTCAATGCCTTCTCAAACACCCTCAACACAAGGAGCATCTCCACCTGAAGTACTCATGGAGGAGTCTACAACAGAAAAGAAGAAAGAGCCAACGAAAGGTAAGACAAAAGGCCCAACTTTTAAACTACAATCTGATATTGAGGTTGCTACAGATTTAAAGAAAGTCTTGGAGGAAAGGATCTTGAATAGCAAGATTGAGTTTACTCTGGGAGAAGTTCTTGGCATTGCAAAGCGTGAATTCCATGAGGAGATCATTGACATCATCAAGAGGAAGAGGCAAACCCTTGCTGAAGTTTCTCGTCCACAGGTTGAAGGGGAAACCTCAAAGACACAAGGGATGCAACTACAAAATAAGGAGAATGATGGAGCTGTGGTAGGATGCTACCAATCTAGTGGGAGAGTGAAGAAAGTGTATTTCTCAAATGATGATGAAGAAGTTGAAGATATTCCTAGGAGTTACTATTCACGAAGTCATTGGGCAAGGGCTACTACAGAAACTTTGGTCAAGGTAGGTGATCTTGAAAAGCCATTTGTTGCCTTGATTGACCATGGTTCAGAAATAAACATAATGTCAAAGAGTCTCTACAACAAGTGCAAATGGCCAATGGACACAGATCATGGTTGGATGGTAAAAGTGGCAAACAATTCATCCGGTGAATTGTATGCAGCATGTCCATGTGTGAAGGTGACAATAGGTGATGTAAAGATTGACCAAAACTTCTTTGTACAGGATACATCTTCATATCATCTCATCCTTGGACAACCCTACATTGTGGGAGTTCGAATGGAAACAAAGGTAATGGACGATGGTTCAGCATATGCTAGAATACGCAGCAAAGATGGTAAACGAGCTGTCCAATTTCTCACAGTCTGTGTAAACCATGAAAGAAATCGTGACAACCTCAGAGAACATCCTCTACCAAAGGTAAGCAAAGAGTTTCATGATCATAGAGAAATGATGGGTTTTGGCCAAGTACCATTGTAAAGCGGGATTGCAGTGGTACAGAAAGAAAAAGGGTCTCGCCTGATCCAAAAATAGGTGAAACTTTCTCGATGAGCTCCTTGGTAACAAGGAATGGATCAGTATGTTTTACAAAACTTGAAGATTTGAAGAGATATGAGAGGCATTATGTGCATAATGTACAAATAGGCATGAAAAAGAGTGGGTTGCTAAAGCCTACTGAAAATGTTTTGGGTTTGTGTGAACAAGTTTATTTTGTAGATACTATGGGTGAGCTTGATGCTATAATGAGGTCTAGTTTGCATCTTGAAAATGAAGTCGTGGAAGTTTTCTCTATGGAAATGTATCAAGTAATAGAAGCCTTTAAAGAAAGCCAAACAGTTGGCCCAGAAGTCCATGTTGAAACTAAATACAAGAGTGTAGCAAAGAAGGTGAAACCAGTAGCTTCACCCTTACCACCCAACAACAGGGAAAAGATTGAACAGGCTTCTTTACAACCAAGTTTGCGGAATCCTAAAAAGATCGGGCATACCTTCACAAAGGAGTCTTTTCAAGAGTTGCAGATTGGTTGCGAGGAGTTTCTACCACAGGAGGAGACAAAGTGCTTCAAAGAAATGCTTTCAAAGCATGGTAAGGCTTTTGCATTTGAGCCACATGAGATAGGATATGTTGATCCTTATATTGTAGCTCCTATGATAATTTTCACAATACCTCATGTGCCTTGGAATCTGCGGCCTATTCCGGTTCCAAAGGCTCATTTGCCAGAGTTAGTAGAGCTACTGAATGAGAAAATCAAAATGGGAATCTTGGAGCCTTCTTGTGCTCCATACTCAAACAGGTGGTTCACAGTTCCAAAGAAGAATGGTTCTCTACACTTCATCCAAGATATGCAACCAGTGAACAAGGTGACAATTAGAAATGTGGGTACAGGTCCAATTGTAAATGAATTTGCAGAGGCGTTTGTAGGGAGGGCAATCTACTCAATGGGGGATCTCTACTCAGGGTATGATCAATTTCAGCTTGCAATCGAAAGCAGAGACTTGACAACCATGAGGACACCTTTGGGTTTGGTAAGGATGTGTACCTTGCCACAGGGAGCAACCAACCCGGTTGCACATATGATGAATGGGATGAATAAGGTCTTACGTGACTTTATTCCTCAAATCACAATGCCTTTTATTGATGATTTGCCTATCAAAGGATGTGAAGAAAGTGACAAAGATGAAGCTTTGGATCTCAAGGGATGTCGCAGGTTTGTGGTAAATCACATAAATGATTGTGATAAAATTTTGTCTAGGTTGGAAGAAGTGAATCTTACATTGTCAGGGAAAAAGTCTATGTTTGGTGTCAAAGAAGTGCTCATTGTGGGGCACATGTGCAGGCCATATGGTAGGAAACCTTGTCCATCAAAGGTAGATGTCATCCAAAGAATGAAAGAAACATGCACTAGCATCATTGAGGTTAGAAGGTTTCTAGGAGCATGTGTCTTCTATGTTATTTGGATTCCACATTATGTACATGTAGTTGATCCTCTTTATCAGCTACATGTAGCTGATCCTCTTTATCAGCTGCTTAGAAAGAATCAAAAGTTTAAATGGACAGAAGCACATGTAAAATCCATGAAAAAGCTAAAGGAGTTACTCCAGTCAGCAACGACTTTGAGAAAGGTAGACTATGAGTGTCAAAGGCCAGTGATTATGACAGTAGATACCAGTCCTACAGGGATTGGATGGGCAATAGGGCAAGATGACAAAGAAGGAAACATGTATGTGGTAAGATTTGGAGCAAAGGTACTAAGTGCTCGCCAAAGAAACTATCCACAAATAAAGAGAGAGTTATGGGGTATGGTTACAACCTTGAAAAGTGGGAAAGAGTACCTAATTGGTGCATGTGTGGTTGTAGAAACAGATTGTCTACCACTTCTTGGGATGATTACAAGCTGCTCAACACCAGACATTGCTATGTTGCGGTGGATTGCCTACATTAATTCCTTAAATCCCGAGTTTAAGCACATTGCAGGTAAAGACAATACAGTGGCAGATATGCTATCAAGGGCAAGGTATGAAGATGAGTCACAAATGATTGATGAGGGAGATGATGTAGGCACAAAATTCTATTCTATCTCTCATGTCAAAGGTAACAATGTCTGCATGACTAATTCACTTGAATTGTTCTTGAAAGATATTTATGAAGGTGATTGGCTTTCTATTGGAAGGTACTTGAGTACTCTAACAAAACAGGATGATTGGTATGAACAAGAATTCAAGAGGATACGCAGGAAAGCATATGGGTACTTTTTAAGGGATGGTTACTTGTGGAAGCATCCTAAACAAAAGGGTGCTACACCACAACGGGTTATATGTAAAAAAGAGACTCAAGTAAAGCTCATGCAAGAGTTTCATGAGAGTCTATGGGCTGGACACAGGGATGTGTGGGCAACCTTCTCCAAGTTGAAAGAAAAATACTGGTGGAAGGGTATGTATAAAGATGTATCTCAGTTTGTAGAGTCATGTGTAACTTGTCAAATGTATTCAAATGTTCGACATCGTGATGGATTGCACCCTACATATCCACTAGCCATGCACTATAAATGGTTTGTGGATCTAGTCACGATGCCTTTAGGACTCTGGCAGATGAGATACTTGGTTCTTGCACGAGAGGACCTAACTAACCAGGTTGAAGGAAGAGCATTAAGAGCTAAGACCACAGAAGCTGTGTGCAAATTCCTTCTTGATGAGGTGATTTGCCGTTATGGTTGTGTGGGAAAAATCACTGCAGATCGAGGTGAACTGGATGCCGAAGAAGCAAGGGAGTTCTTTTCTAGATTAGGGATCAAGCTTTCTCTTACTACAGCTTACAACCCTGAAGGCAATGGAAAGAGTGAAAGAGGGCATCCTCCTATCATCAAAGCTTTGGCCAAGGCTTGCGAAGGAAGAGTTGGTGAGTGGCCAAAATTGTTACCATATGCTTTATGGGCTGATCGTACAACACATAGCTCACTAACTGGCTACATGCCTGCGGAGCTAATGCATGGTCAAAAGCCAGTGATGCCGATTGAGGATACAATTCCCACATGGAATGTACTACCTTGGCAAGAGGGGCTTAGTAGAGAAGATCTCCTTGCACTGCGTATAAGGTAGCTAGAGAGAAGACCTGGAGACATTGAAGCTGCAAAAGAACGACTCAAAAATGCAAGGTTGCAAAACAAGGACTATTTTGATAAGCGACATCGACTCAGGAGCAAAGCAATTGACAAAGGTGACTGGGTTTTAGTGTATGATAGTAGCCTTGATAACCAGCACACAGTCATGCGTAAGTTCTAAAAAAGATGGTTTGGACCGTATGTTGTAAAGCATGTGCATGAAAATGCTACTTACAGCTTGTCTGAACTAGATGGTACAGAAGTAAAGATTCCCATTGCAGGAAAAAAGATTAAAATGTTTAAGAGAAGAGGAGATAATGATCTAGAAGATATGGATGAGGAAGAAGAGAAAAACACAGGTGAAGATCAAAGTGAACATGAAGCTCTGGAATCATCCAGTGAAGAAGAAGACAAGGAAGATGTACAAGAGGTCTAATCTTACAAAGAGACAATGTGGCACATACTGGAGGATGTGCAGGTTTAGAGGGGGTGGATGTCGTGCTGTGACACGTACATGGTGGGAACGCATGCTACAAGATCTATCTTGTATTTTTTTAGATACATAATTATATTTCCTATAGTGTACATATGCATATTTAAGTATAATAATAAGCCTTCTATCTCATCCTATTATTTTTCTCAAGGGTAACATATCCTTACTTTACCATCAGAAAATACTATGGGAAAAGCATCAATAGCTCCGCCTCTTCAACTTGGGGCAAAAAGCATTGATTCTTTATTTCTACTATTTCATTATCATCTCACACCCTAGCTAGATCCTATATCTAGGGTAAACTTTAATATATATATATTCTATGTATTTTTTATACTTTTCTTATATTTCTTTTTAAATAGCTACTAGGAGAGAATCAAATCCTAGTGGGACACTAGGTGGCATGATTTCAAAGATACACTTATTTTAATGCATTATTGCAAGCATGATTACAAAACTTTGTCAAGGAACAATTTCATGCTTTCAAATGGCATGAGGTGTCCTTTGGAATTAAATGAAAGTCTAGGCTAAGGAGACCACATGAAGACTTTTGCTGCCATAAATGGACCCTATTTTGATGAATTTTTTACACAAGGTTCCAATCCGAATTGGAAAACGATTTTAAAATGAAAATCGTAGATAATGAGCTGAAGTTTTTGCCCATATTTTTACTTTTTTATTTGGAGCCACGGTTGAGGAGATATGATCAAAATACTGGACCCCAGTCTGCCCATATCATGCAGGGACAGCTCATTTCCAACTTTTCCAATTCTTGTTCACATTGGCTCCTCTCTTCTTGTGTAAACCCTTGTGGGTTCCCTTCACCTATAAAAGGGGACCTCTTCTTCCTTGGAAAGAACTCAAGCATTCAAGCCATTGATGAGAGAAATTCTTGAGGGAGTGAGTAGTAATGCCTAATTGTATTTAGCCATTAACATAAGCCCAAGCCTACACTTTCTCCTAGAGGGAGACTAGCCATTCTTGCAACAAGCTAACCTTGGAAGATCAACTCTAATCAAAGAAGGTCTTGCACTTGGTGTATCAATCAAAGTGGAATTCTCCACTCTTCTTCTCTCTCCATCAATAATGGTGTCGAAGGGTTTGTCAAGTAAGATGTGTTCTACATTGATGTTTTCTTGATTTCTTGTTGTTTTCTTTTTCATCTCTAATCCAACATATATATATATATATATATCTAATCTCATCTCTTTAACCAAATCTATCTCTTCACTCTTAGTAATTCATCCTCTCTACAAATTTTAGGTTCTCCTTGCTACAGGTACATCTCTCCCTGCAGTATCCTTATTGCCAACGGGCAAGAATAGGGCTTGGGAGGGAAACTTCTCATCTCTTCTCTTCTCTCATATCTACATTTATCACATACTATCCTAGATGAATAACCCACATGATGATCATTTCTATCGTTTTCACTCTGTACGATCTATTAGAATTAACGTATGGATTAGCCGTAAAATACACTTTCAACAACGTATAGTGTTTCTCTTCGGCCCTGAAAGGCTCAATGAAATATTTCTATCACCGGATCCCATCATACTTCCTCTCATAGACTATAATTTTTCTTTTGATGTAAGCGTAGTTATCTTGCTATGAACCAAGAGGATTTGTACACACAATTAATCCCAATCACTAGACAAAATATATATATTATGGTAAGCACAAAACTACAATTCCAAAGAACAATTCGTAGCCTATTTGGTCATCCAAGATTGAATGCCATTAACTCATCCATTAACCCTTTCATATTACCCATGATACGATATGACCATAGCCTTGATGTTTTCATCTTCGTATTGTTTTGACATTCTCTTTTGCGTTCTTTCTTTGTGTGTGTGTGAGTGCAAGAGAGAAAGAGTGAGTCTTCTTTGATTGCACTTCTTTCCAAACCCTAGTCTTCATGGAATCTATGGTTTAACTCCTTCATATAGGTTTTGTTGAGTTCTCTCACAAACTCTCACAGCCATAAGCCCGGTGCTTTCCTGGCAAGACCGCAAATTTCTCGACACCGTGCCACTTGTGGCTCCTTGAGTCGTTTGTGAATTCATAAATTTCTTGACTCAAGGAGCCACTTGTGGCTCCTTGAGTCGTTTGTGAATTCATAAATTTCACAAGTAACTCTATAAGATTGGTAACATATGCATTGAGTGCAGAGAGGTTGCTTTTAAGTATGCTTTGGTGATGTTCTAGAGTCTTAAAAGAAGCCATATCTACAAGCCCATGATCTCCTAGATCATCATCATCATGCATATTAGTGTCAGCAGCACTCGTGGTGCCCTGATTTTGATCTACGTGCTCAAAATCAAACATGTGTATAGGTAGGATATCCTCACTGGCCATGGTTAACACACACAAATGCAAAGAGAGAAAAAAAAATTATAACTTGTACCTTGAGAAAGTGAAGTATTTGTGTTTTGTATGCTCCATAATTTGCGTTGCATGCGAACATCACCTTGCGGAAATTTGAGCGCTTTGACTTGTCGTTCATTGTAAGAACACCTTTGATGATTCTTCACAAAACTCGTTATTTTTGTGAAGGCTTTTCTTCACTTTGAAGCTACCTCCTTGAGGAAAAAAGAAATTTTGGAGGAAAACTTGCCTTCCTTCAGGAAGTGAAAAGGAAGGGTGAAGCTACTTCCTTGAAGTTTGAAGCTTTCCCTTTCCTTCTAGTTTTTCTTTCAAGACAATTAGACTATCTTTCCTTGTTATACACAACAAGAACCAATAGCTTGATGATAAAGTGTTGGCCTTTTACCCTCATGAGGTGGGTTCAACCCTGCTTCATGCAAGGGTTACGTGGGCCTTCTCAAGCGTGCAACGGTGCCAACGGAAGCCTTCGGAAGCGTCGGTGCCGTCGAGTCGTCGGTCGAGTTTGCCTTGGTCACCTGCTGTGGATGGCATAGATGGGGCGGCCGTGGTTGGCTGTCACTATCTGTCCATGCACTACTTACATAGAAAACTATGCCTGCCTTCTTTTTTGCTGCACAATGGAGACGTCGCTGTCTATGGAGCGTGGGAGAGAAGCAGAGCGTCACACGCACATGCAAGCCGCTTTTAGCCTCCTCCCAAAAATAGCTCGGATACCAGTGAAAGGGAGGTGGTAATGTGTGTGCTAGTCTTCACCCAACTGTGCTATCTTACAGCCTCCCCCTAGCATACACATTGTCCGACTGTGCCAGTGGCCTTGCGCATAGGACCCATGTCCTTACACCAGCTTTGGCATCAAATGATGAAGTGTGGGAGAGAAGCAGAGCGTCGCACGCACATGCAAGCCGCTTTTAGCCTCCTTTAAAAAATAGCTTGGATACCAGTGAAAGAGCGGTGGTAATGTATGTGCTAGTTTCCACCCAAACGTGCTATCTTATAGCCTCCCCCTAGCTTACACACTTTACGGCCGTGCTGATGGCCTTGCCCATAGGACCCATGTCCTTACACGAGCTTTGGCATCAAATGATGGATCCCACTCAATAGTGTTTGGGGGACTACCTTCTCTACAAGTAGCAATAGGGAGAGTCCTAAATCAAGGATTAAAAGTTTGAAACTCTTGTGAAGTCATCCATGGTCACATTAGGTGCACAAGCTGTGGAGCATATCACTCGTTTAAGAACAAGGAGTGGAGTTTATGGTGGTTTCACACATGCTAGGTTTTCAAGAAGCTATAGAGGTTTGAACCAAGGTAACCTAGGTGTATTGACCCCTTGTGGGTGCAAATACTTCTTGCCAACCAAATGATCATGCCTAGACTTTGGTACTTTACGCTCGCTAATTTACTTTCACTCACTGCTACTAACGGAGTGTCTATTATGATAAGGCAACCCTTCAAGCCAATATTGTTAACTCATTGCTAATGGGTAGGCGAGGGGGGGTGTGGGACTGGTTGTTGGGTTTCCAAGCCCAAGTCTGGTATAGTAAGGTGTGCCCGTGGGAACATGCTCTTATGTAGCATGCAATACAAGCTCAATTAGAACTGGAGTTTTTGCATGGAAAACTTTTGGCTTCATATATACATGTAAAGGCTTTGAATAATGACCATTATAGTGTTGATCATTTTCATTGTATCGAGGTCTTCTCATCTCGCTCTGCACGCTGTATCCTTGCCATGGCCACACCTCGTCAACATCCTCCCTAGCGGCCATCTCCTACACTTGGTAGGCGAGGGCCCTAGGTGGTGGCTCATCGCAAGCACAACCCGACGTTTTGAAACGTTGGCGGACAGAGCTCAGATGAGAGCTTGGTGGTTGTGGTTAGCTCAAGGTGGTCGGCTCAGGGTGTTGCATGCGTTCTAACACGTTGTCGCTACTCCAAGGCAAACGAGAACTCTGCACATGCAACATATCAAAATATAGTCTATCAAAAGGTAGTGAGTTGCAGAGGGGAGCACTTCTCAAAACATGGCTACCTTTGGCAGTTTTACAAGGCGATCAAAAACACTTTCTTCAGGAGTGTCACCATGAAAGCACCTCAAAAGAGCAAGCATATAAAAAAGATACTCGCGAATAAGTTCTGCCAAGGCCACAGTGAAGTGAAGTTGTGCATTGAGCTTCTCTGCGCATCTTGAAACACCACCCGATGGCCAAGGCTTTGACGATATTCCCAAACACTTATGCAAAGTGGTAGATCTATTGTCCGTGAAAGAAAAGAACATCTTGCAGTCATCAAAGCAAAAGGTATAAAGTTTACTGGATTTTGTACTCCACATGCAAGCACAATCCTCAACAAGAATCGTGGTCAATAATCCCTTTAGAGATTATAGTATGGCATCGAAAGTGGACAAGCTCAATGGAACTGGACTTTTTACTTGGCAACTAAGGTAAAAGGCTATCTTATGTGAAAAAAATTATGGATTGTCGTGAAGCCCCTATCAATCGACGAAGCAGGCACATTGGCTATAGTTACGAGAGTGTTATTTGCCAAGTAACGATGCAAGGATGAACAAGCATTAGGTATTATTCTCACATCTCTGGAAGATGACTTTATTCATTATTTGGATCACATTCAATCTTCATATGCTTCTTGGATGATATTAGAGAAAGTTTTCGGTCCCAAAGCCAAATACTCCAAAACGAGCCTTAAAATGGAGCTATATTCTCTTACCATGTGTGATGGTGAGAATATTTCCACTTTAGCTATAACAGATTGAAGAGCATCCACACTCATTCAATTTATGTTGAGGCCCTCGTGCCAGATGAAGACCTTATAGCTATTTTCCTTAATAGCTTTCCTGCATAATTTTGTCAAACTGTAACAATTTTAAAAGAGAAGGATCCTGCTTTCTTTGGACTGTATTGTTAATTCATTGCAGGAAGAAGAAAACCAAGTATCATGTGTCAATTCTGCCATAGTTCCCATTGCATATGTAGCTAGTGGTTGCACTTCGATTGCAACTTCAACCAGACCTACTACCAGCACTAGACCTTGTGCAATCTATGGCTGCAACAAACATCAAACAAAGGACCGTTTTAGCAAAACTCCTTATTTTTATTGTGGAAAGACCAATCATCCTTAGACCGTGTATTTTAAGTATATAGGGGTTGCATCCTCACCATGGACACACCTCGTCATCATCCTCCCTAGCTGCCATCTCCTATACTGGTTAGCCTCACTAACTTTTTGATGACCGTCCAATTGCCTCAAGATTCACGTGGGCCTTTGTCCACCATCAGTCTCATCGCTCGTGCTTATTAAAGACCTCGTGGGCTTTAGTGTCTTGGGTCATGGCCCTTAGGAAACTCCTCTCAGATGACATGGCTCATGATCAAGAAAATCATCTAAACCCATCTCCAATCTCATTTTCCCCTTTTGAATTTATTGCATGCTATTTTCTTGCAACACCTGTACCTACTTGATGGCAATATCACATTGTGGCATCGCTCCATTCATCAAGGTCCTTAGATCAACATCTCAATTGTTAGTTTTTTATTAGACAATGCTATCTTAGTGAATGCTCTATGAGACCACTAGACATAAGTTGTTGGACACCAAGTAAATTGTAGCAATGTTGCCAATTTTCAAGGAGATGAAGAGCTCAACTAGGATCTTTAGAGAAGGCTAAGATCTTAGAGAAAGACCAAGAGCAAGTATGTTAGTAGGCTTGATGGTGAAGCATGCCAAGTGTGAATGCATCTTACACAAGGACAAAGGTGTCAAGATTAGCCACGGACTTTGGCAAGCAGCTAGGAATCCGACCCATGTTCGGGGTTGCTTATAAGCAAGAAAAGTTGCAATCGTGGGAGAAAACTTCCAAGGGGCAATAGAGGAGACTCGAGTGGAGCCTCAAGGGAAATAGAGGAGACTCGAGTGGAGCCTCAAGGGCAAGGTATCATGGATTTCTCTAGATGATCAAGTTGTGTGTGGGAGTTGAGCACACTACGCTCATTTTTCACGTTCTCTCTCTCATTTTCTCTAGGATAACCAAGTAGGAAAGCAAGAAGGTCTAAACTCACAAGGAGGGTCAAAGAAAGAGGTAATTCCTATAGAGAGGGGTGGTTTATTTCAAGAAGCCTTGAGGGGATTGACGTAGGAGTTTTGAAGCTTGGCTACAAGTGTGAAAGAGGAAAACCAGGTGAGACAACGGATGCGCTGGAGTAGGGCCACAGTGTTCAAAAACAACTTTTTTTTTAAATAATTGGCATAGCTATGTGTGAGACATATAAGAGATATAAGAGTGGTCTCTTCAAATTCATAAACCCCTCTTCTACTTTCAAAAGACCCATGGTAGGTTGGAAAAGTAGCAAAATAGAATATCCATCGACTCTCAAAGGTTTCTTCAAGTAAGACCATATTAGATATTTTGGTAAGAATATGATACATACGTGCTGATTTATGGTTGGTAAATAGAGTACAAATCGTAATGGATTGTGGTGTTGACAAACACCAAAAGTCAAGAGGATGCACTACACATGAACTCTTATGAATATTCCAAATTACATGAAACAAATGAAGATACAAATAAAGATCTTGTTTAGAAATTGACTTGTAAAGTCACAATAGAAGCTCCAAAAAAATTTACTCCACGTTTGATACCACATCTACACTTTGATCCAAGCATGGTTGATGTGCACGCATGAGGCCTTTTTTGGCTTTTTGAGCATGCCTTTCTAGAATCTTAATTCTAGAAATTGGTCCTTCTTTGTTGGGTCTTTGGGACCAAACAATTGCATCTATAATTTCCTACACTTGGGGATCTTTATAGGTGACAACCCAAAAACCCTTGCAACAATTGTTGTAAGCTTGAGCATCTGCCATCCCACTCTTTCTTGCACAAGGTACCCAATATTGGATCAATATTTTTTTGTAGTTTGGTGATGTAGGATCATTATCAATGTCAGATAGAGCCACTGCAAGCCAAGATGGATATATTTCTATTTCATTTGGAGCTAGCATAACAAAGTCACCTTGATACACATGACACATAGGGTCAAACTCTTCCATTGGTCTATCTCGTTGAGACCCACAAAAATGGTCATTCAACTCCTCAAGGCCTAGGAATTGTTTTGCTCCTTCTTGTAAACTCCTGGTAGTGATTTGTAAGTTACCAATATCTTGAGTTTTTGGACAAAACATTTCATACAAGACTCCCTCTGATATGATTGGTTTTCCAATCTCTTCAATTACCTTGCTTCAATAATCTATCATGGGTCTATAATACCGCGGTACACTTGAGCCATTTCCTAAATTCTGCGAGAACTTTATATAATTCTTCAACCCTGAAATTACCTCTTCATAAGCCTTGACATATTTTGCCATTGGTACACAAGGTGGATCTCCATGCAGTAGCATTGGCTTTCCTTCTGTGTCTGTTTTCCAAAGGCGAATACTTCCACTCCAACTTGACATGGGCCTTATATTGCATCATTGGTGTCTCATCTTGCATAAAGAACCTAAATTAAAGTGGCTTGGAATGGCCAACAAGCATGTCTTGTCCATCACAAAGATAGCCATCATAGTATTGCTTGAAATCGGGGATCTTTAGGAGCAAAAATGGAGTTGGAGATGAAGATGAGCTGTTTCATAAGGTATCAATCAAATGTGGCAAAGTATAGGTTTTTGTAACTCTCAACTTCTTTGAAAACCTACTAAACATAGCATCTATGTCCTCATGTGTATGCCCAACCATTAAAAATCCTAGTTGTATGGTTTTGAAAACCCCCCTTGCAACAAGCATTGACAAATAGCCAAATAAGTATCGATTCTTGTTTTCCCCTGCACAATTATCCAATCATAGCAGCAAGTTCTCTGGAAGCTTGCAAAATGTCGATCCAATTCCTCCTCTGCAATTTCAAATGATTGCAAAATGGAATCTTTTTCATCACTCAAGTTGTGGTAGTCCAAATCTTCCCTTGAGTTCAAAGCATTTAGTAGTGAAACATTGCCCCTCAAAAGTCCATTTGTTACTAGATCACCAAGAGAGTGCTCATCTTTCCTCTCTAGGTTATGTAAGAAATTAGCAATTGAGCCAATTGTAAGTCCGTATCAGCTGGACACAAACCATTCAAGAAAAAGTGGCCGTAATGACCTTCTCCATGTCCATGAGTGATCATGCCTACCAATGCCACCTGTAAATTGTATCTTGAATCCACACCCTTAGGAACAATGGGTAATCTCGGAATGGAAGTCTTCTTTTGATCCATCTTATCATGGATTATGCATACATATTTTTGTGGTTGAGTTTCAGAATATGTGCTCCATGCATAATATAGACTCATGCAACTCTTTTGTTGTGCTATGTGAACTTCTCTCTCCCTCAAGAGAAGATCTCCTCAAGAGAGGGTTTAGCTTCTAACCTTGCTTTGATTGAGCTACAAATATTGCACTTAGAGAAATCACTTGTCTTTGTTAAACTGACATGTCGGTACTTTTTTTTCCAAATTCTAACCAAAGAAGACTGGGGTAACTTCTTCTCATAGTCCATTTGGCCCAATGTTGTGTTTATTTCACTTAAAATATCCACTTGTTTGTACGTTGATGGAATCAGTAATTGAGTATCCCTTGAGCCATCTAGTAGTGTTCTACTTCTATGTGGCATCTTCTCTGTTTATTCACAAACTCATTTGGCAATGCTTGTGCTAAACTAGGATGTTGAAGTCCTCTTCTCAATGTACATGTGTTCCTATGCACATAGTGGCGTACACCATTTTCAAACTTTTCCTTGTAGCAATAAAATGATGTCTTCAGTATTCCATGTAGCTCATACCATGATCTACAGCAAACAATAGAACCATATACCCTAAACTGGTAGTGCATCTTTTGGTATTTTTGATAACATATAGAAAGAACATCATAAAAATAATTAGTGCGTGATTTTTGAGACTCTCCCCAAAATTCTTGTCGTAATCTTGTAGCCGGAAACATTTTTTTGCACAACAATCAATGCATGAAACCCTTTGAATTGTTTCATTTGATAGATAAAAAGTAGAAGTTGGTGCTTCTCTTGTTTTCTGAATCCTATTGATGAAAGTATATAGTCTCTTCCTTGACAACTGGACAACATTACTCCCATCAAGGTTTCTCCCAACATTGTCATCATTGGACACATCCTCACATCTTGCATGCATACCATCAATTGGAACAAAGCATTGTAAGGGGCTCCCATTCAAGACTGTTGTTTGCTTGACGGGCCACTTTAGCAAAGTGAGGCTACCCACTTCATTTTCATCCTCAATTCTTACATTTGCCCTTTCAATACCCACACCCACACAGTCATGAACAAGTTCTTGAAAGTTGACATAATCATGTGGAAATACATATAATATGGTTCCTTCATTCACAATTTGCATCATTGTATCATCCTTTAAAAGGACCCTCTGATGTCTCCAAGATTCTCGGATTGATATTTCCAATTTTGGGCTTGTTATAGGTATTGCATCTGTAACTAGAGGATTAGAATGATCCCCTTCTTCATCATTATTGTAGATTTCATTTGTGTCAATCAAGTTGCCATCTATTATACAAGATTGCAAAAGAAGCTTTGGCCACCGAATGGAACTCCATAATGAACCTTGGAGAGATGAAGTATCCATTGTAGGAAATGGTAGGACCACATCCTTCAAGCATTTCTCCACTAGTACGGATACATTTCCTTGCCCTATCTTTGTACCACCACATGTGGAATTTGGATCTGTTCTACGCACGCAACCAATTCCAACAGTTTCACTGTCAAGAATCATATGCAGTTTCTCCCTAGATTCAAAGTCCATCCTATAAGTGAGAAAGACGACCTTGTTAAATCCACAGTCACAAATAAATACTCTTTGATCAAAATTCACATTCTCCATTACACAAAATACTTGAGGATATGAATACTATAACTCCACCATAGCCAATGGGATGAGTTCCAATCAAAACAATTAGCTAATATTATTCCTTAATTATCTCAATTTTATGGGGCTTGACTTGGATGGGTGGAGGACCTCAAGTACTAATCCCCCATGCTACGACATGCACAATATTTGCATAGGTTGGAAAAGTGGTGGACTTTGAGATTAACAACCCATGGTGCAACAATGGATTGAAAGCTAGAAATCTTGTATCAATGCTCAATACCTTATTTTAAGAAGTGATAGCCCTTGCTCTTTTAATGGAGTCAATACTGGACAAGTGATGGACGAGTTTGTGCTTACAGAAAAGAGAATCCCCTTGCTATATTAGAGCATAAATAGAACAAGTATTGAACCTATTTTTAATGCCCACTACCACCAATAAACTATTGTAGGACCTGTTTCTCAAAGTCCAAGTAGCCTTTGAGGCTTTCAATGGAGGCAAGGTTGGAGAAGTTGTAGGTCTTGAAACCAAAATCCCCTTGATGCATCAAAGCATAGCTTGGAAAAATGGTGGACCTAGGTGTAATGAACAATGTCCAAGGTGAATTATTGTACAACCTTGCTTCCCAAAGTAAGGTTGGACAAGTGGTGGACCAAGTTTTGAATCTTGAGACCAAAAACCGCTTGATGTATCAGAGCAAGTGTTGGATCTTGAGACCAAAAGATCCTTGATGTTTTAGACCATAGACGGGACAAGTGGTGGACCTAGTTCAAATGGCCAATCTCCAAGGTTAGGTGGACTACTATCAATTTGGACTACTATATTAGAGCATTGCTTGGATAAGTGGTGGACCTAGTTGTAATGACTAATGTCCAAGGTGAACTATTGTAGGACCTTCCTTCTCAAAGAAAAAGTTGGACAAGTAATAAACCAAGTGTTGGATATCTAGAGCATAGCTTGGACAAGTTGTGGACCTAGTTCAAATGGCCAATCTCCAAGGTTAGGTGGACTACTACAAATTTGGACTACTATATTAGAGTATAGCTTGGACAATTGGTGGACCTAGTGGTAATGACTAATGTCCAAGGTGAAGTATTGTAGGAACTTACTTCTCAAAGAAAGGGCTGGGCAAGTGATAAACCAAGTGTTGGATATCTAGAGCATAGATTGGACAAGTGGTGGACCTAGTTCAAATGGCCAATCTCCAAGGTTAGGCCCGACTACTACAAATTTGGACTACTATATTAGAGCATAGTTTGGACAAGTGGTGGACCTATTTGTAATGACTAATGTCCAAAGTGAACTATTGTAGGACCTTCCTTCTCAAAGCAAGGGTTGGACAAGTGATAAACCAAGTGTTGGATATTTAGAGCATAGCTTGGACAAGTGGTGGACCTAGATCTAATGGCCAATAGTAAAGTATGTGAACTACTATAGGAGTTTTCCAAAGCAAGGCTTGACAAGCAACGGACCAAGTGACATAGGACCAGGACCTTGGCCCACTTTGCAACATAGTGTTTGACCTCCAAAATAAGAAATTTTTATCTACGCCAAAATAAGCTAGTCTCATATATCAAAGACGAAGATCAAGATCAAGATCAAGGCCAAGGAAAATTGAGGCTCTTTGTTTCTCACAATTCAATTTACGTTAGGTTTTTCCCTCAAAATAATTCACTTTGGGTTTTTCTTCAAAAATAGATTTTTATGCATATTCTTTATTTAAAATATTCGTTAATCTTTTTCAATAATTTTAAATTTAAGTTTTAACTCTTCAATAAAATCTTAAATTTAATAATCTTTAATTATAATTATATTTTTTAAATTTTAATTATAATAGTGCCTAAAATAAGAATAAAAATTTTGACTCAATGACATGCATGGACATAGTGTTTTAGAATGTGTTTTAGGTCATTTAGAACCATTGGTCAAGGGGCGGGAGCCTCTTGTCGCCTCGTGGCATGATTGATGAGCAGGGTCCAGGGTAGTACCCCGGACGAGGTCGAGGGGCGGCAGTCCTCGTGCGGTCCGAGGCAGCGTCCTTGGCGGGGTCAAGAGGCGGCAGAGAAAGAAACAGAGCACGCGACCATCGTACACATACAGGATAGCTCATAACAGCATCACACACATGTAGCATCGCGCATACAAGTAGCATCGCACACACAGACATCGCACGCAGACATCTCACACGGAGGCATTGTACACACATGTACAACATTTTTGTGCACAGTTTGCCCATCAACTTGCACACAGGGTGTGGAGGTGAGATCGCACATAGCGTGTACGAAACCGCAACATCCTGCATACGACAGGCATGTAACAACAGGTCTGTCTCTCCCTCTCTCCCTCCCTCCCTCTCCCTCTCTCTGTTTTTGTGTGTTTCTCCCTACCTCTCTGTCTCACTGTACTTCTATGTGTTTCTCTTGCGCACTCACACACAGTAATTTCTCTTTAAAATACAAGGAAACGCAGACCAAATCTGTCATCCATGCTCTCTGGCCTCTTCTCTCATGGCGTAGTTTCATCGATTTACACCATTTTGCCTAAATTACATGCACATATGCCGTAATTTATGCTTGTGTATGTATACATGTGTGTTATTTCATTCTCAGATTCATGCTTGCATAATGTAGATACATGAAAAGTCGCACAAAAAGCATACATGCATAAGCAGAGATAATTAAAACATTGAAATACTAGTTAGTTTGAATACACGACTTACTTTTGTTACCTGTTAAGGTTGTTTCTTGCACTGAAGTGGTGGATCTTTGTTGAGTTTCTTTTCCTCTAATCTGCTTGTAAATCTGAATGCAGCTTTTCTTCTCAACAAAAGTAGTCTACATCTATGCCTATTGGACATAAATGGTTGATATGTGGGCAAACAAAGAATAATACATGTAAACAAAAATGACATCCTATGGGGATATAAAGAAATGGTTCACTTTTTTTGAATGAATGTATACACTAGAAGTTTCTCCCTCTTTGATAATCTAAGATAAGATGTTGGCGTTTTTCTCTGGGATATAGCTTGTCCACAAGTAGTGTCTCTTCTGTAGGTTGGACAAATGGTATACCTTGAGGCAAGTAGATTATAAGGACCTCAAAACAACACCTTGTATATTCAATCCTTCTTTGTGTATAGGTTGGACAAGTGGTGACTTGAGGTGAGTTAATTTACATTTAGGTGGGATAGTTACATTGAACAAAGCTAGCTTCTAGATATTTTGAATTTAGGCGGTGTCGTGCACCTCCGCTCCCATGCTAAGAAAGATACCAAGAAGATGCACATTGAGCTTAATTGAAGCTTACTTGATTAATCATCAGTGTTCAGGGCTTGCTAACAAGCTAGTTTTACAATTAATGTATGCCAAATGCGGATTTAAAGGACCAAATGCTACCTTAATGATGCTAAAAAAGAGTATGCCTGGTGAACCCAATGTGAAACCGAGTCGAGGTGGGAAAATAGTTGAAGACTATGTATACACCGCAAAAGGAAGCTGATAGCAGGAAAAAGAGCAGTGCAATCGGGTGGCCTCTGTACTCGTGCACACTCCACAAACCACGCCTCATGCAAACAAGCAAAGAAAAAAACAAAGGGGGCACCACCCTAAATTAAGAGGTTTAGGGACCTCACACATAGTGCACATAGGCAAGTGAGACTTCTGGTATTATGATGGCATCAAAACATATGGCAAAACACATAGAAACGAAGCTTAGGGACCTTATGTAGCATATATATACACAAGACATCAGCTTAACAATACAATGGCATCTGATCGTACATAACAAGGATATAGAGAAGAAAGCCAAGGATGGCATAATCCCTTGTCAAAAACAATCAACCCAGCAAGTAGGTATGATCCTACTAGCAACACATCAATACCTTAGAGAATGATGGCGAGGATGGTGGCCATGGAGCATGAGAGAAGACTCCTTATTTAGGTTTTAGGGCTAGTAATGTAGCATACTAGAGGGAGAGAGAGAGAGGAAGAGAGAGTAGAGCTCCACCCATAGCTCCTCGTTGTGAGCAATGTCATCATAGCTTCGTTGCTTGGTGAAGTGGGTGAAGTGTTGGTTTTGAGTGAGAGAAGGCCTCCTTATATAGGTTTCTGAGAGGGTTTAGGATTAGGGATAAACATGCTTAAATCCACTGATTGGGGTTACTTTTTGCTTAGGGTGGTCAACAGATTGAGGTCACCTGATATGTCACCATCAAGATATTCTCTAGAGTGATGTGAGAGGGGAGGGTAAATGCTAATTTTTCTGATTGTGCGGGGGGGAGGTGGCAGCTCGGTCCTCCTGAATATCAAATTCTCAAAAAATCCTCAAACATGGCTTCTTTTGACATGTGTTCTTTGAAAAAATCAGCATGTCTCTTTTCAACTCAAAAGTCTTTATCCCTGTTGACTCACCTTTACCATAAGATTTTCCCTTTTTCTCCTCCTGTAACTGCATTGTTGATGCCCAATCACTGCTTCTAGTAACAGTGAACTGTTACCTACCAAATACTTATGGTGCAGTAAAAAATATTTACCATGGGTAAAAAAAGTTACTGTAGGTAAAAAGTGATTTGTATTTACCATTTAGGTGAAAAATATTTATTGTAGGTAAAAAATATTTATTGTGGTAAAAAATATTTACTGTCGGTAAAAAAGTGAAAACGGAGTATGCTGTGCTGTGAGTCCACACGAACATCCTCGTGTAAATTTCACTAGAAATTCACACCTAGAATGGGCTATTCTGTAAGATATAGGTTGTAGGCATGCATAAGAGCTCGTTCCCACGTATCTTCTGTCCATGGCACTTTTTACTCTTTGGTGCTTGTGAAGTAGATTTTTCTTCTCTTTCGAGATCCCTTGGACTAGAGTATCCTCATCTCCCCAACAACTGACTGTGCCTTTATTGCATCTTCAGAAGGGGTCCTAAAAACCATGCATCAGCAGCCATGCGGTGAATGATGCAGCAATTTGTAGCGTACATGCAGCAACAACAAGCTGCCCAACAACAACAAAAACTACAAGAGCATATTCGTAAATCTTGGTAGATTGTTACAAGTAAGTTGCAGCGGTTTGAAGGCCAAGATATCTCAAAATTTTGTAATTTTTTTGAGCAGTCTACAGAAGATAATGGAATTGAAGATAAAAACTCAGTGGAAGGGTTTTATTTGATTGTAGTATTGAAAATTAGGGGCCAGATTAAAGAAATTCAGGAAGCTGAAGGACCAAATTGGCATGACTAAGGTGCTGCAAGAGAAATATTTTCTCAAAGCTTCTCAGAGGCCCATGACCAGACATAGTAAAAATTTATCTGCACGAGTGCTGTTACGAGAATTTGAAAAGAAGTTTGATCAGTTGTCACCAGTAGAATAACGTTCCTTGAAGGATCAGAAGGTGGAATTGTTTATTCAAGTTGCTGATCCACGACTTCAAAAGAATTTGGTGCAACTATTGGAGGACCCAGCAGGAGAAATGGGTTTGACATCTGATTGGAAAATAGTTGTTGAAGCAGTGAATATGATTGTAAAACACCAGAAGCAAGTTGACAAGCAAATTGTGGTCGAGGTAATAGATGACGTTGAAGATGGGATTAAAGAGAAATCACCCTTGACAGTACCCAAGGTGGAGGGGTTTTTTCTCAAAATTGGGTAAAAGGTATTCAAGAGCTAAATTTAAATGTCAAAACTATTAAATTTGAAGGATTAGCTGCAAAGGTGTCTACTTCCAAACCTAAGCACCAACAACCACCACAAAAAGTTTGGGATAATCAATGCATGTGGTGCAATAGTGAATACCATAGGATGTCAAAGAGTGTGATGAGTTTGATGAAGCTTACAAGAAGAATGTGGTTTTTGGAAAGATAGGAAGATTCATCTTAGGGCAACAAGAGAGATGCTCTGCTTAAATTTTGGCAGGGGCGGCATGAAGAAGCTAGTGAAAGAAATACAACATAATGTTTCTTTTGTGGAAGCAGCTACATATGGGCTCCAAGTTTGTGGTAAGGGAGATGGTGAAGGTATAGGTGCAAAGAGCCAACTATGGCCGTATGCTTTGAAGATAGCAAGGCAAGGTAGCATATGGGAAGCTACAATGGGTAGGGATTTCAATTCAAGAAACTACTAGGTGGACCGATCCAATAGATTCTCTTTCAGTATATGCATGTATGCTAGGGCTCAAGCCAATGAAGCTATGGTGAAAGAGAAGTGGAAAAGGGATGAAGATGTTGCTAGAACATCAAAAAGGGAAATGAGATCCAACAGCAAGAAAGAGGAAGGGGCTGCTCCTAAGCCCGCTCCCGAAGTGGTTATGGAGGAGGCACCAAAGGACAAAAAACAAGGTAAGCCCAAGGGACCCTCGTATGAGCTTAAATCTGATATTGAATTGGCTATAGATTTGAAGAAGGTTTTTGAAGAGCGTATCTTGAATTGGGTGATATTTTGGGAATTGCCAAGCGTGAGTTCCATGAGGAGATTATCGATATTATCAAAAGGAAGCAACAGATACCAAGTGAGCAAGAGCCAAGATCACTGAAGAGCCAGATGATTTGACACATTGAAGCAATTCAAGATGATTATGGAGAATATTTGGCAGATCTTGAAGAAGAAGAGTCGAGGTCTGTGGTGGTTTCAAACCCGAATGTACCCGAGGTAAGAAACATGCATTTTAATGACGGGGAAGATGATGAAACTATACCCAAGAGTCATTTTTCAAGGACTCATTGGGCAAGAGCAACGACTAAAGCTGTGGTAAAGCTTGGCAACATTGAGGAGTCGGTCTTAGCCCTTATAGACCATGGTTTAGAAATCAATCTTATGGCAAAGAGTTTGCACCAGAAGGGGAAGTGGCCTATTGATGTGGAACATTGGTGGCGAATCGAGCTGCCAACATGCTTCTAGGTGATGTTTATGGTGCATGTGCAAATATCAAGGTAACTATTGGGTATGTCTGTGATGAGCCAAACTTTTTTATACAGGAGCATTCCTCCTACCCACTGATTTTGGGAGAACCCTACATTATGGCTGTGCGAATGGAAACTAAGGTGCTAGATGATGGCTCGGCCTATGCCATGGTTTGAAGCCGAGTTGGTAAGAAAGTAGTTCAATTTTTAACTGTATGTGTTGACCATTCCAAGTACAAAGACAGTTAACGTGATTGTCCAATGCCAAAGATATGCAAAGAGTTCAAAGAACACAGATTTGCTCAGGATTTTCTTGGGGTTCCACTATAAAGCAGGACTATGGTGGCACAAGTGAGGAAAAGTTCTCGCAAAAGGAAACCTTCTCTTCAGGATTTTTGGGATTAACATCTGAGGGTTCAATATCTTACATAAAATTTAATGATTTACCTAAGTGGGAGAAACAATATGTTTCAAGTATTCAAAGTGAATTGCAAGGATGTGATGTGCTTGAACTAGATGATGTGATTTCGAGAATCTTCAAAGAGATTTATTATATTGACACTATGTCAAAACTTGAGGATGTCAGGAAATACAGGTTACAAAGTGGAACTGAGGTTGTTAAAGTACACTCAATGGACATGTATGAAGAGTTGGATATATACGAGACACTTATGCATATTGAGGATGACTTGGGTAAAGCACTTGAAGCACATGTAGAGACAAAGGACAAGAATGTTGCAAAGAAATTAAGACCAATGGCTACACCTCTACCAGCAGAAGGAAGTGATGGGGTGACTAAAGAAGATTCTTGAACAACCTATGCTTAGGAATCCAAAGAACATTGGGCATAAATTTACTAAGGAGACATTGAAGCAACTGAAGATTGGAGAAGATGGTTTTCTCAACAAAGAGGAAATCAAGTGTTTTCAAGGTATGCTCAAAAAACACTGTAAAGTTTTTTCTTTTGAGCCAAGTGAGATTGGGTGTGTGGATCCAATTTTTGTTTCACCTATAGTTATATTCACTATTACTCACATGCCATAGATCTTACGTCCCATTCCAGTTCCTAAAGCTCACTTGCCAAAGCTTATCAATTTGCTTAATGAGAAGATACAAATGGGAATTTTGGAACCATCATGTGCACCATACGCCAATCGATGGTTCACTGTTTCAAAATAAGATGGTACTTTAAGGTTCATATAGACTTGCATCTGGTTAACAAGGTAACAATCCGCAATGTGGGTACTGGCCCAATCGTGGATGAATTTGATGAGGCCTTTGCAGGTAGATCAATTTACTCTATGGGTGATCTTTACTCTGTATATGATCAATTTCAATTATCTTTTGAGAGAAGGGATCTTACTACGATGCATACACCTCTCGGGTTGGTAAGGATGTGCACTCTTCCACAGCGTGCTACTAATTTTGTAGCTCATATGATGAATGACATAAATAAGATATTAAGGGACTTTATCCCTCATGTTACTATGCCTTTTATTGATGATCTACTAGTTAAAGGATGTGAGAAAGGATCAAAAGATGATGTAAAAGATCAAAGGGGGTGCCGATAGTTTTTTTCTCAACATATTGTTGATCGTGATGCTATTTTGTCTATGCTTGAAGAAGTTAACTTAACACTTTCAGGGCAAAAATCAACTTTTGGTGCTAAAAAGGTTTCAATTGTGGGGCATATGTGCAGTGCAGAAGGTAGAAGGCCGAGTCCAGCTAAAGTTGAAGCTATCCAAAAGATGAAGGAAACGTGCTCTTTAGTTACTGGATCTTGTTGATTTTTGGGTGCATGTGTATTCTACTTTATTTGGCTGCCACATTTTGCTCATGTTGTAGAGGTGCTTTATCAATTGCTAAGGAAAGTAAAGAGGTTTTTTCGGGAAGAAGTCCATATGAAGGCTATCAAGAAGCTAAATAAAATGCCTCTCAAGGCTCCTACCTTGAGGAAGGTTGATTACAAATGTGGAAGGCCAATAGTCTTAACAATTGACACTAGCCTGCCACGACAGGTGTTGGGTGGGCTATAGGCCAAAATGATGAAGAAGGGAAAAGGTATGCAGTTTGATTTGGAGAAAAAGTGCTCAATGCTCACCAAAGAGGCTACCCAAAGGTCAAGAGAGAACTTTGGGGCGTTGCTACAACTCTAAAGTCTGATAAAGAATATTTTATTGAAGCTTCAATTGTGGTAGAGATAAACTGCTTGCCCCACTAATACGGATGATTGCAAATTGCTCTACTCTGAACATTGCCATTAAATGATGGATAGAACACTTGGTCATCAAAAAGTACACCTAAATCGCAAAAAATACACCTCATCTTGAATTTGGCCAAAAGTTGTCAAAAAACTAAAAAAACATTAATTTTAGAGCAACTTAAAAAAATAACAGTGAACATTGTCAAAAAGACTTCAATTTTTTGAACTAAAGTCAATATAGAAAGTTGTAAGACAAAAAAGTGCAAATATTCCTAAAAAATTACACAACATTCCACCAAAAAAACAATTACATCCTCAAAAGCTTACAATTGAAGACTTAAGGTTTTCAATCACAATCCTTAAAAATTTTCCATCAAAATTTTTATGGTTTGTTTTTACAAAGATGACCAAACTTATTCAAAAGTGAGACCATAAACAAGAACTTTCATATCCTCCAAGTTTAATTTATTGATACGTAGTTTGCTATTTTTTGTTTTCTTGTTCTTAGTCACCTTGATCACCTCAAGTGGTACTTACTTGTATTTGCATCTTCTCAAATTGCTTTGTATCAATTGACGGGAGCAAAGCGAGACACGAACCCTGACAGCCTCTAAAACACCGGGAGACGATGCACGCTGCGAGCCGGTCCACGATAAAGCGAACAGGGGGACCACCTAGCTTTGAGCGGTTAGGATGCAGACAACGGTGATTTGAAAATATCACGAATTCTACACAAAGAGAGAGAGAGAGAGAGAGAGAGAGAGAGAGAGAGAGAGAGAGAGAGAGAGAGAGAGAGAGAGAGAGAGAATAGACATGTGATGAAAACCCTCGGGGGTGTGAGGGAGAATTATTCTCTTGCCATATTTACAGCAACCTTATTTTCGGCGAGGTGGTACATCATGGTGATAGAGAGATAGAGGGAGAGATAGTGAGCCTACTTGGTGCGTTCTGTAGAGATGACTTATTGACATGAACCTTGCTAACATGAGTGTGTGTGGATGGACCGTTGGAGTTAAGATGTGGACATAGCTTCTTTTACATCATACAATTCCCAAAACAAGCCACTACACTAAGTCCCGTCTCTTGTGATGCAAATGTTGTCAATTCCTCCCACAAAAATACTACCAAGTGTTGACCTCTCATAAACTTGTCCCCCCCCCCCCGATAGTGACCTCTCAATGTGTTTTTATAGGTGTTGGCTGCTTTAGATTAGGATAATCTGGTGTGATTAGGGTAATCTAATATGGGGAGACAAACCAAGGAGGTGGGCCCTGGGTGGTTGACCCTTGATTTTTCTTGGGAAATATTACAAGGAAAACCTCTAGGTGGGCCTTTGTGACCATCACCTAGAGAGATGAGAATTTACATGTTGCGATCTTTTTACAAAGCTTGGCTGAAAACTGGAAAAATGATGATAATAACCTATGGTTTACAAAAGAGGGCGTTGTGGTCACGTGATGCCGGTAAATGGAAGCTTTGCCGGTGCATCGGTGTAGCGGGTTCGTCACTTCGGGGTCGGTGGAGACATGCCTTCGGCGCCTTTGCTCGTTTCAGTGTCGGCGGCGCGTGCTTTGGCCATCTTCTTTTCTTTTCGTTGATGACGTAGATTGCCTTCGGTTTTTTTTACTTTTCTTTGGTGCCTGCGTATATGCGTGCATGTATATGTATGGGTGAGTGTGCGTGGATGTGTGTGTATATATATGAGTGTACGAGTGTGAGAGTGTATGATTATATGTGGGTGGGAAGGGGGGGTGTATGGTTATATGTATATATATAAATAAATAAATAAATATATATTCTATTTTTTCAGTTGGTTGCCTGTTGCACGGAACGCGAGAATGAGGGTGTGTGAGTGAGAGCTCCGGGTGTGTGGGGGAAGGAAGGGCGTGTGTGGTGTGTGCGTGTGCGTGCGTGTCACGACAAGGGTGTGTGTGTGTGATAGAGAGAGAGAGAGAGAGTTTTGGATGCGCTTGCACAGGCCTGAGAGAGAGAGAGAGAGAGAGAGAGAGAGAGAGAGAGAGAGAGAGAGAGAGAGAGAGAGAGAGAGAGAGAGAGGGAGCGGGCTACCTACGGACGTGTGCGAATGAGAGAGAGAGAGGGTTGAGTGGATGAGGTGGTGAGGGAGGGAGAGGGTGAGGGAGCGTTTGTGGTGTGGATAAGAGGGAGAGAGAGCGTCCTTATCTGTGAGAGAGAGAGAGAGAGAGAGAGAGAGAGAGAGAGAGAGAGAGAGAGAGAGAGAGAGAGAGAGAGTGGGAATGAGATGGTGTGAGTGCGAGGAACTGAGGGGTGGGAGTTGAGAGTGAGAGTCAGAGAGGGAGGGTGTGAGGGTGTGTGTGTGTGTGTGTGTGAATAGGAGAGAGAGAGAGAGAGAGAGAGAGAGAGAGAAAAGGTGCTCATTTTTGAGGCGATGCTTGCACAGGCTGAAAGCGAGAGAGAGATAGAGGGAGAGAGGATAGGGCTGCTATGGGCTCGACACAGAGCGAGAGGGGGGGCCGTTTTACTACACCTACACAGGCTTATCCAAGAGAGAGAGAGAGAGAGAGAGAGAGAGAGAGAGAGAGAGAGAGAGAGAGAGAGAGAGAGAGAGAGAGAGAGAGAGAGAGAGAGAGAGAGAGAGAGAGAGAGAGAGAGAGGATAGGCTTTGGGTGGCCCGTGGCCGACAGAGAGCGAGAGAGAAGGGGGGGGGGGGGGGTTTGGCAATGAAGTGGGGTAAGGTAGGGGTGTGTGGTGTGAGAGAGAGAAAATATCATCCCCTTTTGCATGGTATCTCAAGAAACGAGAGGAGGGGAGAGAGTCAATGGGGTGGGGGAGAGGGAGAGGGAGTAGCGGGCTAAGGGAGGGAGAAAGTGAGGCCGAGTGGGTGTGTGTGTGTAGAGAGAGAGAGAGAGAGAGAGAGAGAGAGAGAGAGAGAGAGTCGGCTTCTTGTAGGCAATGAGGGAGATAGAGAGGGAGGATGGCCGGGCCACTTGCGGCTTGTGACCGTCGACAAGAGGGCGGGAGAGTGAGTTGTTAGAGAGAGATGAGAGAGAGAAGGAGTGGCTGAGGGAGGGAGAGTGTGTGTCGAGAAGGGAGAGAAAGGAAGAGGGAGGTGCGTAGGGAAAATGAGAGAGAGAGTGGGATATTTCCTTCCATGCCCGCGGGGCCTTTGCTCAGAGAGAGGGGGAAGAGAGTTGGATAGATGGATTACGATGGCCCACCAGGGGAATAAAACAAGATGGAGAGAGAGGGAAGGGAGAGTGAAACCGAGGGCGGCCTGCTAGGCTGGGGCATGGACGAGCGAGGGCATGAGGATGATCAGGCTGGCCAAGTGAGGGGGGGGGGGGGGGGGGGGGGGGGGGGGGGCAATGTGACGAGGCCATGCCAGTAAAAGCCAAGGCCATGAGGTTGACCAGGCATTGCCGAGCCTTCCGACGGTGTCGCCAAGGCTCCGACAGAGGAAAAAAATAAATTTTTTTTTTCCTTTGATTTCAGAACATCGGCTATCATTAGCCCTCCCCTTTTGGCTAGAGGCATTCATGTCTCTAGCCCTGACTTTGATTCTTCTTTAGCTGAGCTGTAGGAGCCAATATCGAGTTGCCTTCTGAACTAGCCATTCCATTTGGCCATTGGTGAGATTTCTGGGATATTCATGAATATGCAAAACAGGTCCGATTGATAGCCTGTTCCTTGGAATAGTGTCGGTTGATTAAATGGGAAGCCCATGGCTTCCAAAACTTTGTGCCAGTGTCCTCCTGGATCCCAAGTGAAAAATTGGATCATTGTCTGCAGTGTCCGAACAATAAAATTTGCATGCCAAATAGGACCAAATTTGTAACCACCAGTAGTAGCGAGAGGGGAAATGAGCATCTTGGCTCCCGCAAAGACAAAAGTAAAAATTATGATTCCCAAGAGTGTGCCAGAATCCACCATATATGGCCACCTTGTTGGTGTGGAGAGCTCTAGTTGTCTTCAGAACCTTGCTTACTGCCATGACTGGAAAAAATTGCAAGCATATCATGCTTTTCTTGGGTGTGCTCAAACATGTCAGTTGTCTTTTCTGATGCTGATAGTAAGCCACCTACCTTGCGGCTTAAATACAAGCGTGATCCACTTACCTCTCTCCAAAGAGAGGATACACTGTTTGTAAAAAATTGCACCAAATTGGGAATGAGGCCTTCATTCTTGCATTCTATCAGCCTTTTGTCTATCCATGGCTCCTTAACTCTTATCTCCATGCTGATCTTACCTCTATATGTTCTAGCAGTCAACCATAATCGTAGGTCTGATGCATACCATGCAAACACAATGTTGTGTTGTGGAGGAGTCTGGAACATCCTTAAAAGGTTGGCAACATATTGATCATTAAACTTACTCTGAATACCCTCACATAAACTGGAGGCATTACCCATCTCCAAGTTTGTAATACCTTTCAGTAGACTAGAGGCATTACCCATCTCTAATTCTATGACACTACATAATAAAGTTTTGCTTGATTGCCAAGCCCTTGGAGTAATATCCAACTCCAAACCTTCATTCATACTTACCTCTTCGTTATGGTCCTCTAGGGAAACTTCCTTGATGCAAGATTCCTTTAGCTTGCTACATTGTCCTTGGTCCATGCTGGTGTACGGGCTTCTGTTTTCAAAGCCCTCCCCTTTGCTTGATATGTTGTCCATCTTCTGCAAAGCCTTGTTAGTAGGTCGGTCTTCCTCTTCTCTTGTTTCTTCCATGTTCTTTGCATTCCTCTTACTCTGAAGAGGCCTGATCAACACTTTACGCCTTCTTACCCTTACTGCCCAGTGTTGTCGATTGATCGCTTTGGTGCCTATTTCATCCAGGGTTAAAGATGTACTCTCATTTGTAACACAATTTTCTTGACTTACCTCCCCCACTAGGGTAGCATCTTTTGATTCTTTAACCTCTTGTTCCACTGCTTCAGTCCTTTGAACAAGCTTCTCGCTTGATCCTTCTTCTATTATCTTCATCTTGACCCCTTCTGCAAGACCAATGATACTTGGTGTGCGGGTACCAATTGGTGGTGGACGTAGGATGAGTGTAAGTGGTGATTGTGGCGGTGGTTGCATTGGTGGCTGTAGGAGTTGAACTGGTGGGGCTAGTTGTGGCTGCACGGCTGGTGGTGGGATTTGAACATGTGAGATTGGTTGCCTGGGTGGCGGTGGTCTCTCCCTTGGCGGAGAGATCTGATTCTGTCTCCCTCCTCTATTGAAATTCTTCCTTCTTGGATGTGGGCAGTAGTACATGCCATGGCCGTCTTCCCCGCAATTATAGCAGTGGTATTCTTGGTTTTGCCTCCGTTATCCTCTTCCTTGTTCTAGATTTCTGACAGGTGCATGCCCTTGCTGCACCAGGTGCATGGATAAACTCTCAAGTTTGGTAGTGATGCGACTCAGTAGGTCTTGCTGCTCTTCTGATGCCTCTTGTGGTTGGGCTCTATGAACGGCTCTTGCAGTCACTGGGGTTAGTCGGACTGAGCTTGATTCCTCTGACTCGTTGACTCTTGTTTGCATGCGCAGCTTCTTCTCTTTAAGGAGGGCTACTTCTACTGCCAACTCATATGTTGCAGGAAACCTTCCCTTCACCTTCTCCTTAAGCGGCGACCACATGCCAGCAATAAAACAGTCCTTTAAGAAATTAGGCGCTCCTTCACCTTCCTTCAATGAGGCAACCCATCTCTCCCACAAATCCACAAACTTGGACTCGTAGGTGGCATACTCTAGCAGAACTCCATAGCTTCCCCGAGGTTGTGCCTCCACCAAACCTCTTCACAAAGGCAGCATGTAACACATCCCATGCATTTTTGGTAGCTTGGGGCAAAGCATTGTACAAGGACTTGGCCTCTACTTTCATCAGTAGAGGAAAAATTTGAAGCCGTGAGGCGTCGTCATCCTTGTTGGAAACCACACAAGCGATGTTGAAATCATCCAAAAAGTCGGTGGTGACATCTTCTCCCTTCTTTCCACTAAATGTGGGGAAAGAAACACTTGCCATGGTAGTGACTCAGGAAATTACAAGCTCTTTTTTTTAATAAGATTAATGACAGTAGCGGCTCATAGCGGCTTTTTACAAGGTTGGGTGGATAGATTGAAACAAGATAAAGAATAGATCGCAAAGCTAGAACAGAATAAAGAGGCTTACATCAAAAGAGTGGTAGTAATATAGAAGGGGCAATATGATGGGACGTGGAGATCTCAAGATTTCATCAAGCATCTCGGCTCCGAATAAGAAAGCAATCTTTTGCTGGTAAAAAATATTCCTATCAATATACACGTTTACATGCATGTGCTGCAATAAATGGAAAGGAAATACTTTTGGCCTATGGTTATTATCCATGTCGAGTGTAGGGCAAGGATCTTGACCACTAGGGTTGTGTACCTTGGTTGTTGATGAGGTGACACCTTTGCCACATGCTCCTACCTCTTGTAGACGTCCGCACAATCCTCCACATTAGGTTCAAAAACAGACTAGGCGAGAAGAGGCTACCTCAATCGGCTTTCCATTCTGCATGCGGCGACGGCGCTTGGGTGGTCGAACTTCATTTGAACTCTCCAGGCCTAGAGAGAGTGTAGGCCCACTTGCGTCCACAAAATTCTTTAGGCTGCCAGACTTAGACTTTGTGGTTGATGTAGTTGACGACTCCTCTCAAAGCATTAGAGAGAAAACACTTGGTGCTACAAAAAATTTGATTGTCGTGAGAGTGCCGCAGTTTTCAAAAGCAAAACTCATCGTTCTTTCTTCACTTCCTCTGTCGGCACTCATTGACAGAATGCTTTAATTGACAACAATGATAGCACTTCATACGCCTCCCATCTGATGCTCTCAATTTGTGGTTAGAACAAGCAACACGAGCTGGGGAGCTTACCTCTTGAATACTGACGACACTACAGCCTGGCAGTAGTCCTTCAATGAAGGCGGCTAGTGCCTCCTTAGTCTCCTCTTCTTCTGTCCTCCAGTTAGATAATTCCTTCATCCATTCATCCATGATTGATGAGGTGCGTTGCTTTCAACATTGTAAACTGAAGGTTTCCCAGAAGCCCTCCTCAGTGGGGGCACTAAATGACGGGAGCAAAGAGACACACGAACCCCGACGGCCTCTAAAATGCCGGGAGCCGATGCACGCCGCAAGCCGGTCACGGTAAAGCGAATAGGGGGCACCACCTAGCTTTGAGCGGCTAGGACGTAAACAACGGTGATTTGAAATATCATGAATTCTACACACACACACACACACACACACACACACACACACACACACACACACACACACACACACACACACACACACACACACACACACACACACACACACACACACAGAATAGAGAGAATAGACAGGTGATGAAAATCCTCAGGGGTGTGAGGGAGAATTATTCTCTTGCCATATTTACAGCAACCTTACTTTCGGCGAGGTGGCACATCATGGTGATAGAGAGATAGAGGGAGAGATAGTGACCTTATTTGGTGCGTTCTCTAGAGATGACTCATTGACATGAAACCTTGCTAACATGAGTGTGTGTGGATCAACCGTTGGACTCGAGATGTGGACATAGCTTCCTTTACATCATACAATTCCCAAAACAAGCCACTACGCTAAGTCCCCTCTCTTGTGATGCCAATGTTGCCAATTCCTCCCACCAAAATACTACCAAGTGCTGACCTCTCATGAACTTGCCCCCCCCCCCCGATAGTGACCTCTGAGTGCCTTTTTATAGCTGTTGGCTCCTTTAGATTAGGATAATCTGGTGTGATTAGGGTAATCTAATCAGGGGCGACAAAGCAAGGCGGTGGGCCCTGGGTGGTTGACCCTTGCTTTGTCTTGGGAAATATTATAAGGAAAACCTCTAGGTGGGCCTTTGTGACCATCACCTAGAGAGATGAGAATTTACAATTGGGATCTTTTTACAAGGCTTGGGTGAAAACTGAAAAAATGATGATAATAACCTACAGTTTACTGAAGAGGGCATCGTAGTCGCATGATGCCGGTAAATGGCAGCTTTGCCGCTGCGTCGGTGTAGTGCGTTCGTCACTTTGGGGTCGGTCGAGACATGCCTAGGGCGCCTTTGCTCGTTTCGGTGTCGGCGGGGCGTGCTTTGGCCGTCTTCTTTTCTTTTCGTTGATGATGTAGATTCCCTTCGGTTTTTTTTACTTTTCTTTGGTGCATGCGTGTATGCATGCATGTGTATGTATGAGTGAGTGTGCGTGGATGTGTGTGTATATATATGAGTGTGCGAGCGTGAGAGTGTATGGTTATATGTGCGTGGGAACGGGGGGGGGGGGGGGGGTGTATGGTTATATATATATATATAATTTTTTTTTTCTCTTTTTTCGATTGGCTGCCTGATGCTGCAGGGAACGCGACGATGAGGGTGTGTGAGTGAGAGCTCTGGGTGTGTGGGGGAAGGGAGGGTGTGTGTGGTGTGTGTGTGTGTGTGTGTGTGTGTGTGATGACAAGGGTGTGTGTGTGTGTGATAGAGAGAGAGAGAGAGAGAGAGAGAGAGAGAGAGAGAGAGAGAGAGAGAGAGAGAGAGAGAGAGAGAGAGAGAGAGAGAGAGAGAGAGAGAGAGCGGAAGCAGGCTGCCTGCGGGTGTGTGCGAATCAGAGAGAGAGAGGGTTGAGTGGATGAGGTGGTGAGGGAGGGAGAGGGTGAGGGAGCGTGTGTGGTGTGGATAAGAGAGAGAGAGAGAGAGAGAGAGAGAGAGAGAGAGAGAGAGAGAGAGAGAGAGAGAGAGAGAGAGAGAGAGAGAGAGAGAGAGAGAGAATGAGATGGTGTGAGTGCGAGGAACGAAGGGGCGGGAGTTTAGAGTGAGAGTCAAAGAGGGAGGGTGTGTGTGTGTGAATAGGAGAGAGAGAGAAAAGGTGCTCATTTGTGAGGCGATGCTTGCACAGGCCGAAAGCGAGAGAGAGCGGATAGGGCTGCTGTGGGCTCGACACAGAGTGAGAGAGGGGGGGCCGTTTTACTGCGCCTACATAGGCTTATCCGGGAGAGAGAGAGAGAGAGAGAGAGAGAGAGAGAGAGAGAGAGAGAGAGAGAGAGAGAGAGAGAGAGAGAGAGAGAGAGAGAGAGAGAGGATAGGCTTGGGGTGGCACGTGGCTGACAGAGAGCGAGAGAGAGGGGGGGGGTTGGCAATGAAGTGGGGTAAGGTAGGGGTGTGTGGTGAGAGAGAGATAATATCATCCCCCTTTTGCATGGTATCTCAAGAAACGAGAGGAGGGGAGAGAGTCAATGGGGTGGGGGAGAGGGAGAGGGAGTGGCGGGCCAGGGGAGGGAGGAAGTGAGGCCGAGTGGGGGCGTGTGTGTAGAGAGAGAGAGAGAGAGAGAGAGAGAGAAAGAGAGAGAGAGAGAGAGAGAGAGAGAGAGAGAGAGAGAGAGAGAGAGAGTCGGCTTCTTGTAGGCAACGAGGGAGATAGAGAGGGAGGATGGCTAGGCCACCTGCAGCTTGTGACCGCCGATGAGAGGGCGAGAGAGTGACTTGTCAGCGAGAGATGAGAGAGAGAGAGGGAGTGGCTGAGAGAGGGAGAGTCTGTGCGGAGAAGGGAGAGAGGGGAAGAGGGAGGTGCGTAGGGAATATGAGAGAGAGAGAGAGAGAGAGAGAGAGAGAGAGAGAGAGAGAGAGAGAGAGACTGGGATATTTCCTTCCATGCCCACGGGGCCTTTGCTGAGAGAGAGGGAGAACAGAGTTGGATCGATGGAGGGAGAGATGTATTACGACGGCTTGCCAGGGGAATAAAACAAGAGGGAGAGAGAGTGAAACCGAGATCGGCCTACTAGGCTGGGGCTTGGACGAGCGAGGGCATGAGGGTGATCAGGCTAGCCAAGTGAGGGGGGGGGGGGGCATGTGACGAGGCCATGCCAGTAAAAGCCACAGTCCTGAGGTTGACCAGGCATTGCCGAGCCTTCCGACGTGTTGCCAAGGCTCTGGCAGAGGAAAAAAAATAACTTTTTGCTTTTCTTCCTTTCATTTCCAAAAATCGGCTATCACAATGAACATCAATTGAATACAAATTTGCAATACACTTGTATCGTAGAATACACAAGTATGAAGATTTTTGTTCATTTGTTGTGTATAAGTATTTTAGGATTCAAGTTTCTAATTCTAGAAGACAAGAGTACTTCAATCTTGTATCCAGAATACAAGTTTTAGTACTTCTCTATTTTAGAACACAAGATTGTAACAATTTTGTATTTTAGAACACAAAATTACAACACAAGTGTATTCTAAATACGAGTTTGTAACCCATGTGTATTCTGGAATACAAGTTTGTAGCACAAGTGTATTCTGCAATCCAAGTTTGAAGTACAAGTGTATTCTGAATACAAGTCTGTAGCACAAGTGTATTCTGGAATACAAGTTTGTAGCATAGGTGTATTCTAGAATACAACTTTGCTGCAATCTTGTATTCCAAAACACAAGGAGAAGGTTTTCCTCTCTCCAGAGGTCATATCTAGGTATGTCTTTTCCATCTCCATCTCCATGGTTTCCATCTCTTTGTTTTCCGTGTGAGTTTTCTTTATCTTCGTGTGTACTTTGTATGGTTGTGTGCAAATTATTTTTGTGTTTTCACACGCGCGCGAAGTTTAAAGGCAATTTTCGGGTCCATAACTTGGAAAAGCATATTTAGCATTCCGAGAAATTCTCTAGTAGGTGTCTTGAGGTTATACCCCCCTTTCGGAGCTATTTATGCCCTCATAATTTTGTTTTGAGCATCACAACAGAAGATAGTTTGCAGCCATACAAAAAAACTTCCTGTGTATCTTACAAAAAACATGTATTGATGTGGAGGTTAGAATTACACATGCATGATGGATTGTAGATACAAAGAGAGCTATGTTTTGTCAATCTTGTGCAGAGAAAGTTTAGATTGGTTGTGTAGATATTTGTACACATGGTGCGGATTTATTGTTATATGCATAAGGACACAACAAGAAAGAAAGTGTGATTCTTTTAGTCTTGATGTACCTTTCAACGAGTGTAGGTTGGATGGTATAAACTACTCTCTTTGGTCTTCCTTGGTCAAACAAGTACTTGTTGTAAGAAATTTGTGAGATTATGTGGTTGGCTTGGAGATTGAACCGTTGACTGTTTCTCTAGCCACTCCGCAAAGAGATAGTGTGAGTACTATTGTAGCACTTATTGTTGTTGAGACACTAGAGCAAGGGAGATGTAACTAGAATAATACACTTGCTTTTGGAATCATTTTGTTAACATATAAAGATCTGTTGTGCCAAAATGAAAGACATATTTTGATTTTTTTGCTTTAAATACGCATAAATTCTTAATTTTCTACTTAAGAAAGCCTTGAAATATGAGGGATATTTTAATCTTCTTTGTTTGATTTTTTTGCAAATTTTATATCCTTCTTGTTGTTTTTAAGTATATATTTTGGATTTGACATGCATGATAGCAAGAATTTATGGTTCTTTTATCGATGTTTGCAGCTTCTTCTTTGTAAAGCTTCTCTTTTTGGTGATGCTCATGTCTTGAAGAAGCAAAGAAGAGGTCAACAATCTAATCTCGCTAATCAATCTTCATCTTCTCTAATTGGTTTAGGTCGTACAAGTTCACTCACTCCCTCACGTAGTAAACTTGCTCCCATGAGTCCTCACTTTCAAGCACTTAGGATGCGTGTGTCAATCGCTGGAGCAGATTCTAGAAGACAACTGCTTCCACCTCCTTTCGCTTTTGAAAGTGGCGCTCCTCGACAAAATTTGTTAGCTTCTCTTTAATTTCTAGAACAAGCTCAAGGTATTGATGAGAATTTATCGATGGTGCCTTTACAGAGAGTCATTGTTCCCCCTAGAGGTATGCTTGCTACCTCTCATATACAACAAAAAGCATCAACTCATGATGCTCAAATCCTTTGGAAGCATGAACGACACAAGAAGCCTGAAGGTCATGCTTGGTCAATTCGAGTAGATGTTTTTGGGCACAATCAAACAATTATTGAACCTCTTATTTCTTTATGTCGTTGATGATAAAGGTCTCAACAATGAGGAAAGCGTTTTCAAAGTGGGGTAGGTTACCTTGTTGATGTCAGAGAAAATACCTCGCACAATATCTTATATTGTCTTTTAGAAAAGAAAGAAAAAAAAATTGTGAATGACAAAGAGAATGTGAGGTCCCCACCTTGTCGTATCAAACGGCGGATCTGATGGTGAACCTGGTGGCCACTAGATCTATAGCGGAAGCAAACAAAGTGGTTACCGGTTCGACTAGCGGACGATCTCTCATCACAAAGTGAGTCGAGTTCGAGCCTACTAGCAATGAGATCTAGCTCCACCTCGCAGGGGAAGCGTAGTTAACCTATCTAACGATCCTAAGACCCACCTTCCAAGAGGAGAGAAACCTCGAGTGCCTTTTTCCCCATGTTTCAGAGGCACGTACACTTGAGGCACATACACTTTCAGTATCGATTTTAAAAACTATGGGGACAGAGAGTTCTCGACCAATCGGGACCACCCTTCTCATAGGCGTTGGCAACCTGAGCCAAGCCCCCACTTTCCACCTCCACACTCACACTTCCTTGTGTGTCCTAATTACTACCACAATGATTGTTCAACATAAACATTCCTTGATTAAATTCCGAATCACAATGTTCATTAAGACAGCCCTTCAATCAGTATTGCAAAGCGGCACCAAGACAGTATTCTAGTAAAAATTCTACTATAACTTATTCATTAAAATTCCAATGCTTTGGAGGTACAACATCCCCCCTCCAGCGAGAGTTTACTCCTCCCGTTGTTGCCTAGCTCCCCATACAACTAGGTATGTCCACCGCATAGAAAGCACGACATGGACACTCCCACCGCATAGAAAGCAAGACATGGGTTCCCACTGCATAGAAAGCAAGTCGTGGATATCCACCGCATAGAAAACAAGTCGTGGATTCCAGAGCCCTTAACGAGGAACTCTGCCCCCTGTGATCAGTAGGGGGATCATGACTAATTCAACATTGGAAATAGAATGAACATGTCGAGCTAAATTTTCCCTAACAGACATTCTTTCCTATTGCAAACAGTATATCCATCAATCATTTCTTTCCTACCTTCGACTTAAATGTACAATGAATTCAAATGCCGAGATTCCCGTCGGATTTCTCCAACATGTTTGGGGATATGTTCCTTCCTAGCTAAACGTGTGTAATGTTAATTAAACAACTGAATAAAATTGTGACCTACCTCTTCCATTTCTTCCTCAATGGCTCGTGAGATGGCCGGTACTTGTTCGTCCATGGGAGCTTTTCCCTTTCCAGTCACATTGCTCATTCCCGCCTCACGGTCGTGGGCACCACCGAAGCGAGTTCTCTTAACCGGGGCCATTTTATACTCACTACTTTTGTAAGGTCTCCACCTTTCTAGCTGTCAGAAATTAACTTAAGCTTTAGGAGAAAGCATTGATCAAGAAATCAGGCAGAAACACTATCTCAAAAGCAATAAAAATTGGTATTTTTGGAATCTTAAGCACATCAAACCCCGGGCTAGAAATTTTCAGAATTGAATTCCGATAAAAACTGGCATAGTTATGACCCCTGGAAGTTTACACTGTGAATTGAGTAAAATAGAAAAATTGAAGGGTTACAGTAATCATTTAAGCATAGACTTTATTAAAGGTCTCCCAGGTATTTACAAGATATTTACCAATTAAGCAAAAAATAGGTCAAATTATAGCAAAATTGACATTTTAAAAGCTGGCAGGTAATGGGAGGGTCATCACTGACCTGCCAGGGACTCATTTAGCAGCAGGGGTCGTTTTTTGACTTGCTGGGGGCTGCTTGAACTTCAAGCAACTGCCTTTTTCAGCCGGTGAGAGCTTATGAGTGCAAGAAACCAAAAAATAGGACCCCTAGCTTCACATTTTACACAGACTCGGAGCCTTGCTACTCTCTCTCTCATCTAGAGAGAACACTACGCAGAAATCATTAGAGTTTAATCTCTAACTGATTAACCCTAACGGTAATTAACGTAATCCTTCTTAATTAGCAAGGTTAGATTAAGATAAATTGTTAATAAATCAAAGATTAGGCCTATGCATGCTCCTTAAACCTATTTAAATTAATTAATCTCTGCTGATTATTGTAATTAAGCTTAGTAATATTAAGCTAATTAATTATCCTATCATATTATGGCTGAAATTAGCCAAATTAACCATGAATTAATGATAAATATATTAATTAAGCTTAGATTAAGAATAGGTATTTATCAGAGTTGCATTAGACAGTCATTAAGCTAGGAAAATTATCCTATAATTTTTTGAGTAATTTTCCTAATTAATTACGCAGAATTACTCTATTTTTTGAGCTATTTAAATAGGGGAAATTAGTAAATTGATTTCAATTGCTATAATATATTTATCAGTGGTTAATTGGGTGTTAAGGAACCCGTGATAATTAGGAAAAGCTCAGATAATGAATCTAGCTAATTAATTAGGTAGAATTACTCTATTTTTTGACCAATTTAAATAGGGGAAATTAGTAAATTGATTTCAATTGTTTGAGATACATTTATCAATGGTTAATTGGGTGTTAAGGAACCCGTGATAATTAGGAAAAGCTCAGATAATGAATCTAGCTAGTTAATTAGGTAGAATTACTCTGTTTTTTGACCAATTTAAATAGGGGAAATTAGTAAATTGATTTCAATTGTTGAGATACATTTATCAGTGGTTAATTAGGTGTTAAGAAACCTTTGATAATTAGAAAAATCTCAGATAATTAATCTAGCTAATTAATTAGGCATAAAATACTGTGATTTTTGAAAAATTTTAATAGGAGAAATTAGTAAATAGAATTAAAATGCTTCCATATAATTATCAGTAGTTAATTAGGTGTTCAGTAACCCGTGATAATTAGGAGAAGTTCAGAAAATTAATTTAGATAATTATTTTAGCTAAAATACTCTATTTTTTGAGCAATTTTAATAGGGGAAATTAGTAAATGGAATTCAAATGCTTTGATATAATTATCAGTGGTTAAATAAGTGCTCAAGTACCTGTGATAATTAGAAAAAATTCAGAAAGTTAATTTAGATAATTACTTTAGCTAAAATACTCTGTTTTTTTAGACATTTTAATAGGGGAAATTAGTAAATGGAATTTAAACACTTTCATATAATTATCAGTGGTTAATTAGGTGTTCAAAAACCCGTGATAGCTAGGAGAAGCTCAGAAAATTAATCTAGCTAATTACCTAAGCATAATTACTCTATTTTTTGGACAATTTAAATAAGGGAAATTAGTAAAAAGGTTCAAATTTAATTGAGTTATTTATTGTAGGTTTATTTGATGTTAGATAACCTGTGATAACTATGTTAATTTTAGATAATTAGTTCAACTAATTATCTTAGTAGAATTACGCTATTTTTAGGGGTAAATTAAAGGGGGAAATTAGTAAATCATGCACTATAATTACATGCTATTTATCAAAGCTATATTGTAGGGTAAAAAGGCTGTGATAATTATGACAAAGTTAGAAAAGTAGTATAGATATTTATCTAAGTCAAATTACACTATTTTTAGCTAAAATCTAAAGAGGGAAATTAGTAAATCGTGTTATATGATTATATGCTATTTATCAGAGCTATATTGTAGGGTAAAGAGGCCGTGATAATTATGACAAGGTTAGAAAAGTAGTATAAATATTTATCTAAGTCAAATTACACTATTTTTAGCTAAAATCTAAAGAGGGAAATTAGTAAATCGTGTTATATGATTACATTCTATTTATCAGAGCTATATTATAGGGTAAAGAGGCTGTGATAATTATGCCAAGTTTAGAAAAGTAGTATAGGTATTTATCTAACTCAAATTACACTATTTTTAGCTAAAAATTAAAGAGGGAAATTAGTAAATCATGCTATATGATTACATGCTATTTATTAGAGCTATATTATAGGATAAAGAGGCCGTGATAATTATGCCAATGTTAGAAACGTAGTATAGATATTTATCTAAGTCAAATTACACCATTTTTAGATAAAAACTAAAGAGGGAAATTAGTCATGCTATATGATTACATGCTATTTATCAGAGCTGTATTATAGGGTGAAGAGGCCGTGATAATTATGCCAAGGTTAGAAAAGTAGTATAAATATTTATCTAAGTCAAAATATACTAATTTTGGTGGAAATTTCAAGGGGGAAATTAGTAAATCATGCTATATGATTACATTCTATTTATCACAATTATTTTATATAATAAAGAGGCCGTGATAAATATTTCAAGGTAAAAAAAAGTAGTATAAGTATTTATTTAAGTCAAATTATCCTAAATTTAGCTGAAAATTGAAGATGGAAATTATATAACTAAGTTGGAAAATAATAATATAATTACCAGAGGTAAAAAAAAATTACCTTATCTACTTGTGGTAATTATACCATAGTTAATTGGTGAAGTTAGAAAATGATAATTGACCAAAAGTCCCATTTTTAGCAAATGATTAATTAAAATAAATAGACTTTGTGGTTAAAAGTTTTTAGGAAAATTATAGTAAGTGTAAACCTATGATATCAAGTTAAGGAAATGAAATATTTAAGAGAAATTAAATACAATAAATATTAAGCCCAAAATAAGTAAATTATTAGCTTAAAAGTTGATAGGAAAATTAGGAAAAAGATATAGAAAATTATAAGAAAGTTAGGAGAGCTTAGAAAACCCTTAGGGAAACGGTGGAAGAAGTTATCATGCTTATATAGACAAATAAGAAATTACTAGATCAAGAATTTATCAATTAAGACTATAAATTTAACCTTGGATGGGTTACAGTTAAATACAAAGGTTAAGTCTAGATTTGGAACTATTTACGTAATAATTAGACGTCCTTTTTATAAGGATAAGAAGTTATGATACCAAAAAGGACTCGAGCAAATCCTACATTTGATGATGAGGACGTAGCTCCAAAACGAACTAGAGCGTCGCACGACGACGAAGCCGGGCCTAGTAGTAGGCCTACGGAGGAGAGTCTTCACGCGCCAGCGCAACAGCAGATGGCCAATAAATCCCAGGTGGGTGTCCCATTATTCAATTAAGTCTTTAATTAGTTTAAGTTCTTTTATAAATTAGCATTGCATACGTAAGAAGGATAAACTGACTGAAACGGAAGGTAACTTCCAACATGCATTTGTTTATAATGTAGCAAAGAATTGTTTGGGTTAAAACTGGTTGAAATAGGAAAGATATGATTGATTATCCTTAAGACAGCTTGTCTCAAGACACCTCCGACTCCTTGATATAAATTGATGATAATGATTGGCTTTCTAGCCACGGTTAAATCGGTTACCCCCATGAATGATGAGTTTCTACTCCGTGTCATGTCTTGATGTTTCTACATAAGTTAGGATACCATTTTTTTAATCCTAGGGGAGCCACCCGGTTGTATGGGCAACTGGTTTGGTGTATGGACACCCGGAACCTTGGGTGGGGGTTTATCCACTCCGGATTTGAATAAGGAATGGGTGCCGTTTTTCACCCTTAGGTGGTCTTGAGACAAGAAGAGTACTGGTCATGGTTATTATGGATAATGTTTTGATTGACAGTACCCTGTCTTAAGTTTAAAGATGTTTGTTTTCTGAAAGAATTCTTTCAATGCTGTCTTCAAGGAATTACTGTGACGGAAAGTTAAAAGAAACCATTATTTTAAATGTTTAAAACAATGTGATAGTAAGATAAATGAATCATGTGTGAGTGCGGGGTGGTAAGTGGGGATTGACTAAGGTTGTCAATCATGGACGGGTGGACCTGATTAGTCAGGTAACTATCCATCCCTGCGCACTAAAACGTTTAGAAAACTCCTTCACTTGGAAGAGGAGTCCACCAGCGGCTGTGCCCTCACATCTGTTAGGGGGAAAAAAGCGTTGGTTGAGGATAACTTAGCCCAATTGTGGCAGTTATAGGGCCGAAATAGTTTTTTGGACTTTTAATACGTTGTCCCGTTTCCGCTGCGAGACAGGACTAGGTCTTCTTCTAAGGCTATAGACCCAAGCCATTGTCAATGGTAAAGGTCTATTCCTTGGATTTTTCTTGTTTAGAGACTCGGATTTTTATTAGACCTAGAGACCTGTCAAAGATCCCATCCCGATCTCGGTATAGGCGGGATGGGAACCTTACAACTTTAAATGATAAACTTGAAGAAAAAGAGCTAAGGTCCGAGAGCATCATAATAAACCAAATTGCAGATTAGAATCATTAATGAATCCTCCTTATGCAAGAGATTAGATTTTTCCTTCGAGACCTAGCAATTTTATGGGTAATTCTTTACTTGCCCTATGGGAACTGGCTCTAAAGTTAATCACTTGGCTTAGATGATTAAGACATTCAAAATTTTACTAATTGATTTACAAGAGAGATGAAGTAAGCAAGCTCAGTCACTTTCCTAGTGCAATTTGAAGATGTAGAACTACCGCAAGCATGTGTGATAGGAAATTCTCTTCATGTTGGCCTAATGACGGTTTAATTTTAGCCTTAATCACATCTTAATGTGAGAGAAGATTGAGTTTAATTTAATTACAATACTATTGAATGGTAAAAGAATGAATTTCATCAATTCTACATTATTACCGGCTGGCAATTTATTAACTATGCTGCCTAGAGAGAGAAATCTTTCCTAATTAAGTATTAATCATCGATTAAGAATGATGAATGGCTGCATAAATTAGCTACTTGAATGATGATCATGTAATGGAGTATAGCTATGTAAACTTAGAGAGCAGCTATTGGGAATTATAGCTAAAAGTAGGCATAGTAGACGAAGAATTTGGGAGAATAATGATGAGAATTAAGAAGAACCAGAATTAAACCATAATTACCATGATTAGGGGCTGAGAATGCTCTTGATTTTCTGATCCAATGAATCCTGAAGATGAGAATTTCGGTAGCACCTCCCTCCTTGCTTCTCCTTCAAAAACTGTGTGTGTACCGGCAGCACCTCCCCAAGGTGTGTGTAGGTGTGTGTGTGTGAGCATGTGTGTGTGTGTGTGTGAGAGCACACCTTTAAATAGGCCTCCTCAAGTTGAAAATCGATACTGCTTGCTATTTGCATCTGGGAGCTACTCCAGTTAAGCATGGCAAGTCCAGTCGCCTACCCACCTAGTGTCTAGTTGGCTACTGGCTCTCACACTTAGTTGCAAGCTTGGAAACTCTCCCAAGACTCCCACAAGGACAAAAAGGCACCCCCTAGCTGCTAAAGCTGACCCGGAGTGGCATGGAGCCTGTTCCCACAAAGCCTCGGGCTCCAGTGCCTCCCCGCTCAATTTTTGAAAAAATTGATTTTAGGCTAAAACGGGTCATACGAGTCGGATTTTAATGCCGTAAATTTCTATACTGAGCTCTAACTAAGGCATACTGGCCCGAGTACCTGCCATATTTAGCAGCCCTCGGGGTCCGAAAATGCATTTTTTTCAAATTCGAGGTACGGGTGGAGTTTTTCGAGACGGTCAAAATTGGACAGGTCGGGTGACCAAAAACTTACTATTTTTGGAAATTTTTTACAAAAATTATTTTAATTCACATTTCGAAGCTTTAAAACATTCTAAACATCATGGCACTGACAGAATTCGGAAAACTGCTAAAAATAGTAACTTTTTCCATTGTGTTCATTTCATGGTACAATGGTGCTCTTTTTGATCGGGGTCAGAGACCTTACAACCTCCCCAACGTGAAAAAATTGAGCTATCCTCATCTCAAGAATGTGTTTGGGTAATCCTTTATGAGCGTTGGTTCGTCCTCCCAAGTTGCATCTTCTAAAGGGTAATCTTTCCACTTTACTAGATGCTCCGTGATAGTTTTGTTGCGTAACTTCCTTTTCCTTGTTTCAAGTACATAGTCAGGTTGGAGCTCGAGAACTCTTTATGCTAGCATGACTATCTGATCTGAGTCCAAGAATTGATGAGAGTTAGGAATATAGGGTTTGAGTAAGCTGACGTGGAATACATCATGAACCTTCAAGTTTGCAGGTAACTTTAGCTTGTAGGCCTGATCACTCACAACCTTAATGATCTCGAATGGTCCACAATACCTTGGGCTTGGCTTCTTATATCTGCCTAGTGATAAGTTGCTTTTCTTTGGTCGGACTCGCAGAAAAACCTTATCCCCTTCTTTGAAAGTGCTTTCCGAACAGTACTTATCTACATAGTGCTTTTGCCTATCCTGAGCTACCTGAATGTCCTGGTGAATAGCTCTAGTCTGAGCTTCCATATCTTCTAACATCTTCCTAGAGGCTTCTTCCCTGGTGGTTGGATCTGAGAAGTTCAATGGTGCTAAACAGTCCTGTCCATAAAGAGCTTTGAAGGGTGACATTCCAATGCTTCTGTGTTCGGAAGAATTAAAAGCATACTCCACCAAAGGTAGATATTGTAACCACTTCTTTGGTTCTTGCGAACAATAGGCTCCAAGAATGTCCTCGATGACTTGATTAACTCTTTGAGTTTTCCCATCTGTCTGCAGATGGTACGCTGTACTGAAGGCTAATTGTGACCCAATAGATTGAAAAAGAGAAGTCCAAAATTTTGACGTAAACTTGGCGTCTCTATCACTGACGATGCGCTTGGGTAGACCATGTAGCCTAAAAATCTCCTTGATGAATACCCGGCTAATATCTGAAGTAGTAAAGGTTGTCTTTACGGGTATTAGATGAGCCACTTTTGTGAGCATATCAACAACCATGAAAACAGATCATAACCTCCTGTAGAAGGTAATCCTGTAACAAAATCCATACTGATGCATTCCCATTTCATCTGGGGTATGTCAAGAGGTTGAATTTGCCCTGGTAACTTGATCCTTTCAGCTGTTATCCGCTGAGAAGAAAGAAATTGTCTCACATAGAGAAGTATGTCTCCTTTCATTCCAGACCAAAAATAACTCCTCCTGACAGCATGAAGAGTTTTAGCATAGCCTGGATGTCTAGATGTAGGGCTATCGTGTGTTTCATACAGAATAGACTTCTTTAGAGCTCGGTCTTTGGGTACACAGAGTCTATGTCTGTAGTAAAGACATCCTCCCATAATAGAGTAATCTTTAGCTTCAGGCATCTTATTCTGCTGAACTAATGATACTATATGTTGGTACTCTGGATCTACCAAGGATGCTTCTATGATTCTATCCCAGATAGGGTTATTTGGAATAGAGATAGCCCCGAGAAATGATTTTCGGCTAAGTCCATCTGCAACTGCATTTTCCTTCCCTGGTCTATACTTTATGTCAAGGTCATATTCCTGTAATAGCTCTATCCATCGCCGTTGTCGCATGTTGAGAATAGGTTGAGTAAAAATCCATTTTAAGCTCTTGTGGTCTGTAACCAGCTGAAAGTTTCCCAAGAAGATAATGTCTCCATAACTTCAGTGCATGTATAACCGCTAAAAGTTCCAAATCATGAGTAGGATAATTCTTCTCGTGATCCCTCAGCTTTCGCGAAATATATTTGCTCGCATCGGTTGCTACTTCAAATTATTTATTGAAGTCTGGAAGCTTTAAAATAGGAGCTGAGACCAAGAATTCTTTTAGCTTAGCGAAGCTAAACTCGTGCTCGGTCTTCCATTCGATCCTCATTCCTTTTTTCAAGAGTTTCGTCAAAGGTGCAGCAATACGTGCATAATCCTTGACAAAAATCCTGTACCATCCCGTTATTCCAAGAAATCCTCTTACTTCGCTAACGGTGGATGGTTGAGGCCAATCAACGATATCCTTGACTTTATCTGCGTCCACTGAAATCCCTTCAGTTGATATGACAAATCCAAGATAATTGACCTTTGGTGAGAAAAAGGTGCACTTGCTCTCTTTAGCGTAAAGTTGGTGTTCCCGAAGAAGATCAAGTACTTTGCGAACATGTTCTTCGTGATCTGCCTCGTTCTTAGAATAGATCAGAATGTCATCAAAGAAAACCAAGACAAAATCATCCAGGTAAGGTCTGAAAATATCCTGTATAAGTTGATTGAAGCTTGCATGAGCATTTGTTAGACCAAAAGACATTACTATGAATTCGTAGTGTCCATACCTAGTGTTGAAAGCTGTCTTTGGAATATTTGATTCTTTGATCCTGATTTGGTGATATCTTGACCTTAGATCAATCTTTGTAAACATTTTGGCACCGTGGAGTCTGTCCAAGAGTTCGTCAATCCTTGGAATTGGATACTTGTTCTTGACAGTTACCTGGTTTAGTCCACGATAGTCTATGCATAGCCTTAAGGTTCCATCCTTCTTCTTCTGAAAAAGAACTGGAGCACCCCAAGGAGAAGTACTGGGTTGAATGAATCCTTGCTCAATGAGTTGCCTAAGTTGTTCCTTGAGTTCGATGGACTCTGGAAGTGACATTTTATAAGGTCTTTTTGAGATAGTTTCACATCCAGGGATAGTCTCAATCTCATGATCTACCTCTCTATGTGGCGAAATATCTGTAAGGTCTTCAGGGAATACATCATCATACTCCCTCAACCAGTTTGATTGAAGTGAGGTATCTGATTGGTCCACCTTGTTGAGCTTTACTACATAAATTTGTTGTCCCTTTCTTAGTCCCTTCAAGAGTCTGCTGGCCTTAACTAGAGTAGCCCTAGGTTTCCCATTTTCCCCCTGGATTAAGGCTTCATTACCCAAGTTATCTATAAAGGTAAAGTTCCCTTGTGCACAATGGATGTGGCCCCTATTTTGCTTTAGCCAGTCCATCCCTAGTATCCCATCAAAGAATCCTAAGGGTAGGGTTCGAAATTGGGTCGAAGTTGGGTGTCCCCCTAAATCAAAGTCGATTTTTCCTGCAGAGTGCTAAGATACTACTTCCTTGCCGTTCGCTAATTCTACAACTAGCTTGCTTGTTGGATACTTATCTAGCTTGAGCTTCCTCATGCATATGGGTGAAAGAAATGAAAGAGTGCTACCACAATCTATAAGGAAGTTAACTTGTTCACCTCTGAGAGATCCTAGCATATGAATGACTGCGTATTTCTCGCAACCATTGGGGTTGTCAATTGCAGCATGTAGGGTTGCTCTCTCCACTGCTTCATCACCCACAGTTGGTTGTACGACTGCGGCATTCACCCTGGCGGTAGCTCCACGCCCTCGCCCTCTGTTCATCCTTCCACGTCCTCCTCTTCCATTAGCTTGGCCACGCCCATGGGTATTTAAGGGTATGGAATTGGCATTGGTTGCCTGAATGTTTCTGGGGCACTTGGATCTGTAATGTCCATACTCGTCGCAACCATAGCATCGAACATCTGGAAACTCCATGGTTGTGGTGGTAGCCACAATAGGACGCTAGTCATAAGCTTTGTTGGCTGGTCTGTTATTCCAAGCAGTCGTCCTTGCCCTTTTTGCTCAATGATTCCTCCTATTCATATTAACCTTTTGTACTTCAAGAGCTAGAGGGTTGGCCCTCAAGAAGGCACCCTGTAGTGTTGTCGGCCTGAGAGCTTCCAACCGAGTATTCAAAGGGTCAATTAGCCCTTGGCAGAACCTCGCCACCTGTTGTTCCAAGGTCATCGTAGGAGCATATCTCCGAAGAGTGACAAACTTTGCATTATATTCTTCGACAGATGAAGTCAGCTGCCGAAGTGAAAAGAATTCATTCATCCTCAAGGTTTTATACGTAGGTGGTAAATAACGTCCCATTATCGCAGCTTTGATGTCTTCCCAGGATTGGGAAGATCCCTTAATATCGAGGTCCCTGCAATGTTGCTTCCACCATATCTTGGCATCGCCAGTCAAGCGTAACATCGCAAGCATGGTCTGATTTACTGGTTGGGTTCCCGCAACTTCAAAGTAGTCGTCCATGGCTTCCATCCACACTTCCGCATCTCTCTCCACATTTTCCCCCTCGCCCTTAAAGAGTGGAGGCTGGGCTTGCTTAAGGAGGAGCTTCTTCTCTTGTGCTGCCGAGTATAGAGCAACAGGCGGTGCCTACATGGGTTATACGAGATTCTTGATACCATTGCTTGGATTTCAAAATAGACACGAGACTTTAAATAAAATTCAAGATTTCACTTTATCAAGAGATAGATATTCAGAGACAAAAAGCAGTTTATTGATGAAAATTTATTACAATCAAAACCCCTCAAGGTTTAGGATAACTGATGATCAACTTATTACATGGCTTTTTGGATTGCGTATAAAATACGCCTAGAAGATGGTGTTCACATGATGCACTACTTTGTTCGTGAAGTAGTTCCTGTACTCATCCTTGAGTGAATAATAAACTAAGATATCAAGCCGGGATTCTTCTTTTGGTACTCCAAAAGTTTTGACTCTGTTCGCTGGGATCACCTCGGTGACCTTTTCCAAGAGCCAGTTGTTGATGGTTTGATTGGAGTCGCCTGAAACAGTCAGGTCCAATCGGGTAGGCAGCAAGTAGAATAACTCCACCACCCTTAACTCTTCTCCCCAACGTATCTTCTTAAAATCGGTAGCCAGGCATCCTAGCTTCCGAGCGTTGATGTAGTAAACCCCTCCTGCAAGTGTCCAATCAAGCCCCCATCCTCTATCGATGCGAGTGGAGTGTGGCATATGAGCCTTCATCAGTATCTCCATGACATCTCGCTTAAATTGGTAAACTGGGGATCATCGAGCTTGTTTGTAAATAATCTCAAACACTTGGAACTTCTGATATTCTAGCACGGGGTCTTCATGCAACACCAATGCAAGGAATTCGGATCAGCTACCGATATACTTTTAGTTCCTTTTAAATATTCAAAAAATACAACTTTATTTCTCAGTCTAACCTAAGCTCTGATACCGGGTGTGAGGTCCCCACCCCACCGTATCAAACGACGGATCTGATGGTGAACCTGGTGGCCACTAGATCTATAGAGGAAGCAAACAAAGTAGTTCAGGGTTCGACTAGTGGACGATCTCTCATCACAAAGTGAGTCAAGTTCGAGTCTACTAGCAATGAGATCTAGCTCCACCTCGTAGGGGAAGCGTACTTAACCTATCTAACGATCCTGAGACCCACCTTCCAAGAGGAGAGAAACCTCGAGTGTCTTTTTCCCCATGTTTCAGAGGCACGTACACTTGAGACTTCTCCGCTCCAAGGGCAATGAGTATTACTAGTATCGATTTTAAACACTATGGGGACAGAGAGTTCTCGACCAATCGGGACAACCCTTCTCATAGGCGTTGGCAACCTGAGACAAGACCCCACTTTCCACCCCCACACTCACACTTCCTTGTGTGTCCTAATTACTACCACAATGATTGTTCAACATAAACATTCCTTGATTAAATTCCAAATCACAACGTTCATTAAGACAGCCCTTCAATCACTATTGCAAAGCGGCACCAAGACAGTATTCTAGTAAAAATTCTACTCAAACTTATTCATTAAAATTCCAATGTTCTGGAGATACAACATCCCCCCTCCAGCGAGAGTTTACTCCTCCCGTTGTCGCCTAGCTGCCCATACAACTAGGTATGTACACCACATAGAAAGCATGACATGGACACTCCCACCGCATAGAAAGCAAAACGTGGGTTCCCACCGCATACAAAGCGAGTTGTGGGTATCCACCGCATAGAAAGCAAGTCGTGGATTCAAGATCCCTTAACGAGGAACTCTGCCCCCTGTGATCAGTAGGGGAATCAGGACTAATTCAACATTGGAAATAGAATGAACATGTCGAGCTAAATTTTCCCTAGCAAACATTCTTTCCTATTGCAAACAGTATATCCATCAATCATTTCTTTCCTACCTTAGGCTTATATGTACAATGAATTCAAATGCCGAGATTTCCGTCGGATTTCTCTAACATGTTTGGGGATATGTTCTTTCCTAGCTAAATGCGTGCAATGTTAATTAAACAACTGAATATAATTGTGACCTACCTCTTCCATTTCTTCGTCAATGGCTCGTGAGGTGGCTGGTGCTTGTTCATCCATGGGAGCTTTTCCCTTTCCATTTACATTGCTCGTTCCCGCCTCGCGGTCGTAGGCACCACCGAAGCGAGTTCTCTTAACCGGGGCCATTTTATACTCACTACTTTAAATGATAAACTTGAAGAAAAAGAGCTAAGGTTTGAGAGCATCATAACAAACCAAATTGCAGATTAGAATCAATAATGAATCCTCCTTATGCAAGAGATTAGATTTTTCCTTCAAGACCTAGCAATTTTATGGGTAATTCTTTACTTGCCCTATGGGAACTGGCTCTAAAGTTAATCACTTGGCTTAGATGATTAAGACATTCAGAATTTTACTAATTGATTTACAAGAGAGATGAAGTAAGCAAGCTCAGTCACTTTCCTAGTGCAATTTGAAGATGTAGAACTACCGCAAGCATGTGTGATAGGAAATTCTCTTCATGTTGGCCTAATGACGGTTTAATTTTAGCTTTAATCACATTTTAATGTGAGAGAAGATTGAGTCTAATTTAATTACAATACTATTGAATGGTAAAGAATGAATTTCATCAATTCTACATTATTACCGACGGCTGACAATTTATTAACTATGCTGCCTAGAGAGAGAAATCTTTCCTAATCAAGTATTAATCATCAATTAAGAATGATGAATGGCTGCATAAAGCTACTTGAATGATGATTATGTAATGGAGTATAGCTATGTAAACTTAGAGAGCAGCTATTGGGAATTATAGCTAAAAGTAGGCATGGTAGACGAAGAATTTGGGAGAATAATGATGAGAATTAAGAAGAACCGGAATTAAACCATAATTACTGTGATTAGGGACTGAGAATCCTCTTGATTTTCTGATCCAATGAATCCTCAAGATAAGAATTTCGGCCGCAACTCCCTCCTTGCTTCTCCTTCAAAAACTGTGTGTGTACCGGGAGCACCTCCCCAAGGTGTGTGTAGGTGTGTGTGTGTATTGGGTGTGTGTGTGAGCATGTGTGTGTGTGTGTGTGTGAGCACACCTTTAAATAGGCCTCCTCAAGCTGAAAATCGACCCTGCTTGCTATTTGCATTTGGGAGCTACTCCAGTTAAGCATGGCAAGTCCAGTCTCCTACCCACCAAGTGTCCAGTTGGCTTGGTTAACTGGCTCTCACACTTAGTTGCAAGCTTGGAAACTCTCCCAAGACTCCCACAAGGACAAAAACGCACCCCCTAGCTGCTAAAGCTGACCCGGAGTGGCCTGGAGCCTGTTCCCACACAGCCTCGGGCTCCGGTGCCTCCCTGCTCAATTTTTGGAAAAATTGATTTTAGGCTAAAACGGGTCATATGAGTCGGATTTTAATACCGTAAATATCTATATTGAGCTCTAACGAAGGCGTACTGGCTCGAGTACCTGCCATATTTAGCAGACCTTGGGGTCCCAAAATGCATTTTTTCAAATTCGGGCTACGGGTGCAATTTTTCGAGACGGTCAAAACTGGACGGGTCGAGTGAGCAATAACTTACTATTTTTGGAATTTTTTAAGAAAAATTATTTTAATTCACATTTGGAAGCTTTAAAACATTCTAAACATCATGGCACTGAATTCGGAAAACTGCTAAAAATTGTAACTTTTTCCATTGTGTTCATTTCATGGTACAATGGTGCTCTTTTTGATCGGTCTCAGAGACCTTACAAAGAAGAAATATACTTTCAAACTTGCTTCATAATTTTAGTTTTTAGTTTTGTTTATGAAGCTTTGTTGCAAAAGTAGAGATAATCTTGTTACTTAACTTTCTGAAAATTAGATGCAAAATTTGGGGTTTGAAAATTATAAGCATGTGTTTTATTTGCATTTTTCATCACAATAGTGAAATCACAAAGTTTATGTTTTATTAATTGGCCAAAAATTGATGTGATTATGAGATGTATTTCTTTTGAGTTAAACATGTGATTGTAAATTCGTCAATTCTCCATTATTTTCAAGATCATTTTTTGTTGAATGAAGCATGACGTAGAAATTTTAAGATTTTTTAGCCATAAATTTTTTTGAAAAAAACTTGCAAGCTTAAATGCTCATTTTCTTAGTTTTTTGGGCTATTTTTGGGTTTTTTTGTGGCAATCAAAACTACACCTCATGCCCTGTTGTAATTTTTGATGACCGAGTGTTATAGCCTATATTAAGTCTCTTAACCCTGAATTTTTTCATATTGCAGGCATAGATAATCCTGTTGTAGATATGTTATCAAGAGCTAGGTTTGAAGATGAAGAAGAGATGCTGAACACAAGTGACGATGTTGACTTGAAGCTCTACACGTCTTCTTATCTACATGAAAATTGTGGTAATATTGCTCATATTTTTGAGGAGTTGTATAACGGAGAGTGGCTTTTGATCGGTCGCTACCTTACCACTCTTACTAAGCAAGAAGGGTGGACGGATCAAGAGTATAAAAGGATGAGAAAGAAGGCTTATGACTATTTTATGAAGGATGGAAGTTATGGAAGCAACCAAAGCGTCGTGGAGGGGTACTACAATGGGTTGTTTGTGATAAAGCGACTCAACAATAGGTTATCAAAGAATTTCATGAAAGTTTATGTGCTAGACACAGAGGAGTTTGGTCAACTTTTGTCAAGAAGGATTGTTACTAGTGGAAAGGTATGTATAAAGATGTGGCTTAGTTTGTGTATACCAACAATATTCTAATCTCCGACATCAGGATGGATTGCATCCCACCTATCCAATGGCTATGCACTACAAGTGGGTGGTGGACTTGATTACCATGCCAATTGGAAAATGGAGTACAATGTTCTTGACAAAGGAGATCTTACTAATTAGGTGGAAGGTAGAGCTTTGTGTACCAAAGGTACCAGTTCTTGCTTGAGGATGCTATTTCCAGGTATGGATGTGTTGTTGATAGAGGACAGATGGATGCAAATGAAGCTCGGGATTTCTTTGCTTGCTTGGGCATTAAAATGGCTCTCACTACAACATACAATCCATAGGGTAATGGTAAAAGTGAAAGAGGGAATCCACCTATTGTTAAAGCTTTAGCAAAGGCATGCTAGGGACATATTGGTGATTGGCCTAACTCCTACCATTTGCTTTATGGGCTGATTGCACTACACATAGTTCTGTTTATAGGTTTTATGCCATTTGAGCTAATGTATGGGCAAAAACCCATTATGCCTACAAAGGAAGCGATTATTTCTTGGGCCATAATGCCATGGGCCGAAGAAGGTATGTCTACATAAGATTTTCTTGATTTGCAAATTTGCCAACTTGAAAGGCGTTAGGAAGATATTGAACAAGCTAAAGTGAAGCTTAAGGAAGCAAGATTAAAGAATAAAGCAGCATTTGATGGTAAGCACAGACTACGACCTCATGCTATTAAAGATGGGGATTGGGTCCTTGTATATGACAGTAGCATGTAGAGCCAGTACACTTCCATGTATTCAAGATATAAGCTTACAAGCTGAACATGTCATCCCTAGATTAGAAAAGTGGTGGAGCTTTGTTTCTCTCCATGTGTAAAGGGAGCCTACCCTTGACAAGTGGTTTTTCATGTACGAATGGAGCCTAGCTTGGACACATGGTGGAGCTTGCTACTAAAAAAAAAAAGGCTACACAAATGGTTGATGTTTTGGTGTGGTATTTTCTCATGCGTAGTTTACACATATGGTACACCTTGCATCTCTAAAGGTTGGACAAGTGGTGGCCCTTTGTATTTAACCACACATTATTTATGTAGCCTAGCTTGGACAAGCGATGAATCTTTGCCGCCCTCCATGTTTCAAGGTAGCCTCAATTGGACAAGTGGTTTCCAAGTTCCAATGGAGCCTAGCTTGGAAACTTGGTGGAGCTTCCTTCTACCTTATATCTCAGCAGAGCTAGCTTGGACAAGTGGTGGAGCTTGGAACTAAAATCCCCCCATGTACAACATACTCAGGGGGTTCACTATGTGTAAACTACCATATCACGTGCGTTCAAAACATGTTTGTAAAACCCCTTATCTGTGAATTGTTTAAGGAATATAATGTACCCTTTTCTTTAAAATCTGTTAGTTTTTTTCAAATTTGAAAAAATAATGCCCTTCTGTATATATATTTCTGTAAGTTCCAAGAACTTAAAATACCCTTCTGTTGAACTCACGTGAAAGGTTACATTTTTATTAGGTGACCTCCCCGGGACAACATACCATGGATTTTCCAAGTGGTGAGAAATAATATTGTAGCTTGGAGGTATCTTGGACAAGTGGTGGGCCTCGTAATAAAATTCTTCATGTACAAGCACATCAAGGGTTTCCCAATTGGTGAGAAACAATATCATTCATCCCATGCTCCTCATCTAAAGACTGGTATTCAGAACGGGTATCTCTTTCTTTAGACCCAGCTTCCTCGTTGTTCGGTGCATCAGACTCTATCTTCTCACTGTTAGTGTCAGTTCTTGTTGCGCTCTGCGTTGTTTGTTTGACCTCTAGTTTTGGCCTTGGGGATGGTCTTGCTACCGATTTTATTGCTCTTTTGGATTTGTGGATCAAATCTATCTGTGCTTCTATAAGTGGTAGATCAGCAATCATTCCAAATTCTTCATAGGTGATTCGAGTCAGCACTGGTCCAACATTTATGTTGGTCTTGCTTTTGTGGCTACCCTTAAGATTTGCTTCTACTATGTTATCGAGGAGGTGGTTGCCAAAGTCATAGCTGACCACTCTTCGTTTTGCTAACCCCATTGCCATTACCAGTGCCATGTGCAACAACAATTCAATGTATCTTGATGGCTTATGTACTTTGAAGTGTTGCAATATGAGGCGCAACGGAAATTCTGTTTTTGAGAAATCAAATCTTGTTATGTCAGTTTGTGTCCTCTTTGCTTCAGAAAGGCTTTGTCATTATCTATTGCTTTTGTTTTTTTCAATAGGTTGTGTGTTCCCTGCTGCAGCTGGAGAGATTCATTGATTATTTTGTAGTGATTTTAACTTTGGATGTCGCCCCATATTTGTTAGTCAGGGTGGCTTCCCCATTGTACCAAATCGAGCTTATGGGTTCATGAGCCCTTCTAAAATCCTTTCCCCATGGCGATAGTCGTAGAAAGATGTCCAACTATAGGTACTTGGCCCACTACTTGCACTTTGGAATTTTGGTGTAGTGTCCACACTTCCCTTGCAAAGATGGTGGTCATTATTATCTCTCCGTTTGCTACTTGATATGTTCCGATGAATATATTGGCTTGTATTGCTTAGAGCACTTGTTTGGTGATATGAGCCTTCTCATTTGAGGATATATCTATGATCTCATATGGTGGTGCTCCCCACTCCCTTTTTGCTTTCCTTTGAGGTATCCTGAGGTATTGCTTAGAGCACTTGTTTGGTGATATGGGTCTTCTCATTCGAGGATATATCTATGATCTCATATGGTGGTGCTCCCCACTCCCTTTTTGCTTTCCTTTGAGGTATCTTGAGGTCAGTTTCAGATTGGAAACAAGATTTAGCAATTGATCAAAACTATTAGAGAGTTGAAGAAAACACAAACTTTGACCATAAAATGGAAAATGAGCATAATTTTGTCAAAACTACCCCCAAATTTAACCAAATTTCAATAGTGCATCTAGGACTACTATAGGCACAAGGGCATAAGGCAACATATAAATTATGGAAAAAAGGTACATAAATCACGATCCATGTTGGGAAGCATGTTGCAATTTCAACTAGTGGGGATGTTACTGTGCAAATTTCTTTGGTTTTAGGGTTTGAGGAACATGGATCGCAATCCATGTTTGATAATATATTGAATATCCAATGATACCAGCTGGTAGGGCTCACCAAGATGGTGCCTTGGTCCAAATTTTTTGGGATTTGGATAATTGGTTTGGTACTTTAGGTCAATTTTTGGAAATCATCCTCAGACTTCGAGAAATTTGGCATTTTGATGTGGATTTTGGAATCCAAATGACTTGAAACTTCATGGCTAGGCTTTGTTGAATATACTGGGCTAGATAGTATGAATTTTTATTTGGCTGGGCAAAAAGGTACATCGATTGCAATCCATGTTGGGAGGGGTTTTAATATAGTCTCTTGCACACATGTCCTAAGATATACAAGATTGAAGAAGAGAACAATCCAAGCGGTAGAGGCCATCCCAGTTACCCAAGCTAGAAGAACAATGGAAGAAGTGCAGGTGCAAACAGAAAGAATCCGCCAGCAAAATCACAGGAGAAAATAAGTAAGGGAACAAAAATGGACGACGAAAAAGAAGAAGAGAAAGAAGAAGAAGACATCCCTTTACTATGTAGGCAAACAACAGCTCTTCAACGGATCAAACAACGTAAAAGACAGGATGCGGAGGAGGATTGGAACATTGCCAGTGAAATGCAGCAACGGATTCATAATAAGCTCAAACAAAAGATGGAGCAAAGAGAAAGGGGGAGGCAAAGTGGCCACGCGTCAATGATTTTGAATCATCCGATAAATCTACCAATGCCAAGGGAGAAGATGAAAGACAAGAAGAGAAGGGTGAGCAAGGCACACATGAACAACAAGAAAATGATTTCAAATCACCAAAAGACAAAGAGTTACCTTCAGAGGCTGGAACAAGAAAAAGAGAAGAATCTGTAGATCTTCTAGAACAAGTGGCGGATAAAGTGCTATCGCAAAAGAAGGTAGATCAAGAAAAAGAGATAACACTACCAGAAAATACTACAGCTCCAACTGTTCTAGAAGTACTGAAAACAAAGGAAGGAATGATGGATGAGGCTGGAACCTCGGATCAGGGCCAAACAAGTTAGAGAAAACCATGACCGCCTCATTTGCAAGCTGTAATGAAGGAGGGAGTGAAGATGATCAGTTCATTCGACATTGACGCCAAGCTCCAATTCCAATGCCAAAGATCTCTCTATAACTTGCATGAGCTAGAGCTAGAAGACACCAAGAAAGAGGCAACTAGAGCAGCTGAAAACACGTTGCAACTACAAAACAATATAAAGCAGTTAAAAAATGTCTAGCTTGAACTCCAATCAGAGTTGCGAAGAGAACAAGAGAACACAGCCTATTACTACAAGGAGGTCTTGTAGTTCAATGAGGCCAACATGACTCTGCAGGTTGAGCAAAAATGACTAGAGGAAGAGATAGTCAAAGAAAGGGAGCACAGTGAAAAGCAGCAAGAGTCCTACGTGGTGGTCAGCAAGACTCTGACCAAGCTTTTAGCCTTGCAGGAGACATCGAGCTCCTCAAGCTTGACAGCTAGATCAACCTCGCTGAACAAAGAGGTCCAATATCTAAAGGAGGCCGTTGCTCAAGAAAAATTTGACAGACAAATCATGACAAGCATAGAGCACTACAGAAAGCCAAAGACAAAGAGATTGAAGATTTGAGAAAGCAATTGGCAGAGGCATAGGGAGATTTGAAGGCTCTAAGGAAAACACAAGCAAAGCCCGAACAAACTGTCCTAGTGGAATTTGAGTAGACAAGAGGAATTGAGAATTTCACCTTTGAAGCTCACCAAACATATGTACCAAGTACAAGCACATGAAAAACAATGCAGGGATTTGAAGATGTAGCCACGACATCCATCTTGAATTTGACAAAATAAGAAATTCAGCGCTGGATCGCAGAAATCAAAGACCCCTCACACAAAGAGTACCTCCAATATGAGCTGAAAGTGTTGGAGTCAACTGCCCTACTCATGATCACTTCAGACGAAGTACTGAAAAATCTTGGGCATGAGATGATCGCCCTGCCACCACCCCGGGGAGGTCACCTAATAAAAATGTAACATATCACGTGAGTTCAACAGAAGGGTATTTAAAGTTCTTGAAACTTACAGAAATATATATACAGAAGGGCATTATTTTTTCAAATTTGAAAAAAACTTACAAATTTTAAAAGAAAAGGGTACATGATATTGTTAACAAAATTCACAGATAAGGGGTTTTACAAACATGTCTTGAACTCATGTGATATGGTAGTTTTACACATAGTGAACCCCCCGAGGCCACCACTGATGAGACAGAAGGCCAGATTTTGGAAAAAAAAATGATACCTGTCCTCCAGCCAAACAATAGAGGGGATTATTGAGTTGTTCTTGTCATCGCGATACAAATTCACACTGTCATTGACAATCAACCCCTCTGGCGAAAGAAATGGTTTGAGCAGCGACCAACAAATGAAACATACTATAGGAATGCTCCGTAGCATCTCACGATTGACCCAACTTACTATCCCATCAACAGACAAAAATCCTGGGACAAATTTTACTCTTAGGAAAGCAAAAGACCGGCAGTGTTGAACTACCCCGCCATAACAAAGACAAGCAATAACAACCCCCGTCAGAGAAGTATATGGTTCAAACGCTTAGAGGGGTCATCAACATGATGAAAGAGATCCTAGATCTCGCATGCCAAATGCTCGTGAAAATTGCCAAGATTCTAATCACCTTCATAATGGCATTCAATGATATAGAGGCAGCGGAGCATCCCTAGAAGGTTTTTGTGGAAGGCACAAGAGGGCACTGCTGGAATATGGGGACAAAAATCCCAAGAAAAAATGTCATCATGGGATTCTATGCGAGAGTCATGCTTCTGCCCTCACACTACATGCAGACCTTCGTGGAGGCATTCATGACAGGATTATTTGAGGTCGACTGCTCTATATTTAATCCCATGACCAAAGATCTGCGAGCCCAACACATAGCCTATCAGAGCACTCTTAGCAATAATCCCTTCAGAGAGCTAGCGACAAAAGTGGAGATAAAGGCAAGGGCACAAAAACTCAGGCACCTCACTAGGACACTAGAAATGCGACCGATCAACTACTAGAAGACAGTCAAAGACAGATTGCACAAGGAGTGCAATGAATAGGAAGGGGGGAATGTTTGGTACTGACACGTAAAAGGCGGATGTACACCAAACCTTGTTGTACTCGCTCATTTTTTCAAAAGAAGCGGTGTAATTATGCTAATAAGGATTCCCAATTGTAATATATTTTGTCATGCCCTCTTAACCTCTTTGAGTCTACACCCCTTGTAAGTGGCTGAATGGCCATGGGAAGGTCCCCTTAGCTCTTAAGTCAAAACCCTTAGTTTTGACTAACACATTATCATTAGCTTGAAGAAGATTGGACATCGATTGTGAGAGCTTCTTGCTGCTACAATTTGTAATCCGCTTTTCTCCTTGTCTGGTAATCAGAATACAATTCCAAATAGTACCTTGTGTTTGCTCTACAATCTAAGTGTAATCATTTTCGATTCTGCTATGGTTTGCGACATATTGTTTGTGAGCTAAATGCATTGATTTGAGGTCTTAAATGGTTGTTTCTTGATGTTTTGACCTTGGGTAAGTGTTTCTATGATTAAGGGGAACCTTTCCGTGTAGTTATGTCTCAATTCTCTGCGCATTTTTTATGATGGATCGGGTTTTATGTACCTTCCTTGATGGTTGCAAAACTTGGTAGGATTGTACCCTTAGGTGTTGTAACACCTCTCCTTAAGTTTCGTTGCATTTTGAATTTGTTTGGATGCCAAAAAGGCGTGATAACCTAGAGCGGTGAGGTGACATAGACTGATTTTCTGACTAGGAAGTGGTTGATTTGCTTTTGTCGTAGTATGAGTAGCCCTCTGAGTTTACTTTGGTGAGATTGACACTCTCATTAACTATCCATTCCCCATCCAAAGTCGCTTCCTTGCATATTGACATTGTTAGTACAAAAAAACTATGCTGCAGACATCTGTCACGGCGATCCGCTAGTAGTTTAACTTTCAATCTATGTGCTCGATCAGCCTGCACTCTAGCTACTTATCCAATTTTGACCCATCCAAAGTTGGTGTAAATCAAACCTTCACCTACTCCAAATTAGCCCTTATCTATGACCGGCTTGATGAAAAATTTGATGTGTGACATGAAATTTCTAGTGCATACTGGTGACCAGTCTTTATTACAAGTAATCAACCCTAGTCAGGTCCCCCCCCATAAATATGATATTCCTCTCCCTGATTTTTAAGCTTTGGAGATACATTATTAGGGGCCTGCCCTTAACTTATACGCTTATGTAACTTGGTAAAGAACCCCCCTCCCCTGCACTTATGTGGTACCAAAAGTTTTCCATGGTGAATCCCCCAAGTGCATGAATGGTCTACCCAATATGATATCAAAGGTGCTTCTCTTGTCAGATTTCATTATAGCAAAGGTGTGCTCATACACAATGCTACAAGAGGATACAAGGATTTGTTCTAGCATTCCTATTGGCCTCTCCATGTATCCATTTGCTAATTGTAGTTTTATTTGGGTTTTCCTTAGAGGAGGATTTCCCCATTTTTTCCACATCCCCTTGGTTGCTATGGAAATTCAAGCCCCACTATTTAATATCACAACCGTCTTTACTCCTTTGTATTCCATAGGTAGGGGCGTGTTTCTTTCTTCTCCCTCGTAGTAGTATCTCACCCTAATTCCAAAAGAGAAAGAGAGTGTCGACATGGAGTAATAATGAGTCATAACCCCTATATGAGGCATGCATGAATAACAAAACCATATAACTTGTACAACTCAGCTCATATTTAATTTCAAATCAAACTTGAAAACAAAAAACTGGAGAGCCTTGCACCATTTAAGGATCAATCGGGTCACCCATCCACCCGCTCCCCTATGGACTAAGAGAATCATGCTTCTACGATGTGGGGCCCGACACCGCATGACCAACACTCACGCCATGCGCCACTGCAAACACCTTCACAAGACCAAGTTTTGAAAGGATCTTATACCCACCAGTGGCAGATCAGTGGCGATAAATTGATCATGGACAAAAACACGAGAACATACTTGGAAACACACGAGAACATACCCGACAATACTTATTCATTATCAACTCATATATAGATGTTCCATCTCACACTGGTTGGCATCGTCACCTAGACCGTATAAAGATGTTGCAAGTAACCATACCACATGTCCATCCTCCTCAATGCAGTCATCAATACACCATACATGAAATACTTTTACTCATGAAAGCCATCAATCTCAATAGTTCATTACAAAATTCAACCAAAACATTATATGATGCCTCCTTACCATCAAGGAATCAAGTTATCTCCCTTGCAATTATGATTAGGCAGCAAGCAAACATCACAATGTATTCTCCATCGTCAAGATGTGATGAGCTTGCATGTCCGCATGTTCGGGCCATACACAGTCTAAACTATATCTAAACATAGAAAAAAATTCTCTAAATCAATTCAAATTGGTACCATAACCTTATATCAACAATAATAATCAAATTAGGACTCCAGTTCTCTCCGTAGCATGCATGCAAGGAAAGAAAACGCAGATGAAAACCTATGGACTTGGCATACAATGTTATCTATCTTGGAACATCAAAAAATGATTTTGAAAGCATAATTCAACTCATCCAAATAGTACCTTGATTGTGCTCCAACAAACGAAATCAAATTTGGATAAGTTTAAGTGGTTATACCCCCATGCATCAGAAAACACCAAACTAGCATGCAAAACTGACAAACATTTATAATTCGTATCTCTATACATCAAAATTTGATTTTGAACATGTATACCTTTTCTAATTATCTTATTCTTGTGAGCTAATAAGTTTCACCATATTCCAATAAGATAAACTACTAGGTTATCCATAAAAAGCAGTTTTCCCTTTCTCCTACTCCTCCAAAAATTCGAAATAACTCAAAATCGGTGTAGAATCAGCCTACAGTCATGAGACACCAAGTCAAAAAGGGAAAAATTTTGGTCATCCTATCACGTATAGAACTTTCATCCGAGGTATGTGATAGGAGCTATTTTTAATTTATCAAAGATGTTTTATCATTTATCCATAATTTCAGTTTTGAACATCTTCTTACCTTGATCCTTCCCACACGCAAGCCATAATTCCTTATACGCAATCAACCATAAATCATTAGTTAAACCACATTATGATAGAATAATTATGAGAATAAAGTTGGAAGAGAAAGCTTATGATTACCTCTGGCGTAGATGTATGCTCTTTGCGTAAGAGGAGACGAAAGAATCGCGCACACATTTCTCTTTCAAAGGAGATGAACACAAAAAATAATTCACTATAACTCAGTTTCTTTATGAAACAATCAGGAACGGCAAGGTTGTGTATCTCACATACCTTCTCTGAGTAGTGAAGAAGAGTACTCCCAGGAAGAAGATGATGACTACCTACGATGGCCTTTCCGAGAGATTACTTGTCTCACGACGAGAAAGAAGATGGGAGAAGTCAAGTAGAAGCCTTGCAAGAAGCTCTCTATGCTTACCTCTCTTTGTAGAGCCTTTCCTGTCTCTATATGATTCTCTATAGCTCTCCCAAAATTTCTCTTCCCATTTCCGAGCGCTAGTTTTTGGCCTCCTCCTTTTGTAGTAGTCTCCACAAACCCAACAATGTTCTCTTGAGTTATTGCGCGGTCTAATTCCTCATGATATTTAGAGTTCATGTTCATAGTCTGAGTGTATGTCTTCCTTTCTCGCGTAGTCCTAGCTTCTCGCAACCTATTTGGTTCATCACTCGTAATACTCGGGCTCCTTATGTTGGTTAATTTGTCCCGCCGAATGTCCCATAACATATTTTTATTTTTGAGCAGTTACGATTTATGCGTGTCTTCTCAATAGCGAAAGGCGATTTTTAATTTTTTTTAGCACATTGTTTTAAAAATAAAAAAAACTCATGATCTTAAAAGATGATAAAATTTATACAACAACAACAATAATAATAATAAAATTGTATCACTCTTCAAAACCAACTAGATGGATAGTTTAATTATTAGTTTTTTGAATATATTTATTTATTCATTTTTTGAAAATTCATGGATCTACATCCTCCCACAATTGCAGAATTTGAGGTGTCCTCACCTTGAGAAGAAGGTGGGGTAATCAATGAGAAGATTATCTTCACATTCCCAAGTGACATCTTCTCGAGGATAACTTGTCCATTTGATGAGGTGTTCCCTAATGGAGCGATTTTTTGAGTGTTTTGTCTCTTGATTGTAAGATCTATTCTAGTTGGACATCAAAAGTATTGTCCTTTGTTGTAAGGAGATGAAAATCATCTAGGATGTGTGTGTGATCTGCTACGTATGGTTTTAAGAGGCTTACATAGAATACATTATGCACTTTTAAATGTGTTGGAAGCCTTAGCTCATAAGTTTGGTCATTGATCACCTTCGTAATAGGGAACGATCACAAAACCTAGCACTTAGCTTTTTGTACTTTCTCAAAGATGGTGATTTGCATCTTGGTTTTACGTGGAGAAAACCATATATCCTTCCTTAAAAATTCATTACTCCTCTCAAGTCTACATAACTCTCCTGTCGATCTTGAACAGTCTTAATTTCCTCTTGAATGAGGTTATGTCTGGGGTTGTAGTTCATCTAGCATTTCCTTGGAAGCTTCAACTTGAATAAAGGGGTCCGTCCATTTCAAGGGTGTCAAACACTCTTGTCCATATAGTGCTTTGAAGGGAGACATTCCTATCATACATTGGAATGAATAATTGTAAGCAAACTCAATGAGATATAAATACCTGGTCTATTTATTGGGTTTCCTCATATAGTATGCTCAAAGAATATCTTCAATGAATTGGTTGGTTCTCTCAGTTTGGCCATCTGTTTGGGGATGGTAAGCCGTACCAAAGGCTAGCTGTGTCCCTGTAGCTTTGAATAGTGCTCTCCAAAAATTTGAGGTGAATTTGGAATCTAACGGGTGTGATTTCTAATCGTTCAGATTTATTCTTCTGACAAGTAAGACAATTGGTTAAATAATTCAAAATATCACGCTTCATACCTGGCCAAAAGAAGCTTTCTTGCAAATATGAGTAAAACTTAATGTACCCAAGGCCCTCCTGCAATTGGGATGTTATGAGCCTCATGCAAAAATTGAATCTTGTATTCCTTATCATTGGGGATACATAGCCGATTCTTGTAGTACATACTATTATTATCCATAGTAAATCCTTCAATAGTACTACTTCGTTGTTCTGTATGGGATTTTAAGAGCATGAGAGATTGTATTCTTGGAAAAAATGGGTCATCAGGCCATATTTTGTAGGTAATAGTGTCTCAACAACAAATATTTCACCACTTATACTCTTTCTACTGAGAGCATCTACGACAACATTTTGTCTTCCTGGTTTATATTCAATACCAAAATCATACTCCCATAAGATTTCCATCCATCTACGTTTTCACATATTTAAATTTGGTTGTGAAAATAACCATCTCAAGCTCTTATGATCAATATGTAGCTCAAACCTTCTTCCTAAAAAACAATGTCACCATATTTTTAGAGCGTGAACCACTGCCAATATTTCAAGATCATGAGGTGGATAATTCAAGTAATGTTGTCAAAGTTTACGTGACTTATAGGCTATGGGTTTCCCTTCTTGACTTAGGACATCACCTATAACTTGTCCACTAGCATCGGTTGATATTCTAAAAGTATTTGAAAAGTCCTACAATCGTAGTACCAATGCTACTAATCTTTCTTGAGTTTCTCAAAGCTTGCCTGAGCTGCTTCAGTCCATAAGAACTTTTTGGTTTTCTTAAGAAGATTTTTCATGGTTGAGGCTATCTTTGCATAATTCATGTGATGAATATGCAGTACCATCCTGTGAGTCCAAGAAATCCTTGGATCCATGGAAATCCGTGTAGGCCAATTTACAATAGCTTCAATCTTTGTAGAGTCAGTTGATACACCTTCTCTGGAGATTATGAAACCAAGGTACTCAACGTTTTCTCTGAAGAAGGTACACGTACTCTTCTTAGCATAGAGTTGGTGTTGAAGAAGGTACACATACTCTTTTTAGCATAGAGTTGGTGTTGACGGAGAAGTTCTAGTACATGTCATACATGCCCTTCTTGTTCTTCAACATTATTAGAAAAGACTAGGATGTCATCAAAGAAAACAAGAAAAAAATCTTCTAGATGTTCTCAAAAGATATGTGTTATGAGCCTATTGAATGTGGTGAGGGAATTTGTGAGACCATAATGACCAACCGAGTGTCATGAGCCTATTGAATGTAGGGAAGGCATTTGTGAGACCAAAGGGTATGACCGTAAACTCATAATGACCAAATTGAGTGTTAAATCTTGTCTTGGGAATATCCTCTTCCTTTATGTGAATTTGGTAATATCCAGAACTTAAATCACTTTTTGAGAAGATGGTCACTCCTTATAACCTGTCTAAAAGTTCTTTGATCCGTGGTATACCATACTTGTTTTTTACAGTGACTTGGAAAATCCCCTTGTAATCAATACAAAGGTGGAGTGTACAGGTTGAAAATGACAGGTGTGCTCCAAGGTGAAACACTGGGACGCATAAATCCTTGATCAGGTAGGTGTGAAAGTTGTCCTTTAATCTCAGTAGCCTCCAGTACGAACATCTTGTAGGGTCTATGGATGGGATCTTGGAATAAGCTCAATATCATGATCGAGCTTGTGATTAGGTGGTAACTCATTCAGTTCAGACATCATCGTACTCAGTCAATCATTCTGGTACGGTTTGGGGGGTTTGCTTCTCAGTGGGGTTTAGCTTGACTACATGAACCACTTTTTTCCTCCTATAAGCCTTTAATTGTTTTGTAAAAGTGACTAGCTAAAGTTTTGGTTGCCCTCTAATACCTTAAAGAAAAATAGACATTATATCTGGCCCACAACTTGGGCTACCCAGAAGGAAGGGTCTCCCATGCCCACCCTATAGTCGGAGTGGACTAACTCAGGAATACCTAGTGCCTGGTGCTATCCTGATGAGAGAGAGAGAGAGAGAGAGAGAGAGAGAGAGAGAGAGAGAGAGAGAGAGAGAGAGAGAGAGAGAGAGAGAGAGAGAGAGAGAGAGAGAGAGAGAGAGAGAGAGAGAGAGAGAGAGAGAGAGAGAGAGAGAGAGAGAGAGAAGAGTAGAAGAGAAAGAGAGTGTTGACACGGAGTGATGCTGATTCATAACCCCTATATGAGGCATGCATTAATAACAAAACCATATAACTTGTACAACTGAGTTCATGAATAAATTCAAATCAAACTTGAAAACAATAAATTGGAGAGTCCCAGAACATTTAAGGATCGACCAGGCCACCCATCCACCCGCTCCCTTGAAGATGAAGAGAATATTGCTTCTACGATGTGGAGCCTGACACGGCATGACCAATACTCAGGTCATGGGCGACAGAGATGAGTGCCGAGACTCATGAGTTTAGGTAAATCAGTGTCTTCAGAATGCTACACTAATCCTGGACAAAAACACGGAAACATACCTGGAAACACACGAGAACATACCCACCAATACTAATTCATTACTGATTCATATATAGATGATTCCACTCACGGGTTGGCATCATTGCCTAGATCATGTAAAGATTCTGCAACTAACCATACCACATGTCAATCTTCCTCAATGCAATCATCAATATAGCATACATGAAATACTTTCACTCATGAAAGCCATCAATCTCAATAGTCAAGCACACACCTTCGCATGCACCGAAACACACTCATAGCACGACAAAAGAGAGAGGGGGAGGGAGAAACTGACACAAGAAAAGGGAAATTGACGCTTTCTAGCTTAGCACAATCTTCTTACAACCAAAACGATGGGTCGTCATAGCCTCTCGGGATTTTCTCGGCTCTTGCAAAAAACTTGAGTGCAAAAAAGGCCCTCAAATGGGCACAAAATTTGTTTCTATAGAGCCTCATAGGATTTATTTGGAAAGTGGCTGAGCATCTGACACTTGTAGGCTTAACTTGGAGATATTTGCATGGGTAATTTTCCCCTTATAGTCACGTGTCAACTACCCTCTCTCTTTCTATCTCTAAGCACCACGTGCTCCTCAAGCACTAGCACTAGCACCAACGGGGCATTCCCCCTTCCTTCAAAATTTTGAGCTCAAGCGGGCACCAGCTAGTTGCCTACACAACCACATCATTGCTCTATCATCTAACACACGCCATCGAGCAGTGCCGTCTATGTCTACAAAATCCACCAACACCATCACTTACCAATTCCGCAAAGCTGAAAGCCATGGCTCCACGAGCTCCAATATCTCACGCCCCATTTGATACCTCCATATAGCTATGCTATTGGATAAATAGCCCAAGGGCTTGGCCCTCCACATTACACATGGGCTAATAGGATGCCACGTGGTAGGCTCGGAGTAGCTCCCCCTCAATAGCCTCCAAATCTCACAAAAGACTTGCCAAAAGAGTTCACTTTTTTGCCCCATTTCCTCCTCTTGCTATTTTCTTCTCAAAGATTCTATGACCAAGGCTTCAAGACCCCATCGCTCCAACCGATGTGATCAAAACCAAAAAAATAGTTGGCATCACATCGTCATCAACTACACCAAACTTTGACAAGTTGTAACTTGGTGCTTGAGACTCAGCATGGAGAGCCCTCACTTCCTATTAGTCCCATATGCTACCCACCACACCTGTAAACCCTAACGATATTTAAAAAAAAATCAAATGGAACAAGTTCCAAAGCAGTCAAACAGGCTCAGGACCGCGACCCCTGGCAAAATATCAATTGATCATATCTCTCCATCCTGGCTCACATTGACAATCTTAAAAGAACAGCATGCTCTACAATACAAGCTCTACACATCCATCACTTCAAACCATCTTTGACCACCTATCATCACCTGCCCTATCCCCCTCAAATCTAAAACACTCTCTAGATTCAAACTGCCAGGTCTTGCAATCCATAGCTATGTTTGATGAGCCATTTGGACCAGCTCTCTCAGCACTTCAAGATCTACATCCCAAAGCAAAAAACTAGCACTTCAAGCCTCTTTGCCTTCCATCCCACCTGGCTCAGGCTGAAGCCCTTTTGGTCTACAAAAGCACATTAGCCATACACATCCATTGCTACCCGTCTTCCCATGATCTCTATATCTGCTCCAACCCTTTGCCATGCACTTGCTATCATACACATCCCTTCTTGTGCCATCTTCTATGGTCGAACAAGTATGGTTGCACTTGCAACTCAAAGATCTAGATGAAGTGTATTCCCAAGAAGAAGGCAATCACAACCGCAAATAGATAATATGTTTGGATTTTGCACTGATTTCTTGGTGTATAAATTTTCATGGTTCTAAGCTCACAAAGGTTTTATCAATCTATAAGTCTGATCCAAGGAGATGTGGTTAGCTCTATTTCCATTCTAGAGAGTATGAACCAAGGGGGTTATCAAGCAATTAAATATCATTTTATAAGAAATTATCTCATATACTTCTTGTGATAAATCCTACAACATCATGTTAAAAAGATCTACCCATGTGAGCTTTAAGAGTGAAGATGAGGTCATCAAAACATCTAATGCCAAGCCTAAGATAAAACTCATACAACTACAACTCTTTCTTGACAATGACCAAGGAGGTAACATCTACAAAGACTCAATGAAGTGTTATTGCATCAAGGTGGACGATAGACCCAACAAGTTCAAGGACTTAGTGCCTATGGACTATATTGGAGACATATACTTCAATGATGATGGATTTAAGTATAGGATTGTCTTCAATCCCTAAATAGTCAATAAGTAGGGCATGATGGGTACCAAAGCAAAGTTAGACAAAGAGTCAAAACCAAAACCTTCTCTAATCCATAAGAAAAATTCAAGGTTTAGTATGACCAACAAGGTTGTGAGAGTTGAGATAGACTACATCTTTATGGGCCTTATACGTTGGTAAATAGCGGTCAAAACTATTTCCAAAGGTTTTTAGAATTTAATCCTAGGGAAATTTTGGGCTATAAAAACTTGTATGATTTCACGTACTTAGATATCCAAGGAGTGCAAATCTTGTTGATAGACAAGTATGGCCAAGAATACAAGATAGTCTACAAGAAGAGTTGGAGAAATATTTGCATATGGGAGCTCTAGTCTCTTCCTACTACATTCGAAAAAGCATGAACCCACTCAGTAGGTCCAAGTCTAATCAACCAAGGGAGTGCACACATGTTTCAAGGACCCAACCTACACGATAAATGGAAACACAAACCTCCATGACAGTTGTCCAGAGGAGAAAAAACACCAATCCTATGAAAAAAATAGTGGAATATACTTCGATAATAAGATCAATAGGACCAAAGTTTGAGAATCAATTCATAGACCGTGTGCTAAGTAGGACTTCATAAGGATCTCCTCTAAGAACACAGGAAATAGGGAGAGATGCCCTTATTAGACATTCACAAATGATAATATATTTGGGTGAACGACGAAAAATGAATATTTCCATATCCGTAAACAAAAAGTATGGTGGATCTAGAAACCCTCATGCACATGTATCTCTATATAAATTAGTAAAGGAAGAACAACTGCATGAATTTCACACACAATTTGAGGGATTTTAATTGTATTGGAAGTAACAACCTTGAGATGGTTGCAATCATTAAATCAAGATGCATATGCTACCATAGAAACTTGCTGACAAAATTTGTAGAAGAAATTTCAAGATGAGAAATTAAGCATAGCACTATTTCACAGATTTATGCTTTTAAGCAGACGGAGAAGGTGAAAGATACTTTCTTACAATTTATGAAATATCTTGAGAGATGTCTATTGAGGGAGGTTCCATACCAAGATAGATAGGTAGTGTTATTTATTGAGGGTGTTAGTGTCAAAGGTGGTAGAAGAAGATGTAGTGAAGACAAGAACTAGCTCACAATTTGGTGGAAACCTTGACTCCCATCTAAAGCATCTGCAATGCCACATACAAGAACAATTCACCTATGGAGAAGATAGATTAGTAAGGTAGAGAGGGGAAGGAGACCATTGCCATTGTTGGACGGATACGCTGCGATAGACGTCAGCACAGTGAGAACTCACCTAACAAGATTTGCCAGCTAAGGACGAAGCTCAACCCGCAGGCACGTGGAAGCAAGCATAGGGTGTCAATCTACACTCGACCGACTCTCGACTAATTCCTACAGAGGTCTCTACCCAATGTCTAAGCTAGAGCCTTCAGGAGTGCATAAGAAGAGGTTTTCTACAATTCTTCCAAGACCAAATACCCATCAAACGGTCTCGAAACACCACAGAACTTGAAGGAGACCCTACTAACACCAATAGGTTGCTCTCCCTAAGGTCCATGAACCAAAATCCCAACCCAAAACACTCAGTACAAAATCACGTAGGATGTCTGGCCGAAATTTGCAGGTCATCGTTTCCAAAAACTAAAGTGCCTAATGTGTAGCTCTACTCAATGCGAACGCATGGATATGCTGAAATGCAAAAATGGATAACGTATGCTCACCGAATCACTAGATGAAGCTCATAGATGGAGCTTCAAAACCGGACCGTACGCCCGCAATGTAGGTATCGGTGCGTAGCTCTCGTCGGGGGCAACACGCTACACTTCTCTGCACTCGATTTCGACCAACAATGCGCGCGTAGCGTCAAGATGAAGCTCTCACTCTCTCTCGTACACAATACGCTCACTCACAGACTTCACGTTTTAAAAAATGACAAAAGGTTTTTCATTAAGGTCAAAAAGTGGTACCTTACAATCTCAAACCCTAATGTTCCAATTTAACCATCTACTCAATCTAAATGTCAAAACTGGGATACAATCTGGAAACTTCTGTAAGCCCCAATATTTACAAAGGTGAAATGTCGTTCTCAATAAATGAAGAATTACAAAAAATAATAATCCGCCTAGCAATCGTTTTCTGTAGGGTGTGTCAAGCTTCTAACACTCCCCCCCTGCTTGTTTATGTCGTCCCCGACATGGCTGTTGAGCCGCTTCTTCATCGTAGGCTTTTCATCTTGAGCAGTGACTCATATCTTGCATGTTGAGCCAGTAGCGGTGGGCTGAATATATCAGTGCTAATTGTGAAGAAGCCGGTGTAGAAGGCTTCTTCAAAGGCCTGGAGGTGATAAGATGGTAAAAACATGATCCTCTGATACAATGTATGTATCACCTCGTGGGATGGCTGACCAGACAGATCGTATGCACATCTGTATGTGTCTTGAAAGAAGAAGATACTGTCTTTCGCCTAGCCTGGTTTGAATGTCTCGAAGACTGCCAAAAGTGTTTTACAAATATTTCTCATCATGATGCAAGATAGGTCAGGCGAGCAAGTGAACAATTTGATGGCGCCCGTTAGGGTTTTCACCATGTATTGCTCACTTATTCTCTCGCCTGTCTTCTAGCCTCGCAGCTTCGGGTAATTTAGCCAAGTAGGTTGGCTTCTTTGCAATACCTCATGGACCTTCCACATCCGCATCCTTGGTAGGGCAGAAACTTAGGTTATCTCTTATGACTTTAGGTGCCTCTACCAGATGGATCACATACTGTGGATACTTTGTAAGCCATGCCTTTCTCCACTTGGGTTGAGAGTCGACTATCAAGTTTACCCCTTCAAGCTTGGAGATGTCTGCGTTATACATTGGGACTGTTGGCTCCTCTCTGATCCGCTTGTTGATTGTGGCAGCTTCATATTTCAGCAGAGGATATGGCAGAGAGGGCTGTAGCCATTCACGCCAAAGGTTGCTGGCATCTATCTTTTGAATATTCATTGATTTAAAGACCCTCTGCTCCCATTACAAGGCTTCGTTTGCTGCGTCTTTGACTGCTGCTTCTATTGTCGTTTGCAGCTTCACTTATTCTTCTTGTGTCAGATCTTGTGGCTCTTGCGAGGGTCCTACAAGGATTTCCTCTTGCATGCTGGTGTCCACTGGATCTACCACATTCTCTATGTCTATTCCCTCCATGGTTGTTGGCCCGGTGCTAGCCTGCTCTTCTGTTTTGCTGCTGGCCTCTTAGCTCTTCTATTTGCTTCTGAAATGTCTTCTTTTCTACTTCAGCTTGTTCTCCCATATTCAGGAGGAGGTCGTTTAGATTGGCATTTATCTTTTTTCTGCCTCTTTGAGCTTTCTCTTGATGGTTTCTAGCTCATTCTTCATTGCCTTGTGCTCTTCTTCCATGCGGGTTTGCAAAAACACTGACCCCTCGGCCATCATCAGCCTCTGCTTTTTCTCTAAGGTTAACTCCTTTTGGAGCTCTTTCATTTGTTCTTCATAAAGCTCCGTCTCCAAAGTGGTGTGAGTCGAGCTAGCAGCTCTGACTGTGGAAGGAGATGCCCGTAGCCGTTGGATGGTTTGATCTTTGAATTTCATCTGATCTTTAAGCTCTATTACCTCATCCTGGCTAGCCTCATTCTCTATCTCTACCTTTTCCTTGGCATTTCTTAGTGTTTCCACTTCCTTGGATTCTTCAGCAAGTTGTAGGGTTAGGTTGTCCCTTTCCCTCTCTGCATCTATCAATGCCTTGCTGAGTTTTCTGTATTCCTCTTCAGCTCCTTGCAGTCTTTGAGATGCTGTCTGATTTTCTTGTTCCATCTCCTGGCATCTTTGCAATGCCGTGGCCAAACTAGCTTGCAGCTCTGCTTCTTTCTCTATATGCCCTTGGCTTTGTTTTTGGAGAGATTCAACTTCAGATTTGATAAGAATTTCAGTGTTTTTGAGATTAGGAATCTCGCTCTCCGTGTCCAATGATTTTTCCCTGAGCCCGGTTAGCTTGTGCATCACCATGTTCCATCCATTGGTAGGTGGCTATAGGTCCACTGTATCAGTGTCCGTCTCTTTTAGTTCCACTAACCGCATGCTCGGCTTCTGCTCCTTGGGCCTTGTGCTTGGCAGCTCAAATTCCACAGTGGCTGCCTCTTCTCTTGAATACCCTATAGCTATTAGATCAAGGTATGTGCTAAACCTTATTTCCTCTTGCTCTGGTTGCTCATCTTTGGGCTTGGATTCTTCCTTTTGCTCTTGCTCTTGGCTCTTCTCTTGCCTTGAATCTTCTTGATCATTAGATTTGTCTAACTCCTCCTTTTGTTGGGTTTGTGGAAGGATAAGAGGAGGTGGTGATGGCGGTGGGATGGACTCCGGGCTTGAAGGTGGATTTGGTGGCTTCTTCTTGAAGTCTCGGTCCGCCTTGGTCTTCCGATCTCTTTCCTGGCCTTCCTGCTCTTCTAGCAGTTGCCGTCGTACTTCATCCACTTCTTCTTCTCAAAATGGGATGTTAGGGATGCTTTCTATCGTAGCATCTAGGATCTCAAAATTTTTGATGTAATCTTCAAACCTATCTCTGTGCACCCTTCGGAATGACCCCGACATGGCCTCTAGTGATGGCTTCCATAGCTCGCTCAAATATCCGTTGAGGGATCTTTCGGCTCTGAAGCTTTCCATTAGCTGCTCTAGACGTGCCGCTTTCTGTGATTTTGTCTCTTTGATCGGCACTTGTACAGTTTCCTTCTTTCCCTTCTTCAACTCTGGCTGCTCCTCTTGCACGGTCTCTAACCGGCGCTTCAATCGTGTGGCAACTCTGGGTGCTTTGGGCGGTTCCTCTTCTTTATCTTCTTTGAGCCTTAGCCAGTCATTCTGTGATGGAGGGTCAGGCCATCTTCCCTTGGCGTGCAATGCCGCATAAACCACTTTCGTTATCAACTCACCCGGCACAATGTAGGTGGGGTTCTTGTTGCCCATCTTCACTAGATTGTCATGGATATAGGCAGCATAGTTGATCACCTTCGGCTTGCTCTTCTTCATTGCCCAGTTGAAGGTTGTGGCGATTGCTCCAGGCGGCATTCTGTACTTTTGTGACCGCTTTGTACACATATGGAAGTACTGGTTATAAAGCTGGCTCATGACCGCCACTTTAGGGTTTGCAATATCTTCGAAGGTGTAGTTTTTTTTCTTGTCTGAGTACACCTTGACTTCATCTCTCTCCAAAAACAATGACTTCACCTTGATCCTTGTAATGAGCAATGTCTTCCTCTAGTTCAACAAAGGGTTGATCTCTCTCTTTGTCACACTATCCCCTTTGTTGGAGAGGTCTAGAGCTGCTGCCACTACTCTCTCTGTGATTACAATCATAGTATCTGGCTTGCCCTGCAGATCAGTAACTCTGGCCACTCCATCTTCTTTGGTTGTAGTTACAAATTCCCACACTCGTTTTATGTCAATTCCTGCTGGCAGTGCTTCAAAATAGTTATGGAGATCTATTTTCTCTAGGTACTCTGCCATCTTGCTTCTGACAAACTCATTGAGCTCCCAGGGTAGCATGGGTAGCTCTATTGCATTTCCTTCAGTATCTTTGAACACGCCTTGGTAGATCTTCATATCATTTGACTCTAGCAAGTCCTCCTGAATCCATGTGATGGTTGGCTTCAGAGTTCCTTCTGGGATGACAAACGGATCTACTTATTCCAAGTAATCTTTTATGGTCATCCTCTTCTTCTTTGCCGGTGATTTTGTGGCTGCCATAGATCCTGTTGCACTCAGTAGTCAGAAGTTAGAGTTTTTTCCACATCAGCTGAGAAACTGAGTTTTAACTACCCAAATGACTTGAAAATTGAAAATAAAACTTAAAAGGAACTTGGGAAACCCTGCATGTGCTCACAATATAATTTTGGCCAAATTTTATCATTTAGACATCCTACGTGTAGGATGTCTTTTTCATCAGTTTTTGGTGAAACTTGACATGCTGGTGGTCCTTGGTCTGTGCAACATGGCTATATGATTGGAATTGGGTTTGGGCATCAAAAAGTGCATATCTGGGCAGATTCAGGCTTTAGGCTCTTAATTTTTGTAGGATGTCCACAACAAGTGAAAAATGATATTCAAATAGATTGAAATTTGATATATGAGCTTCTTGAACCATGGTAATGGCCCCTATGAAGTCATTTTTTGCACAGAAGGTCAAAATTATGCTGGAGACATCATACACGTAGGATGTCTTTTTCATCAAAATGGCTTGAGATTTGTTTTGTGGGTAGCTCTTGGCATGTGGAACATGGCCATGTTCTTGGATTTTGATTTGGACAAGATTTGGTGTTGGTAAGACCATGTGTAGTGTTTTTGGGCTCAAAAAGTGTATCTTTAAGGTGTTGTGGGCCAAAAGTGATGAGAATGGCTTGAAACTTGATATATGAGCTCATGAAGGTGTTATGAAGAGAGCTGGAATTGAAAAACACCATCTGTGGGCTAAAAATGTCATTTAGACATCCTACGCATAGGATGTCTATCTCATCATTTTTTACATCGACCACACAGATAGGTTGGCAATGTGCTCATGAATGTATTGTGCAAGTTTCATGTGATTTGGACAAGTTTTGGTAGGTCAATGGCCCATTATTGCCTCTATACCCTAACTTTGTGTTTTTTGGTGCACATGAGGTCAATTTTTGTCCAAATGTGATGAAACTTGGTGGCTAGCATGTACAGGCTATTCAGAAACTTTGTGTGATGAGAGATGTTGGGGTTGGTGCCCATAAATGGCCTTGAGACATCCTACACGTAGGATGTCTCTTGATGAAATTTTCATGGTGACTGCTACTGGTGCCTGCCCTTAGTTCCCCCGAGTCTCTTTTAAGCCCTATTTCAACAAAAAAGTCAAATAGATAGAAAGAAACTCCCTGTGTGGATTTCAGAGCCTCCGAGCCGTTTTCTGACTTTTGGAGTGCTTTTCGGCGATGAAATTTCTTGATGTTGGTCTCCATAGCTTCCCGATCCCTTGGGGATCCTTGCCATATGGTTTTTGTCGACTTTGGCTTCACCGGAGCTCCGTTTGGCAATTTTTCGCTCTAGAAGCACCCGTGGTTGCGTTTACATGTCTTCGATGACTTGTGGTGGTCTAGCACCATAGGACTTGGTTGTTGATGGTCTAGGAAAGCTGCTCGTGAAGTTTTGTGGCAAACGGACATGCAGTTTGGCCGCGAGAGCTATTTGACGCTTTATGTGTCTGATGTCGTTTCTGAAGTTTAGTGCCGCTTCGGGTCACCTTTTGGCCATGTGGGCTATATAGACTAGTCGAGCATGTTGAGATGCTCCTACCCATGAGTTTTGGTAGCATTTGGGCGCCTCTCCGCCGATTTCCCATTTGGTGGCCTCTTGCGGGGCTCTAGGAATTAGGGTTTTTCTCGATGGTTTTCTACTGCCTTTGGGCATCCAAGACTGGTCTCCTATGCTAGGGTAAGCTTCCGATGAAGTCTCATTGCTTTTGGGTTAGCCGTTAGGTAGTCGTGACCACATGTAGGTCTCTACTACTCGCTTTCTGTGCGAACCCTACGCTAGTTTTCGCGACAAAACAACAACCATGCGCGAAAATCTCATGGTGGTGAGCCTACCTATCATGTCTAGAGCCTGTCGAGTAGTTGTGCGCGTCATAGAAGCTGCTGGAAGTTCCGTTCCCTCTAGGTGGCAGAAGCTCTCTCTCAAAAGTCAATAGTGGAAATGAGCTTAAAATGAAGTGAGAATTTCTTATAATGGGGGTCCCCGAACCACTTTTCATGAAATTTGACATGTTCTCCCAACTTCTTGCGAGATGCGGTTTAGGCTAAAAAATTTCTTGATTTGGACTCCATTTGCCGAGTTTACGAGAAATTTGACGTTTCGGTCAAAATCTGACCAAATCATGTTTTCTGCTCCATTCACATAAATGCACCCCCAATGTACCATAGGTTGTCCTATAGTCACTAATCATCCCTGATGAATGGTTTTTAGGACCCCTTCTGAAGATGCAATAAAGGCACAGTCAGTTGTTGGGGAGATGAGGATACTCTAGTCCAAGGGATCTCGAAAGAGAAGAAAAATCTACTTCACAAGCACCAAAGAGTAAAAAGTGCCATGGACAGAAGATACGTGGGAACGAGCTCTTATGCATGCCTACAACCTATATCTTACAGAATAGCCCATTCTAGGTGTGAATTTCTAGTGAAATTTACACGAGGATGTTCGTGTAGACTCACAGCAGAGCATACTCTGTTTTCACTTTTTTACCCACAGTAAATATTTTTTACCACAGTAAATATTTTTCACCTACATGGTAAATACAAATCACTTTTTACGTACAGTAACTTTTTTTACCCATGGTAAATATTTTTTACTGCACCGTAAGTATTTGGTAGGTAACAGTTCACTGTTACTAGAAGCAGTGATTGGGTATCAACAATGCAGTTACACGAGGAGAAAAGGGGAAAATCTTATGGTAAAGGTGAGTCAACAAGGATAAAGACTTTTGAGTTGAAAAGAGACATGCTGATTTTTTCAAAGAACATATGTCAAAAGAAGCCATGGTTGAGGATTTTTTGAGAATTTGATATTCAGGAGGACCCAACTGCCACCTCCTCCCCGCAGGTCCCCCCCAGACATGTGCAGAACCTCCAGTTTCAACAGCCACCTTACCTGCTCTTAAATGCTGGTCAAGGCCTTATCCCCATGTGTCACAATCAGAAAAATCAGCATTTACCCTCCCCTCTCACATCACTCTAGAGAATATCTTGATGGTGACATATCAGGTGACCTCAATCTATTGACCACCCTAAGCAAAAAGTAACCCCAATCAGCGGATTTAAGCATGTTTATCCCTAATCCTAAACCCTCTCAGAAACCTATATAAGGAGGCCTTCTCTCACTCAAAACCAACACTTCACCCACTCCACCAAGCAACGAAGCTTTGACGACATTGCTCACAACGAGGAGCTATGGATGGAGCTCTACTCTCTCTCCCTCTAGTATGCTACATTACTAGCCCTAAAACCTAAATAAGGAGTCTTCTCTCATGCTCCATGGCCACCATCCTCGCCATCATTCTCTAAGGTATTGATGTGTTGCTAGTAGGATCATACCTACTTGCTGGGTTGATTGTTTTTGACAAGGGATTATGCCATCCTTGGCTTGCTTCTCTATATCCTTGTTATGTATGATCAGATGCCGTTGTATTGTTAAGCTGATGTCTTGTGTATATATATGCTACATAAGGTCCCTAAGCTTCGTTTCTATGTGTTTTGCCATATGTTTTGATGCCATCATAATACCAAAAGTCTCACTTGCCTATGTGCACTATGTGTGAGGTCCCTAAACCTCTTAATTTAGGGTGGTGCCCCCTTTGTTTTTTTCTTTGCTTGTTTGCATGAGGCGTGGTTTGTGGAGTGTGCACGAGTACAGAGGCCACCCGATTGCACTGCTCTTTTTCCCGCTATCATTTTGGTGCCCCCACTGAGGAGGGCTACACAAACCTTCAGTCCACAAGCAATGAAGATTTGCAATCTACAACATGGACAAATGGCATGAGGAGTTTGCAAATTGGAGAACAGAAGAGGAGGAGGATTTAGAGGCCTTAAAAGCTTTCATCGAGGTCTTGCTGCCAGGTTGCAGTGTCATTGAAATTCAAGAAGTAAGTTCTTCTACATGCCTTGTTCGTGATCGTCGCCAACGAAGGAGAGTGAGAAGAAGAGCTTGATATACCTCTCCTCTCAACCTATGAGTGCTCCCAAAACCTCCAACGCACACGAGCTTGAAATATTCTACATCAACATACACGAAGGTACTGTCACACCCCCGAGGGTTTTCATCACATGTCTATTCTCTCTCTCTCTCTCTCTCTCTCTCTCTCTCTCTCTCTCTCTCTCTCTCTCTCTCTTTGTGTAGAATTCGTGATATTTTCAAATCACTGTTGTCTGCGTCCTAGCCGCTCAAAGCTAGGTGGTCCCCCTGTTTGCTTTACCGTGGACCGGCTCGCAGCGTGCATCGTCTCCCGGTGTTTTAGAGGCCGTCAGGGTTCATGTCTCGCTTTGCTCCCCTCAATTGATACAAAGTAATTTGAGAAGATGCAAATACAAGTAAGTACCACTTGAGGTGATCAAGGTGATTAAGAACAAGAAAACAAAAAATAGCAAACTACGTATCAATAAATTAAACTTGGAGGATATGAAAGTTCTTGTTTATGGTCTCACTTTGAATAAGTTTGGTCATCTTTGTAAAAACAAACCATAAAAATTTTGATGGAAAATTTTTAAGGATTGTGATTGAAATCCTTAAGTCTTCAATTGTAAGCTTTTGAGGATGTAATTGTTTTTTTGGTGGAATGTTGTGTAATTTTTTAGGAATATTTGCACTTTTTTGTCTTACAAAACTTTCTATATTGACTTTAGTTCAAAAAATTGAAGTCTTTTTGACAATGTTCACTGTTATTTTTTTAAGTTGCTCTAAAATTAATGTTTTTTTAGTTTTTTGACAACTTTTGGCCAAATTTAAGATGAGGTGTATTTTTTGCGATTTAGGTGTACTTTTTGATGATCAAGTGTTCTATCCATCATTTAATGGCAATGTTCAGAGTAGAGCAATTTGCAATCATCCGTATTAGTGGGGCAAGCAGTTTATCTCTACCACAATTGAAGCTTCAATAAAATATTCTTTATCAGACTTTAGAGTTGTAGCAACGCCCCAAAGTTCTCTCTTGACCTTTGGGTAGCCTCTTTGGTGAGCATTGAGCACTTTTTCTCCAAATCAAACCGCATACCTTTTCCCTTCTTCATTATCTTGGCCTATAGCCCACCCAACACCTGTCGTGGCAGGCTAGTGTCAATTGTTAAGACTATTGGCTTTCCACATTTGTAATCAACCTTCCTCAAGGTAGGAGCCTTGAGAGGCATTTTATTTAGCTTCTTGATAGCCTTCATATGGACTTCTTCCCAAAAAAACCTCTTTACTTTCCTTAGCAATTTATAAAGCACCTCTACAACATAAGCAAAATGTGGCAGCCAAATAAGGTAGAATACACATGCACCCAAAAATCAACAAGATTCAGTAACTAAAGAGCACGTTTCCTTCATCTTTTGAATAGCTTCAACTTTAGCTGGACTCGGCCTTCTACCTTCTGCACTACACATATGCCCCACAATTGAAACCTTTTTAGCACCAAAAGTTGATTTTTGCCCTGAAAGTGTTAAGTTAACTTCTTCAAGCATAGACAAAATAGCATCACGATCAACAATATGTTGAGAAAAAAACTATCGGCACCCCCTTTGATCTTTTACATCATCTTTTAATCCTTTCTCACATCCTTTAACTAGTAGATCATCAATAAAAGGCATAGTAACATGAGGGATAAAGTCCCTTAATATCTTATTTATGTCATTCATCATATGAGCTACAAAATTAGTAGCACGCTGTGGAAGAGTGCACATCCTTACCAACCCGAGAGGTGTATGCATCGTAGTAAGATCCCTTCTCTCAAAAGATAATTGAAATTGATCATATACAGAGTAAAGATCACCCATAGAGTAAATTGATCTACCTGCAAAGGCCTCATCAAATTCATCCACAATTGGGCCAGTACCCACATTGCGGATTGTTACCTTGTTAACCGGATGCAAGTCTATATGAACCTTAAAGTACCATCTTATTTTGAAACAGTGAACCATCGATTGGCGTATGGTGCACATGATGGTTCCAAAATTCCCATTTGTATCTTCTCATTAAGCAAATTGATAAGCTTTGGCAAGTGAGCTTTAGGAACTGGAATGGGACGTAAGATCTATGGCATGTGAGTAATAGTGAATATAACTATAGGTGAAACAAAAATTGGATCCACACACCCAATCTCACTTGGCTCAAAAGAAAAAACTTTACCGTGTTTTTTGAGCATACCTTGAAAACACTTGATTTCCTCTTTGTTGAGAAAACCATCTTCTCCAATCTTCAGTTGCTTCAATGTCTCCTTAGTAAATTTATGCCCAATGTTCTTTGGATTCCTGAGCATAGGTTGTTCAAGAATCTTCTTTGGTCACCCCATCACTTCCTTCTGCTGGTAGAGGTGTAGCCATTGGTCTTAATTTCTTTGCAACATTCTTGTCCTTTGTCTCTACATGTGCTTCAAGTGCTTTACCCAAGTCATCCTCAATATGCATAAGTGCCTCGTATATATCCAACTCTTCATACATGTCCATTGAGTGTACTTTAACAACTTCAGTTCCACTTTGTAACTTGTATTGCCTGACATCCTCAAGTTTTGACATAGTGTCAATATAATAAATCTCTTTGAAGATTCTCGAAATCACATCATCTAGTTCAAGCACATCACATCCTTGCAATTCACTTTGAATACTTGAAACATATTGTTTCTCCCACTTAGGTAAATCATTAAATTTTATGTAAGATATTGAACCCTCAGATGTTAATCCCAAAAATCTTGAAGAGAAGGTTTCCTTTTGCGAGAACTTCTCCTCACTTGTGCCACCATAGTCCCGCTTTATAGTGGCACCCCAAGAAAATCCTGAGCAAATCTGTGTTCTTTGAACTCTTTGCATATCTTTGGCATTGGACAATCACGTTAACTGTCTTTGTACTTGGAATGGTCAACACATACAGTCAAAAATTGAACTACTTTCTTACCAACTCGGCTTCAAACCCTGGCATAGGCCGAGCCATCATCTAGCACCTTAGTTTCCATTCGCACAGCCATAATGTAGGGTTGTCCCAAAATTAGTGGGTAGGAGGAATGCTCCTGTATAAAAAAGTTTGGCTCATCACAGACATACCCAATAGTTACCTTGATATCTGCACATGCACCATAAACATCACCTAGAAGCATGTTGGCAGCTCGATTCGCCAGCAATGTGCCACATCAATAGGCCACTTCCCCTTCTGGTGCAAACTCTTTGCCATAAGATTGATTTCTAAACCATGGTCTATAAGGGCTAAGACCGACTCCTCAATGTTGCCAAGCTTTACCACAGTTTTAGTCGTTGCTCTTGCCCAATGAGTCTTTGAAAAATGACTCTTGGGTATAGTTTCATCATCTTCCCCGTCATTAAAATGCATGTTTCTTACCTCGGGTACATTCGGGTTTGAAACCACCACAGACCTCGACTCTTCTTCTTCAAGATCTGCCAAATATTCTCCATAATCATCTTGAATTGCTTCAATGTGTCAAATCATCTGGCTCTTCAGTGATCTTGGCTCTTGCTCACTTGGTATCTGTTGCTTCCTTTTGATAATATCGATAATCTCCTCATGGAACTCACGCTTGGCAATTCCCAAAATATCACCCAATTCAAGATACGCTCTTCAAAAACCTTCTTCAAATCTATAGCCAATTCAATATCAGATTTAAGCTTATACGAGGGTCCCTTGGGCTTACCTTGTTTTTTGTCCTTTGGTGCCTCCTCCATAACCACTTCGGGAGCGGGCTTAGGAGCAACCCCTTCCTCTTTCTTGCTGTTGGATCTCATTTCCCTTTTTGATGTTCTAGCAACATCTTCATCCCTTTTCCACTTCTCTTTCACCATAGCTTCATTGGCTTGAGCCCTAGCATACATGCATATACTGAAAGAGAATCTATTGGATCGGTCCACCTAGTAGTTTCTCGAATTGAAATCCCTACCCATTGTAGCTTCCCATATGCTACCTTGCCTTGCTATCTTTAAAGCATACGGCCATAGTTGGCTCTTTGCACCTATACCTTCACCATCTCCCTTACCACAAACTTGCAGCCCATATGTAGGTGCTTCCACAAAAGAAACATTATGTTGTATTTCTTTCACTAGCATCTTCATGCCGCCCCTGCCAAAATTTAAGCAGAGCATCTCTCTTGTTGCCCTAAGATGAATCTTCCTATCTTTCCAAAAACCACATTCTTCTTGTAAGCTTCATCAAACTCATCACACTCTTTGACATCCTATGGTATTCACTATTGCACCACATTCATTGATTATCCCAAACTTTTTGTGGTGGTTGTTGGTGCTTAGGTTTGGAAGTAGACACCTTTGCAGCTAATCCTTCAAATTTAATAGTTTTGACATTTAAATTTAGCTCTTGAATACCTTTTACCCAATTTTGAGAAAAAACCCCTCCACCTTGGGTACTGTCAAGGGTGATTTCTCTTTAATCCCATCTTCAACGTCATCTATTACCTCGACCACAATTTGCTTGTCAACTTGCTTCTGGTGTTTTACAATCATATTCACTGCTTCAACAACTATTTTCCAATCAGATGTCAAACCCATTTCTCCTGCTGGGTCCTCCAATAGTTGCACCAAATTCTTTTGAAGTCGTGGATAAGAAACTTGAATAAACAATTCCACCTTCTGATCCTTCAAGGAACGTTGTTCTACTGGTGACAACTGATCAAACTTCTTTTCAAATTCTCGCAACAGCACTCGTGCAGATAAATTTTTACTCTTCTTTTGCACCCACTTCGTAGAACTCTGTCTAGTCATGGGCCTCTGAGAAGCTTTGAGAAAATATTCCTCTTGCAACACCTTAGTCATGCCAATTTGGTCCTTCAGCTTCCTGAATTTCTTTAATCAGGCCCCTAATTTTCAATACTACAATCAAATAAAACCCTTCCACTGAGTTTTTATCTTCAATTCCATTATCTTCTGTAGACTGCTCAAAAAAATTACAAAATTTTGAGATATCTTGGCCTTCAAACCACTGCAACTTACTTGTAACAGTCTACCAAGATTTACGAATATGCTCTTGTAGTTTCTGTTGTTGTTGGGCAGCTTGTTGTTGTTGCATGTACACTACAAATTGCTGCATCATTCACCGCATGGCTGCTGATGCATGGTTTTTAGGACCCCTTCTGAAGATGAAATAAAGGCACAGTCAGTTGTTGGGGAGATGAGGATACTCTAGTCCAAGGGATCTCGAAAGAGAAGAAAAATCTACTTCACAAGCACCAAAGAGTAAAAAGTGCCATAGACAGAAGATACGTGGGAACGAGCTCTTATGCATGCCTACAACCTATATCTTACAGAATAGCCCATTCTAGGTGTGAATTTCTAGTGAAATTTACACGAGTATGTTCGTGTGGACTCACAGCACAGCATACTCCGTTTTCACTTTTTTACCGACAGTAAATATTTTTCACCTACATGGTAAATACAAATCACTTTTTACCTACAGTAACTTTTTTTACCCATGGTAAATATTTTTTACTGCACCATAAGTATTTGGTAGGTAACAGTTCACTGTTACTAGAAGCAGTGATTGGGCATCAACAATGCAGTTATAGGAGGAGAAAAGGGGAAAATCTTATGGTAAAGGTGAGTCAACAGGAATAAAGACTTTTGAGTTGAAAAGAGACATGCTGATTTTTTCAAAGAACACATGTCAAAAGAAGCCATGGTTGAGGATTTTTTGAGAATTTGATATTCAGGAGGACCCAGCTGCCACCTCCCCCTCACATGTGCAGAACCTCCAGTTTCAACAGCCACCTTACCTGCTCTTAAATGCTGGTCAAGGCCTTATCCCCATGTGTAACAATCAGAAAAATCAGCATTTACCCTCCCCTCTCACATCACTCTAGAGAATATCTTGATGGTGACATATCAGGTGACCTCAATCTGTTGACCACCCTAAGCAAAAAGTAACCCCAATCAGCGGATTTAAGCATGTTTATCCCTAATCCTAAACCCTCTCAGAAACCTATATAAGGAGGCCTTCTCTCACTCAAAACCAACACTTCACCCACTCCACCAAGCAACGAAGCTATGACGACATTGCTCACAACGAGGAGCTATGGATGGAGCTCTACTCTCTCTCCCTCTAGTATGCTACATTACTAGCCCTAAAACCTAAATAAGGAGTCTTCTCTCATGCTCCATGGCCACCATCCTCGCCATCATTCTCTAAGGTATTGATGTGTTGCTAGTAGGATCATACCTACTTGCTGGGTTGATTGTTTTTGACAAGGGATTATGCCATCCTTGGCTTGCTTCTCTATATCCTTGTTATGTATGATCAGATGCCGTTGTATTGTTAAGCTGATGTCTTGTGTATATATATGCTACATAAGGTCCCTAAGCTTCGTTTCTATGTGTTTTGCCATATGTTTTGATGCCATCATAATACCAGAAGTCTCACTTGCCTATGTGCACTATGTGTGAGGTCCCTAAACCTCTTAATTTAGGGTGGTGCCCCCTTTGTTTTTTTCTTTGCTTGTTTGCATGAGGCGTGGTTTGTGGAGTGTGCACGAGTACAGAGGCCACCCGATTGCACTGCTCTTTTTCCCGCTATCATTTTGGTGCCCCCACTGAGGAGGGCTACACAGACCTTGAGTCCACAAGCAATGAAGATGTGCAATCTACAAGATGGACGAATGGCGTGAGGAGTTTGCAAATTGGAGAACAGAAGAGGAGGAGGCTTTAGAGGCCTTAAAATCTTTCATCGAGGTCTTGTTACCAGGTTGCAGTGTCATTGAAGTTCAAGAAGTAAGTTCTTCTACATGCCTTGTTCGTGATCGTCGCCAACGAAGGAGAGTGAGAAGAAGAGCTTGATATACCTCTCCTCTCAACCTATGAGTGTTCCAGAAACCTTCAACGCACACGAGCTTGAAATATTCTACATCAACATACACGAAGCTACTGTGACACACATTAAGAGAAGAGAAAGCATCACCAGACCTCTCTTTCCTGAGGAGCCGACTAAGAGGAGGAAGATCACCTCTACACCTACGTGGCCCAAGGCCGCAGCGCGTGCTCAAGCATAAGGTAACATTTGGCTTAATCTCATTAATGAGGGATTACATGACCACTACAGACAAGAAAAAGGCTAGTGAGCAACCAACTTCAACCTCCAACTTGCAACCATGACTCTCACCCCTAAATCCTCCTGAAGCAAAGAGGCGAAGGCTTGCCTACAAGATTGCCGCCCGTCTGCGAGTGCTCCCAATGCACTTTGTGAATCCAGACACCACCAATCCCAAGCCAACCTCCTGTCCGCGTGAAGATCACTTTGGATATTGTCCAAAGTGCTTTGGAGACCGGGTGAAAAGCCTCCCGGCCCTACCTTTGCTGCTAATTTTCAAGAAGTTATCTCAATCTAAGGAAACTATCTTAGTTGATGATGTGCTGCACATTAATGGTGTCACTTTCATTCGTCATGCTGATTATGGTAATAGCATCTAGTTGTTGCTTGCTAAAAGGCTCAGCATTGTACAAAGTGTTGCCATCACGCCTTACGTCTTCACAGATGCATCAGGAAGAGTCGAAGTGATCCGAGGTGCTGACCTTCTGTGGCTGATCAGGCTCATTGGTCCCAAGGTGGTGCAACTAAGCTAGGCTCTTGTGTGTAAGTATGGATGCCAATAATGAGAATGATGATCCCCGCATGTTTCCTTTTCATTTTGTGCGTCATATTCGTGTGAATATTTGTATTGATAGAAAAATCTTTTATCAGCAAAGAATAGCCCTGTTGTTTGGAGCCAAGAGACTTGGGGAAATCTTGCGCTCTCCTCATCCTGTCATTCTACCCTTACTAGACTATTACCATTCCTTTGATGTGTCGATCTTCATCCTATTTTGAGCTAAGTTGTGCTAAAGCTCCAAATTGTAATTACCATACTCTATTTTAAGATAAATTGGAGCTGTTTGTGTAATTGTTTACTCTCTCACTTATGGCCTTCCCTAATTTTTATGGTAAGCCTGGGGAGGTTGCTCCAGACTTTTTGGATAATTTGGAAATGGCCTTTCTGGTATCGGGAAGGGATGACGAAGCTACTAAGTTAAGGGCCTTTCCTTTGGTCTTGAGGGAAGGTGAAAAATTATGGTATCGAACTTTGGCACCTGAAGAAAGAAGAGACTGGGAGTCCTTAAAGATGGCCTTCATCGAAGAATTTCGCCGCCATGAGCCTCCATAGGAGATATGGAAACAGCTCTTAGAGCTACGCCAAACATCACCCAATGACTATAGAAGCTATGAAGGAAAGTTTTCCAACCTGTGGGAGAAATGGTGTGCATCACTAGGTGAAGGAGAAAGGGCGCCGAATGCCTAAAGAAGGACTGTTTCCTGGAAGGGCTTTACTCCATCCTTCGAGAAAAGGTAAAAGGAAAATTCCCAGATACCTTTGATAAAGCTATGACTTATGCAAGGGAGAAGGATAGGAAGTTAAAATTCCAAGCTCAAATACAAGGGGGAATGGAGCCTCCACCGCTAGCTCAACCTACGGCAAGGGTAGTAGCAGGGACAAGAGCAACATACCAAGAGTCCTCTCAACAAGAATTACTTCAACAAATCACCAATCAACTAGAGAGCTTGTCCATCAATCTGGTTCAAGGTGTAAGGGCTCCCCAGCCAGGAAATGAACGAAATAGACAAGAAGGATAAAGGCAAGCACGTGAGTACATTTGCTACAACTGTGGAGAGGTAGGTCACGGCATGTATTATTGCCCCCATCCACGACGCTATCAAGGAAATGGTAATCAAAGACGGCCTCCTCGCCAGCAAGTCACTCCTCCTCGAGCTAGGCCACTAAATGGACAAAATGCACACGTGGCTCCACCAATCCAAATATTGAGACCCCCTCCTCCACCACCACAAGCACCAGCAGAGATCCCTCCACTACCATCGGGAGGGGAGGACAGGGCTGTCTCTGTCATAAGTCTTGACAATGGTAAGGATAAAGGGAAAGAAAAAATGGAAGAAGATGTTGCCATGCCAATAAAGAGAGTTAGGAGACAAAGAACTGATGAAATTGAAGCTTCAGAGCCGGATAAAGGGAATGAGGGTTCCTCCCAAGTGATAGGAGACAAGAAAAGGAAGAGTAGGTCAAGGAGGCACATAGGAGTAGAAGACTTTCCACTTGGGGTAGGATCCATACCTTACGACCTGGTAGCAGATGTGAGTAAGCAAGGACCAAAGATTTCATGGCAGCAACTCCTCCACCTTTCCCCAAAGATGTGTAGAACCTGGTCTAAGATGGTCAGCACCAGGAGGGCTAAGGCAAAGTCAGTTGGGTCTATTAGTGCAAGACGCATGAAGGATATCGTGCCAGCTATTGATGCAGAGATTAAGAGTCAGCGAGTCTCCAATGTGTACGTAGATGGTGGAGCCGATATTTGTGTTATGACAGAGAAATTAATGCACAGGTTGGGTTTGGAAGTAAACGAGCAAACTTCCTTACAAGCTAAGATGGAAAATAATGTAAGGGTGGCTTGTGTGGGAAAGGTTAATGGAGTGAAGGTTTCAGCTTTTGGTGTTGCAATCTCAATTGATGCTTATGTGATCCCAACTAAGGGGGAGGGCTATCCGCTAATCCTTGGAAGACCTTGGCTTATGGCTATGAAAGCTAGGCAAGATTGGGAGACAGGTTCCCTTGAGTTGCGACCAAATCATAAGGTAGGTGGCAAGCAACAAAAAATTGTGTATGACATGAAGCAGGGTAGACAACAAGACCTAGAGATGGAGACTTCTATGGATGAATGGAGCACAAGCAGATGCTCTTCATCTGAGGAGGATGCTAGCTCTTTGGAAGTCATGGGTATAATACTGCGAAACCCAGAAGGAGAAGGTGGTCAAGACTCTCTAAACAAGGAAGAAGCCACAGGCTTAGAGGAGATGCTAGCTAAGGACCTACTAGAAGAAGAGAGAGAACCCTATTTGCAGGTACTAAAGAAGCATGTTGGCCTCTTTATAACTGATTACGAGCACATTAAAGGAGTGACGGTAACCCAACACCATATCCAATTAAAGGAAGGTGCCAAACCAGTGGTGCAAAGGCTAAGGAGATTAGGGCTAGTGCAACAAGATGCACTCTTAAAAGAAGTAAAAAGATTACTCAAGGCAGGATTTATCTACCCAGTGGAAGATTCTGAGTGGGTGTCTCCAGTTGTGGTAGCACCAAAGAAAAATGGGAAGTGGAGGGTATGTGTGGATTACAAGTCTCTAAACGCAGCCACAAAAAGGGACCATTTTCCTTTGCCTTTTCAAGATGAAATACTAAATGAAGTGGCTGGTCATGAAAGGTACACAGTGTGTGATGGGTACTCAGGCTACTTCCAAATCAGAATTGCAGATGAAGACCAAAGAAAGACTACCTTCATAACACCTTGGGGGTGTTTTGCTTATAGAGTTATGCCTTTTGGTTTAACTAATGCCCCAGCTACTTTCCAGAGGTTTATGAACTTGGTGTTTCAACCTTACTTTGGTAAGTCCATACGAGTCTTCATTGATGATTTTTGCATTTACAGCTCTAGGGAAGTACATCTGTCCAAGGTTGATGAAGGTTTCACCCGTCTGGCCCAATTGGGTGGGCAATTGAATAAAGACAAGTGCCACATAGGTGAGAGCAAGGTCACTCTACTAGGCCATGTTGTGTCTCAAGATGGTATTGAGGCTGACCCTGAAAAGGTAAAGACATTGTTAGCTTTACCTACTTCTTCAAACGTGAAGCAACTAGTCTCCTTCATTCAAAAGGTTCGCTACATGGGACGATTCATACATCTCCTTTCTCAGGCAATCTATCCTTTGCAGCAGCTCACTAAACACACTACATTGACATGGAGTGAGGAGGGTGAAAGGTGCTTTCAAGAAGTTAAAACCATTTTGAGCTCATTGCCTGTCGTCCTACAACCCACATGGGGTGAATTATTCTATGTAAATCCTAGTGTAGGTCCAGAAGCTCTAGGAGCTATCTTGATGCAAAAAGACCCAAAGACATCCCTCATGAGACCAGTCTACTTCTCTAGTAGAGTGATGACAGCTGCTGAAAAGGGTTTCAGCGCAACTGAGCAATTGGTGCTAGCTCTTAAGTTTGCAGAGGAGATGTTTCGGGCTTACTTAATTCCGAGACAATTTGTGGTGATCACAACTGAGGAGGTTTTTCCATATGCCCTACAACACATGGAATTGTCTCAAAGAATAGCAAAGTGGGTGGTGCAGCTTCAAGAGTTTGACTACACACTACAAGTAGAGGATTCCACCCGTGCTTGTTTGGCAGATGTCCTCACACAAAGGTGTTATGAGAAGGCCAAGAAAGAGGCACCTAGTAAGGTACCGCCTATCCCAGAGCCTGAAGTTCTACTGGGAGCACACAGTCTGTATTTTGATGGGGCTTACAAGAGGACCAAAGACAAGGCATTAGCAGGCATAGTAATATTAGGTCTAGAGAAGGAGAAGATCTTTGCAAAAGGGTTTCATCTAAAAGAGGTTCATTCTAACAATGAAGCAGAGTACCATGCCCTTGTTTTAGGGTTGCAATGTTGTCTTTCTCAGGGCATCACAAAGCTAAATGTTTTTGGTGACTCCATGTTGATTGTTAAGCAAATGGTTGGTGTATGGGCCTGTAAAAATGACAAATTGTCTGTTAAGATGAGGGAAGCAAAGGCCTTGTTGAAGGGTTTTAAAGAAGTTCAAGTGCACTTTGTACCTAGAGATCAAAATCGAGAAGCAGATGCCTTAGCAGGTGAAGAACTACAAACTCTCATAGTAGGTGCTATCCTTGTGAAAAGTCCTTTATACCAGGGAAAGGAGGAGATGCATGATTTACTTTACTTTCTTGAGCATTGTGAAGCACCCTCTGGTATGAGTAAAAGTGAACGTAGGTGGTTGGCAGAAAAGGCTACCAGCTATAGCTTAGTGAATGAGGACTTGTATTGTAGAGGGAAAGATGTTGTCTTAAGGAGAGTTCCTGCATCCCAAGAGATAAAGGATATTTTGTTTAGTTGTCATGAAGGTGTGTGTGGTTGCCACTTTGCACAAGAGATTACTAGCAGAAAGATTTTACAAGCAGGGTTCACGTGGCCAAGCCTCCATCGAGATGTACAACATTGGTGCCGCACATGTGAGGTTTGCCAAAAGCTGGACCAAGGCGTCTTACCCATGAAAATCAGCATCCAATCAAAACCTATGGGCCATTTGAAAAATGGGGGATAGATGCAATAGGGCCACTACCTTGCACTCAATCAGGGAAGGAATACATCATTATGGGGGTGGAGTACATGACCAGATGGGCAGAAGCTCGTCCCACAAAGCGCATCACACCCAAGGACGTGAGTGATTTCATTTTTGAATGCCTTTGTTGCCGTTTTGGCACACCTTTGGAGATTCTTTGGGATAGGGGACCGGGATTTTGAGCTGATTTAGTCGGGCAATTGATGAGCAAGTTAAAAATCAAGCGCAGGCACTCTACACCATACTACCCTCAGTGCAATGGTCTTGTGGAAAAGTTAAATGGTCTTATATGTAAAATCATCACTAAGCAAGTGCATTTACATCCTAAGGCATGGGACAAACACCTAGATGCAGCACTTTGGGCCTACAGAACATCCTTTAAAACATCCTTGGGGTATACACCTTTTCACTTGGTTTACGGGCAAGAGGCACTATTGCCTATAGAAGTGGAGCTAGCGAGCCTCCGAGTTCTAAAAGCACATCAAGAGGATAGTCAAGAGAAGCAGGTGGAAGGAAGAATCATCGATTTGGAGAGGTTAGGGCTAGATCGAGAGTCAGCAGTGAAGTACTATGCAGCCCAGGCAGAGAAGAAACGAAAGAAGTTCAATCGCAACCTTGTCAAGAAAGGTATCAAGGAAGGTTCTTTAGTGCTCAGATACGACAATCGCTTTGATCGCAGGAAGGATGGTAAGTTCTTGCTTAAGTGGGAAGGCCCTTTTGTAGTGATACAAAGGTTCTCAAATGGTAGTTACCAACTAGGTGACCTAGATGGTAAGGTACATCAGACCCCGGTAAATGGTTGGCGATTAAAGGCCTACCAATGTCGTCTTTCACAACCATATGCTGGTGAAATCAATGCTAAGAATGGTTCAGAGGAGAGCTCATCATATTCGAGCTCCAACTAAGGTAACAATCATGTACATAGTCGTTTCGAAAAAAAAAAAAAGAGAAGACAAAAAAAAGAAAAAAAAAGGAAAAAAAGAGAAGAAAAAAAAAAAAAAGAGAATGCTACCAGTGAAAGCGGATATTGACAATGGATAGGGTATGGCTTTCAAGGGCCTAGGAGACCAATTGTTAGTCATGGATGGATACAATTATTTATCAGAAAGGACTAAACAGGGTGCATTAGCCAAGAAAGCAGTAACATGGCAAATTCAATTGGTACCAGGTGGGTAAGTATTCAAGAGAACCCTATTGTAGCACAACCTACAACTAGAGGCATCAAATACCTCTAGCTTAAGGGGGAGGGCTATATGATGCATGGTTTTTAGGACCCCTTCTGAAGATGCAATAAAGGCACAGTCAGTTGTTGGGGAGATGAGGATACTCTAGTCCAAGGGATCTCGAAAGAGAAGAAAAATCTACTTCACAAGCACCAAAGAGTAAAAAGTGCCATGGACAGAAGATACGTGGGAACGAGCTCTTATGCATGCCTACAACCTATATCTTACAGAATAGCCCATTCTAGGTGTGAATTTCTAGTGAAATTTACACGAGGATGTTCGTGTAGACTCACAGCAAAGCATACTCCGTTTTCACTTTTTTACCGACAGTAAATATTTTTTACCACGGTAAATATTTTTCACCTACATGGTAAATACAAATCACTTTTTACCTACAGTAACTTTTTTTACCCATGGTAAATATTTTTTACTGCACCATAAGTATTTGGTAGGTAACAGTTCACTCTTACTAGAAGCAGTGATTGGGCATCAACAATGCAGTTACAGGAGGAGAAAAGGGGAAAATCTTATGGTAAAGGTGAGTCAACAGGGATAAAGACTTTTGAGTTGAAAAGAGACATGCTGATTTTTTCAAAGAACACATGTCAAAAGAAGCCATGGTTGAGGAGTTTTTGAGAATTTGATATTCAGGAGGACCCAGCTGCCACCTCCCCCCCGCAGGTTCCCCCCTCACATGTGCAGAACCTCCAGTTTCAACAGCCACCTTACCTGCTCTTAAATGCTGGTCAAGGCCTTATCCCCATGTGTCACAATCAGAAAAATCAGCATTTACCCTCCCCTCTCACATCACTCTAGAGAATATCTTGATGGTGACATATCAGGTGACCTCAATCTGTTGACCACCCTAAGCAAAAAGTAACCCCAATCAGCGGATTTAAGCATGTTTATCCTTAATCCTAAACCCTCTCAGAAACCTATATAAGGAGGCCTTCTCTCACTCAAAACCAACACTTCACCCACTCCACCAAGCAACGAAGCTATGGCGACATTGCTCACAACGAGGAGCTATGGATGGAGCTCTACTCTCTCTCCCTCTCTCTCTCTCCCTCTAGTATGCTACATTACTAGCCCTAAAACCTAAATAAGGAGTCTTCTCTCATGCTCCATGGCCACCATCCTCGCCATCATTCTCTAAGGTATTGATCTGTTGCTAGTAGGATCATACCTACTTGCTGGGTTGATTGTTTTTGACAAGGGATTATGTCATCCTTGGCTTGCTTCTCTATATGCTTGTTATGTATGATCAGATGCCGTTGTATTGTTAAGCTGATGTCTTGTGTATATATATGCTACATAAGGTCCCTAAGCTTCGTTTCTACGTGTTTTGCCATATGTTTTGATGCCATTATAATGCCAGAAGTCTCACTTGCCTATGTGCACTATGTGTGAGGTCCCTAAACCTCTTAATTTAGGGTGGTGCCCCCTTTGTTTTGTTCTTTGCTTGTTTGCATGAGGCGTGGTTTGTGGAGTGTGCACAAGTACAGAGGCCACCCTATTGCACTGCTCTTTTTTCCGCTATCAATCCCCATATTTTTTGTTTTTCATTACGATTGTTTTTCACCTGCTTTTTGTATTTTTGAAGTTTTTTTGCAAAAAATTAGTAAAATTAAAAGAAAAATAGCATATTAAACCCAGAAAATCCCCAAAAATCATAATAAATCAAAAACATTACCGCAAAACACTATATACACTCACATGCAATTTTTATGGCCGGAGTTCTCCGTTTTTTTCAATATTTTGCTCAAAAAATGGCTATTATTACTTATATACACACACCTAGGGGCTTGATTTGGCGTTTGGCCCCATATACTTGTAGATTCATGCTGTATAAGGGCATATGTACTTGGGTTAGTCCAAAAAAATTTGCAATCATAGTCAAAAAACATGCCCTTTTTTGCTCTTTTTTCCATTGGGCCCGCATTTGAGAATGCCTCCCTCCCTCCTAGTCGGAGCCCTCCGGACGACAAGGTATGGCCTCGGTGTATGTGCCGTGCATGGGTTGAAAATTTTGCTAATGCTTGGCCATGTAATGTGGCCCTATATAATGCATACTCGGTCAATACATGGAAAATTTAATGTTGTGCAAGAGAAGGGTATAAGCAAGATGCTTATTGGCATTCGCCGTCCAGGTTTCTTGTTGGTTGTTGATTTGGTCGGCAGATTTTCTTTGCAAGCAAAAGTTGTAACTCTACCACTCTTTGTTTGATCGTTTCTCTTGCAATAGTCGTGAGGTTTGCCGATATTGTCGATATGGCCATAGTCGTCTCCTTGGAGTTAATTTTCGCGGAGGAATTGGCTATAGACTTTGTCTCTTGTGCTTTCCATTGGTAGCTTTGCTTTGTCGGTTTTTGTAGGTGTATTGCTACTGCCTCGGTTGTCATTGTTTTGCTAATGATTGGCACCCACATAAATCGGTTTGCCGGTTTTCTATATTGTGTTTGTCTGCATGTCGATGTTACTTGTACTGATGGGAGTTCCTTTTGCTTCGGTTTCGGGATCCAAATGCGAGTCGCATTTAAGTTGTTACTGAGCATTCTTTTTTGGGATCCATATCTGTTTCATTCCCTTGGTTTTTGGTTGAATTGTCTGCTTCGGTTGACTTCTTCTGTTGTATTGTGGTTTGTCTGCCATGTCACTTCTATCCTTTTGTACCCATACTTGTTTGTAGCGTGTTGTTAACCTTGATCTTGGCACTGCGGCGGTCGGTGACTTTTTATGCTTGTAGTGAACATGGTTGGCAATTTTCCATTTGTTCTCCATGTTGTTCTTTAATGGTACCCATCCTCTTGGTTCTTTCCCCAATGATTGTTTTGCTGCCACCTGGTTCTTCCGGGGTTGCTGAGCAAAGGCTATCACGTCTTGTTCTTGTGCATGCTGAATTTTTACTGCATCCGCATTCCAATCTATCTGCACATTATACTCTTTTTGCCAAGGTTGTCCCAACAACATGGGGTGTTGTGTGCTTTCATCCTCGACCACATAAAACTTGTGTGGGTAAATATATTGATGTAGTTGTACATGCAATATAATCCAGCCCACTGTTTTTAACGAATGTGATGTACTACTTTCCAATACTTGTGGAGTAGGTTGTAGTTGACCTGTGGGCTTGAGCTGTTTGTATAATCTGTAAGAGATTAGATTTGCTTGAGCTCCAGAATCAAGCAATGCCGTCGATTCAACTTGATTGCTACCCACTTTGACTGCAATTATTGGCTCCACTGTGTCTTCATCAAAATTCGTTAGTCGAATGGCATTGATTCGGGATGGTGATCCACATTGTTGTCTTTGTCGTAGAAGCCTTCTTTTGGCAATGCGTTCTTTTGCTTCTGCTTGGGTCTCTTCGCGTACCCTCTGTTTCTCCTTTATCCGTTGTTTTTCTTGATGGATTTGTTGAAGCATATCCTGTGTTAGTGGTAAATGATATTTCTTTAATCGACACCCACTAATCCAATTTGGAATTTCTTCACCTGCTAATGTAGCAAGCTTGATAGCTCTGCTTTGTGATGGATCGGTAATCACAAAGGGTCCCATCCCTCGCTTTTTAAGTTTCCTGGCATGTTGCTTCAAGGTATAAACAAGTACATAATCACCTGTTTTCAACTCTTTTTCGTGCACACATGCTTGTCAAAAAACTCTTTTTGTCGTCTCTTTTTAGCATAGATCGAAGCTACAACTCATAAGCGAAGTTCATCTAGCTTTTCAAGATCATCTATTCTTGAAGAGAGCTCATGCCCTGTCCATTCTAGGCGTTTCGCTACTCGTAGAGTTGGAATTAAAAACTCTATGGGTAATATAGCATGTAGGCCAAACACCATGTTGTACGGTGTTGTTCCTATTGATGTTTTGTAAGCTACCCTGTATGCCCATAGGGTTGATTGTAACTGCTGATCCCAATCTGTTCTTGACTCTGATACAAATTTAGTGAGAACCGTGCATAGTGTTTTATTTGTGGCCTTAGCTTGTCCATTTGCCTGTGGTTGATATGGAGCAGATTTTCTATGTATGACCATGAACTCCTCTAGTAGATATCCAATGACTTCATTAAGAAAATGTGTTTCTCGATCACTGACAATTTCTATTGGTAAACCGTATCGTACAAAGACATTCTCATACAAAAATTGTGCAGTGGTTCGTGCATCTGCTTTTTGTGTTGCCTTAGCTTCCGCCCATTTTGTGAGATAGTCCGTAGCCACAATGATATATTGGGTATGGGTGCGACATGCAGGGGGTGAAATAGGCCCCACAAAATCAATGCCCCATTTTGCAAATGCCCTTGCTCCCATGATTGGCCGTAGTGGCATCTCATCTCTCTTATCGGCACCTTGGTGCGCTGACATGTGTCACAACGCTTGAAAAACTCCTCAGCACAATGTAGGCCACCATATTCCTGTGGTCAAGACAATTTTTGTCATCTTATTGCCTGAAAAATGGCCTTCAGTTATTCCGCTATGTACGTGTTCTAGAATCAGCAGGTATTCACTTTCACTTGCACAGATTCTAAGTTGATTGTCCTTTCCTCGCTTATAGAGTTGGTTCCCAATTAAACTAAAGTCGCGAGCCTCCAGCTCTATAGCCCTTTTCCGTGCTCTTGTTATGTTTTCAGGAAACGTCCTTGTGGTTAAGAAATCAATGATATATTTACTTCATGCAGATGCAATGTTTACCTGAAACAATGTATCGTGATCCACTGATCATTTGACACTACATATAGTACAATTATCAACATAAGCATGTGTGTCAGCATACATAGTTGGACAATAAACCCCTAACTGTTTCAGTCTTTGGTGTGTTTTCATTGTTGAACAATGAAATGCACAATCCAGGACATGTGATTTTTCAAGGTAACACTTGAATTCCTCCGGATTTATACATAGTCGTAGAATCTGGTCCGATCCTAGATGATACAGCCGTCCTGCAATCAACTGGAAGTTTTTTGTTTGTTGAATTGTTTGTTGTTTGGATCTGTCTTCCTTGTTATCAAACCTTCCTCCAAAGGAAATAATGCTAACAATTTCCTAAGATCATTTGGGTATCATTTCAATATTGAAAAGACAAGCATCTGGTATGTCATCATCTTACTCCTTCAGGAGCTTCCCCGTTTTGTATCCTTGAAAGATATCCGCCCGTAGATGAGTTTTACCCTTTTTGACCACCACTGTGAAATCAAACTCTAGAAATATAATAAACCAACGTACAATCCTCCCAGTATTGCATGGTTTATTTACCAGATACAAAAGAGCTTGATGATTTGTGAAGAACACAAATTTGTTTGCGAGCAAATAATGCCGAAATTTCTTTACAACATAAATCATTCCTAACCCCTCTCTTTCGATGGTTGTGTAGTTCTTCTTTGCACTATTTAACCGTCGGCTTGCATAACAAACTGGAAAATCCATTGTTCCGCCTCCAGGTTGAGCCAGAATACTCCCAATTGCATATGCAGATGCATCAATGTGAACATGGAATATCTTTTCCCAATATGGTGCCTTAAGTACCAGTGCTGATACAAGGTTTTCCTTAAGCTTTTGGAATGAAGTTTCATAGTCCTCAGTCCAGTCGAAACTGACTAACAAATGATACAGAGGTTGTGCAATGACTCCATACATATATATGAATCTTCGATAATATCCGCAGTGTCCCATGAAGGATTGCACTTGTTTCGCCATAGTAGGCCTGGGCAGGTCTACGATGACTTTGATTTTTTCTAGGTCAGTGGTTATGCCATTTCGTGAGACAATATGTCCTAAGATGCGGCCTTGCCTAACCATAAAAATGCACTTTTCCGGGTTAAGACAGATTCGATATGTTTTGTACTTCTCAAATACCTTTTGTAAATGGTCAATATGTTCCTCTTGTAGAAGAGAGTGTACACAAAGATCATCCATATATAGTTCTAAGAATACTCTCAGGTATTCTTTGAACGCATGAGTCAGACATCTCTGGAAGGTAGCTGGGACATTAGTTAATCCAAAAGGCATAACTCTATACACATAGATTCCCCATTCTGTGGCAAACGCTATTTTGTGTTGATCCTCTATTGCAATTTCCAATTGGTTATATCCTGAAAACCCATCTAGAAAGGCATAAACCCGTTTCCCGGCCACGCTCTCAAGTACATGTTCTGTGATTGGCAAGGGATAATTATCCCTTATGGTAGCTGCATTTACCTTTTTGAGGTTCACACACACTTGCAGGTTTTCGTTCTTTTTGGGGACAACCACAATGGGTGACACCCAATCTGTATGTTTGATTTCATAGATGAATTCCGCATCCATCAGCTTGTCAATCTCCTCTTTGATTCGTTTAGCAAATGTGTCATATATGTATAAAGACGCTGTTTGCTAGGTTGTGCGCTCCTTGCCGCACTGTCAAAGCAAGGGACTTGCCAATACACCGTATGCGAGCCACAAACGGCTCCAAGCACACAACAAGCCTAAACTAGCAAGCTCAAGAAAACAAAGGGTGTGTCACTCACCGCTCTACACTCGCCTTCGTGGTGGATTCCTCGCCGCGATGAAGAAGAAGCTGCAATCATGCCGCGCTCAACCGCTTCGCCGCCGTCGTGCCTTCGCAATGCTCGATCGTACACACACTCTCCCTCTCTCTCTCTCTCACACACACACACACAAGGAGGTGAAGAAGAAGAAGATGGAGATGGAGCAAGAGCACTCTTCTATTGCACAAATGAGAGAATGAGTAAAAATTAGGTTCAGTTGGCTTTTATAGGAGCTCACCCCATTCACACTTGGGCGCCCATGCTTAACCAACTAATCCCTTGAATGTCCAAGTTAAAGTGCGCCTCTCATCGGCGATCACTCTACCTTTCCCTATTGGTCCGACAAGCCCGGTACCTGACTCTAAATATTACAATGTTTATAGATCATAGGGTGTCCGTGTGCCGTGAGGGTTAACATGCCCCCCTTCCTGATGTAGATTCCGTCCTCGGAAGCTATTGAGTTGAAGCTGGTTCGTCGAGGTGGAAGAGCATTTGAGATGAATGTCCTTAGCCTTCTTCAGTCACTGCAAAATCAAACAACATTGGCACAGTAATGGCATTCTCTTAAAAAGCATATGCAGTTTTAGATAGAAAAATTGATTGGTCAAAGAATTTCAAACAATTTGTTAGCAATGAACATTAAATTGCAATGTAATCAAATGCATAAACAGATGTAAAGGTAGAAAATTAAACAAGTCTGGGGTCGCTAATTTGACGGTCGAAAGGCACTAGAGATCGAATATTAATACCATGGGAAAGCTTCTTAACTTTCTGTGGTCAATTAAGTTGTTTAATCGCGAGAGCCAAGTATTCATGTTCGAGGGCTGACTAGAGGCTATATCTAGAAAACCTTGTAGTTAAGCTACCATAAAAGGAATTTCTCATGAAATCATCGCCTGACTGATTACTTTTTCTTTGACCCCCCAAGGTCTTTTCACATTGATTCAGTTTTGTTGTGTGTGCTTATTTTGTATGCCTTGGGTTTTTTGCTTTTCAAGGAAAAGCGCCCACACTGGGAACCTCTAGGGCTCTAGTACCATAGGCGATACATGTGAGTGAAGTACCAATTCAAGCTGAGATTTCTCTTCCAGCTTAAAATTTTACATTGTGGCACTTTGATTTTTTGCTTGTTCATTTTCAGCATTTTAATTTTGTAACTTTGGGAGGTCATATAACACTGTTACATTCCCCAGGCTCATCACATTAGTAAACTCCCTTTATAATACTTAAGCTAAAGGTCAATAGGGTTAAGCCCACTAGAAAGCCCTAGTACATTTCATACAATGCTGCCTAAATCGGATTAAGAACCTAAGTAACCATTGTTTATTAGGAAGGCATTCCCCATGGTATTAAGAGAAGATTTCTAATATCTAGCTTGGTCAAACTAGCTTAGTCGGACTGCTTGATTTTTAAACCTAGACAAGTGATTATGACAAAAGATTGCATTGAATTAAATGTTTGATACTAAGCAAATGCACTGAATATTATGCTACCAGTCACAATCAAAGCATACAATCATAGATGCAAAAAGATAACGGCAATGCTAATGGACAAGAAACACCTGTTTGTGGTGATGGTCGCGCTTGATTTGAAGAGTGAGTCGAGATAAAGATTCCATGAAGGTCCAAATCCTATCAATAGCAACACTCTCCTGTACACACTATGAAACAAAAGGAATACCTCCAGGAGGCACATCAGTAGGAAAAGAGATCTTTGCTAATCACTCAACTCTAAAACAGAAACACTCCTATCGTACTAATCTTACCTACCCTCCATCACTCAAGTGATGAGGATCAAAGATGTTTTATGGCATAGGTTTCTGTTTCACTATACCAGATGTGACATGTGTAGGTCTGAGTCAATGTTTTGACTTTAATGTGCATACTCGTTTGCTAATTGCTCTTGCTCTTTTTTTTTTTGTTTTTTGTGAGTATAAAGCTATATATGTATATTCCCTAAGATTGGAGATATAGAGGTCAGGGAAAAAGGTTGAGAGGGAAGCAAGTGAATGATGACAGTCAGCAAACACTCCCCCCCTCCTTGGGTAGATCATACCGTTTGAAATGAGTTTGTCACTCTTTGAAACCAATTGTTCCAGTTGGTAATAGGTGAGGATTTTTGCCAGTAGTTTTCTATTACCCTAGGTGCCTTGTCAAGCTGCAAGGGTGGTAAGGTACTCTCCCAGGATTGAACTTGAAGTGGTTCATCAGGTGATTCTTGAACACTGGGAGGTGTGGATTCTTTTTTAGCTTCATGGAGGTCCACTACTATAGATGGAGGCTGTGTAGAAGCTTTTACCTCTATGGATGTATTACATGAGGAGCTAGAATCTTCATGGGACTCCCCCCTTCTTGAGCTAGGTGGAACAAATCGTTCTTTCTTTGGTACCCAAACTAGCTCGAGAGCGGGTGTGTAGCATTCTGTGATTTTTTTCTTTCCACGATCATTGATTCGTTTTGGAACTACGGGATTGGGCTCACTTGGGTCAGGTGATAGGTAAGAGCACAATCTATGTTTTGGCACCCAGATTTGATCATTTCCTTGATAGTAGCCTTGGGCTTCCAAGAGTCGTTTAGGGATCCATCGCAACATTTTCTTACTTTTCTTGGAGCGAGTGGTACATTTCTTACAAGGCTTCTGTTTTTTAGCACTAGCTATGGTCACTAAAGAAGCTTTAGGGACCCACTTGTATGTTTTCTTCGTGACATTAGGATGAGTCTTGTCAGAAGGGATATGCATTGCTTGTAGCATATTTAAGGGTATATGCATTTCATCCCCCTCAGGTGTTACCCAGGTCGTCCCCCTGTTTCCCCAAGTGTCTATGGTTGATGCTAGGTGGACCCAATCCACATTGTCTGATTCCGTCATACCCAGTAACACATCCATGTAAGGAGAATCTTGGCCAATGTCTGTATCCTTCTTACAAGTGTAACAATATTGTAGTGGGGCCGAGTGAACTGTGGTGTCAGAGCGATGATCAATAATGGTTTTACTCCCTAAGGGGTGTACCGTACCAGTCACCAAATCCACTCTAAGGACAGAGTCTTGGAATTGCAAATAGACATGATTTTTAGACCAATCATGAACCATTTGTGCTTCCCTCATGAATGGTTGTCCTAAAATCATTTCATATGACATAAGGTGTTTAGAGAAATCCATTACAATGAATGTATGTCGTACCTTGTGTCCTAGAACTTTGATCTTAAGATCCTTGAGCATCCCCATAGGTTTGGCTATGGTACCATTTGCCATCTTTACCACAATGTTAGTAACACTGAGGCGGGGTTTTCCCATGGATTCCCAACAATCTTTTGTAACTATGCTAACTCCCGCACCACCATCAAGAATTCCCTTTATAGTTAATCCCTTGGTAGTGATGGGTAGGGTCGCATTAGACTCGTCGCCTTCAAAATACTGCCCTAATTCGTTAATGGGTACCTCGATCACAGACTCGTGTCCATCTAAGTCAAGTGATTGCACATGATTTTCCTCATCAATCATAATCGAGTTAGGCCTATTTGGTTGCGCAAACTGCGGTAATCCCGTTCGTAGCTCTCCGTTAAGGAATGCTCGAAGTGCAAGGAATAACTCAGGATCTCCATACAGCTTTGCTATGATCGTGGTTCGGACCTCAGAAGACATGAAGTCCACTAGTTTGGCAACATTCATTGGTGTTTTGCAGGGTGTAGGTCCTTGACTAGGAACTGGTGAGGATAGAATCTCATATTCCTCAATGGGATCAGGTATTCCTTCGTTAAACATCCTTTCCAACAAGAAGGGTGTATGCTCACTTTCTGATGTCCCATCCTCACTCCCTTCTTGGATGATACTAGATATGGCTAACGGTCTATGGTTCATGTGGGGTGGATGAACTTGCGTGGGAAACACTGTGTCATGAATTTTGACCTGCATGGGTTCTGGTTCTAGTTTCCTTTGAGTCTCCTCCACTAAACCTCTTAGATGTTTCACCTGCTTAACCTCGTCTACTGGGTTTGGGTACGTCCCAATCTTCTTTTTACGATTCTTCCCTTTTTGCCCTTGCGGTTTATCTTGGGGGTCTTGGATTGGATTTGGAAACACTTGTGGTGTTTTCAGAGGCTCTTTATGGTTTTCTCGTATTCGGTTTTCATTTGGTCCCATGTTACGGTTTTCCTTGTCGGTCTTTCCCTTTGTGGTATTGGTTCTAGTCTCCATTGTCTCAACTGAATCTGAATCATCCTCGAGGTCATTCATATACACGGGGTCATCTCCTGTTCCTATGTTTGTTTTGGAACTTGGCTTTGAATTTTCCGTATTCTGTGACTTCTTCCTTCGTGTCTTCTTTTTCTTTGCTTGGATAATTGACGCGGTATCTCTCTCTTCGAGGATATGTCCTGGCCCTTGAAGCATGGACCGTGTAATCGCATAAGCAGGTGCGACGGGTGGTATTGGCAATGTCACACTAGCAATTTCGACCAAATTTAGGGGTGTGATTTTAGGCGCATTTGGGTTATAGGGGCATTGGGCAATCAAGTGATCTATGCCACAACGATTACATGTGAGTATTGGCATTGCAGACGTGCTCCCTTGATTCACTTGCATCTGTGCAGCATTCTTTTGCAGCCTAATAGGGCACTCCGCTACTCGATGTGGTCCACCACACTCGTAGCATTGAAGAGGTGGCCTCCTAGCCTGGGTGTTGATATTTTGACCTCTGGATGCGAGAGCAGCAGCTTGATAAACCGGCTTGACTTGTCCCCAACAATCTTCCATGTAGTATATAGGACATTCTTCCAATGTATCAAGTCCGTAGGCAATACTAGTGTCTATTTCCTCCTCACAGCCATCTGCATAAGCATTTGATGGCTCGCAACCCACTTGGTTCATAGGGGCGACTCTTGGATGCGGGGGCTGCGGTCCTAGCACAGGAGGTGGTAGCGGTGTAGCTTGTACAACATTTTGAGATCTAGGGACCATGTGTTGCGGTAGTTGCTCAACAGGTGGAGTAGGCATCAATACAGGAGCTCGAGGTGCATCCGTCCAGGCTACAGGTGGTCTATTTGCCATCATACGTTTGATCATTAAACAATCCTTAGCTTGGTGACCATACCTACCACATGCGTTGCAAGTTCCATTAAATTTTACTCTAAACGTAGGGCACTCACTAGTGCTATGTGGACCTAAGCAAATGGAACACCATTGTTGCTCCCTTCTTGGATACATGTGACTATTTTGAGGGGGTCGATTATCCTTAAGAGACTCTTGGATTGCCTTGGTGAGGTCTGTCAAGAATGTCTCAAATACCTTTGGCTCATTGGCAATGGGCTTTGCAGTCATGGGTTCATACTCAATGGCTTGTGAGCTAGTGGATCTCGTGTCAGTAGACACCCTCATGCCTGCTATCATCAAGTTGTCCTCTAGTTGGATTGCATTGGCAGTGACATCTTCCCAGGTTGTGATACCTCTAATCACTAGTCTATTATAGATTCCTTCATTCCTCAACCCTCGAATGAATCGATCAAGCAGTTGGTTATTGTTGAAGCGCTCATTTACAGGGCAACGAGAGTTTAAGTGCTTTAGACGACTAATGAAGTCCCTTACTGACTCTCCTTCCTTACGTTCGGCCTTCTGTAGCTGAGATGCTACACCCCAAAGCACACCTTCTCGTATGTACTCCTTTAGAAACAACCTTCGAAGGGTAGGGTAGATTGTTTTCTCGTCCACCCTTAGGGTCCTATACCAATCTCCAGCCTTCCCACTTAATGTCAAGCTTAAGGCATTGCACTTATGTAGTTCGTTGCGTTCCCCTAAGGAATCACATACTTGTTCAAACACTTCAATGTGTTTTCTAGCATCTTCGCCCCCATTGAATTTTTGCGTGAGTTTGGCAATTTGTACTGCCTTACTTCTAGGCTCTCTATCAGATGCGTGACGCATATTTTCCGCGATAGATCGACCTATGGTTTGAGCAAACGGTGCCAAGTCACCTATGTGAGGAGGCAGGGCCGGTGGAGGTACTCTTGGAATCATATGTGGGAGAGGAACGGGTGCCGGTCTTGGCATATGTGTGGATGATGCAGGATATGGAACATAACCGGGCATAGGTCCACTCGGATAAGGGCTAGGGAGCGGCACTCGAGGAGCATAAGCAAGTGGTACAATTGGAGGTGTGGGGGCCATGTGTGCATAAGGGGCTAGAGGCACATATGGTCGAGGCCCCATATTAGGTACTACGACACTAGGTAGTGGCACTGCGCTAACCGTAGATGTCATCGGTACATTCTCTGTCAGGCTTATCCCTGGAGTGAGCACTGTGTTTTCCTTGATAGAGGGTTGAGCCAAGTTAGGGAAGCTAAAGTTTTCGCTCGGAGGCTCAGATTGCATAGAGACCCCAGGTGAAATGACGTAAGATGGGTCCATGGGGCTCATTAGAGGAGTCTCCATTTGTGATAGAGTAGGCTGTTGAGCCTTGCTCGTATCCAGAAATCTCATGGGGCCAGTTGAGAGTATATTTACCCCTCGGTTTTGCCTTTCTAATTGAATAATGCCATGGATAACATTACAGATCATTTTCTGTTGATCTTCGATGCTCGTGGCACTAGAGGTGGATTGTACAATCTCTATCCATCCTACATGGTAGGCGTGGCCAGAGTGTAGATCCGTCAACACCTCAGTGTGGAGGTCATATGTCCAATGATCATTAATGAACCATCATTCTAGAGTCGACGTGTTAATGGTTTCTTGTGAGGTAGAAGCAATGTTGCTCCCCGTGGTTTTACTTGTCACCAACGGTACTCTAGAGGGAACTTCTGAAGGAGGCAGCTCAACAGGGCCTTCTTGGTAAGAAGTTGGCAGGATATCCACATGGACACTCTTTGGGGGTGTGGGGTCCACGTGCGATGTGAAAGGAGAGTCCACTTCCCCACCCCCTTCGTGTGCTTCATTTGCATCAGGTTCCGAGCGAGTAGCTCTACCTAATGTTTCCATGAAACGGCTAAACATACTAGTACTAGGCTGTGGAGCTTCGGGAGGTGCATGGCCTTCTCTCTCAGTGTTTTGGTTAGGGTATGCTTCCATCATTTCTGAGTCGGAGGAGGAATCACTAGCGGCTATTTTAGGGTCTTGGGTGGTGCTACCTTGTGTCCCCGCTGAGGGTCTAGAGCTTATCGTGGATGGGTAATCGGTGTCCGTATGAACAGAGGCACCCTCAATATGCTCGTGTTCTAGCACCCGCCCAGAGCGTAAGTGCATGTGCTTTTGATACCCTAAGGTGTCAAAAAGCTGCTCTAAGAGGTCTTGTGACTAGTTTTTAGCGTGTTTTTTGTTTGTTTTTTTGCTAGATTTTTTAGAGCGTGTCGTGGAATGGGCCGTGTGATAGCTCGAAACGAGCGTATTGGTCAGAGGGTCGTGCCGTGCTTTACAGCCCTCCGTTTGGTCACTCTATACCCTCGGAATCCCTAAAACTGTCAATTTCCAGTAGGGAACTAGGCCCAAACTAGAAAGTCTAAGGGTGCAAGTGGGAAGAGAAAGGAGGAGAGTGGAGGACTTGTCCCACATGCTCTCATTCTCTCTTGAGGGAGTAGGGTATATATATAAGAGTGAGTCTAGTATATATCATAAGATTGAGGACTGAGGCCTGGGCCTGGGCTTGGGCTTGGGCTTGGGCTTGGGCTTGGGAAAACGATCCCGATCTATCTTTTATACAAACCAACCCATCCGTTTTAAGAGTCACGTTTTTTATTTTCAAAAAATTTAGCCGCCCGCTCGCTCGCGTTTTTGATTTCCGACCTTTTTTTTTTTTTTGGGCTGCAGAAAATACAGAAATTGAAAACGCAGATATGCAAAAAATGCAGAAAAACGCAGATATGCAGAAATTGAAAAACGCAGAAATGCAGAAATTACAGAAAATTGCAGAAATTGCAGAAAAAAACGCAGAAATTGCAGAAAATGCAGAAATTGAAAACGCCGAACTTGAAAATGCAGAAATTACGGAAATTGAAAAAACGCAGACAATAGCAGAAATTGAAACTTGACAGCAAATGCAGAAAACGCAAAAAACAGAAATCTCCACACACTCCTTCCCTGCCTTTCCTATGATAGAAATTGTACCACAAGGAAGCGTAAAGTGCTAACCGAGCTTAGTGTAGGGCATATCCCCGGCAACGGCGCCAAAAATGTGCGCTCCTTGCCGCACTGTCGAAGCAAGGGACTTGCCAATACACCGTATGCGAGCCACAAACGGCTCCAAGCACACAACAAGCCTAAACTAGCAAGCTCAAGAAAACAAAGGGTGTGTCACTCACCGCTCTACACTCGCCTTCGTGGTGGATTCCTCGCCGCGATGAAGAAGAAGCTGCAGTCGTGCCGCGCTCAACCGCTTCGCCGCCGTCGTGCCTTCGCAATGCTCGATCGCACACACACTCTCCCTCTCTCTCTCTCTCTCACACACACACACAAGGAGGTGAAGAAGAAGAAGATGGAGATGGAGCAAGAGCACTCTTCTATTGCACAAATGAGAGAATGAGTAAAAATTACGTTTAGTTGGCTTTTATAGGAGCTCACTCCATTCACACTTGGGCGCCCATGCTTAACCAACTAATCCCTTGAATGTCCAAGTTAAAGTGCGCCTCTCATCGGCGATCACTCTACCTTTCCCTATTGGTCCGACAAGCCCGGTACCTGACTCTAAATATTACAATGTTTATAGATCATAGGGTGTCCGTGTGCTGTGAGGGTTAACATAGGTTTAGCATCTGATTTCAAAGGAATTGTGTGTTGGCATATCGATCGATCAACTCCTTTGAGGTCTTTGTAGGACCATGCAAACACATCTTTATACTTCTTGAGAAGTTGTGTTAACTGTTCTTCTTCTTCAGGCTATAAATTAGTTGCGATATATACCGACTGAGGCTTTTCACCTGGTTTAGCGAGGTCTATCCGTTTTGCATTTTCCAGCCCATTGTAAGATTCCTGGTTTATTCTTTCCCTGACTGGTGGTGTCATTATGATTTTTCTGTCCTGGATGGTGAATTTTTGATAGTGTGATGGTACATTCATGTTTCCTTTTTCTGACTCCTCCTTACCATCACTTTCTCCCTTAGTCGTCCATACTTCTCATAAAGACCGTTTCAGCTCTTGGTATTTCCTTTTACGCTCCAATTTGGTCCACTTTGGGTCTTTCGTTTTTTCCTGTTTTGATTTTTGAGATTTGTTTGATTTTGTTTCTATTTATCTTTTCATACTTGTTTTTGTTCCTCTTTTGTTCTTTCCTTTTGCACTCTCGAGAATCTTCCTGATATTTGGTCTTTTACACAATCCTCTGCTTTGACAAGCATTAGATAGTGAGTTTTATCTTTTATCCTAGGCATCAGGTTCTCTCTCATTTTGTTTCTGCTCGTTTTCTTCTATAGCGTTTCTGGCGTCTAGGGTGCTGATTGGCAAAATCATAGAACTTGATATCCGCTATTTTCTCCCCACGCTCGCTTGAGTTGTCTGAACATTCGTTATCTGCATCGTTATTTACCTCCAGATGCTCAGAAGAGTTATAAAACTCTTCTTGTTCTGGTGGTTCTACAATCTCATCTCCTCCTGGTATAAGTCTTACCATTAATAGGGTAGCATATCATAGCCATCCTTATCGCAAATTTTTGTCGTTGGGCTATCTGTAATGGTACAGACATCCAATGTTGCTACTATGTGTTCCCATTCCAAAGGTTCCAAGGCATCCTCAGGAAAAGGCTCCGGAATATAATCCTTGTCCTCAATTTCTCTTTCTAAGACGCATTCCTCTCTTTTTAAGCTCCCACAATGTGAAGCTCCACACATCCATAGCTCTTTTTGTTGCCCTAACCATGCTAGGAGTTCTGACCCTGCCAATGTAGCTGAATCAAACTCTTCGACTGGTGTCTAGTTCACATCCTTGTAACTATGGTCTTTCAAATGAATTTTGGTTGTAGTCTCACCATGTCGGAGGTATATGTGGTCATAACCCCAATCCTGGACCATCTTTAATTGTCGCATGAATGGTCTTCCCAAGATGATATCGTAATTGTTCTTTTTGTCGAAATCGACTATTGCAAACATATGCTCTTACTCGATTCCACACGAGGTGACAATTACTTTTTCTAAGAGTCCTAGAGGCTTTTCCATGAACCCGTCTGCCAATTGCAATTTCATTCTTGTAGCTCTCAAAGCCGGTTTTCCCCATTTTTTCCAGATTTGTTTGGTGGCGATAGCGACTCCTGCTCCAATGTCGAGAATAGCTTTGGAAACTACTCCTTGGAATGCTACTGGTAGCGTGGTGTTTCCATCTTCTCCCTCGCAATATTCTCCGACCTTGTTTAAAGGTACTGGCCTAGTGTTTAGTTGAGGCCTGTCCAATTCTCTGATCCCTTCTTGAAGCTTCAAGGTGGGGTCTTTCACTCCAAATGTTTCTAAGCATTTGCCTATGGTGGTCCACATGTTTGGTCGTAACCTTAGAAGTTCGGCTAATGTGATTGTGCATGCCACCGGGGTGGACAATAACTCAATCAACCCTTGTGAATCCATCACTCTGTTAGAAGGAAATCTTTGAGATGGGATTGCTCTCACCTTAAACGTGGCTTCATACTCTCCTAGGTAAGAGGGTAGAGTTTTTAGTGAGTCTCATTGGCTGTGCCCCGAACTAATTGATCCCTGGTCTCCCCCTTGTGAATGTATCAAAGTTCATTTGTGATCTTGCCTCAAATTCTTCAATAGGAGGTAAGATCTCATTTTTCTCTTTTCTCATGCTGTTCATGTGGTAACTCACCCTGTTAGCTTCGTTGGCATTACGGATTTGCTTCCACAGGTCATCTAGACCGTTGCAATCCTTACCCATTTCTACCAATGTTTTAGGCTGGAACCCCTCACTTGCTTCATCTGTTGTGTTTGGCACTATGATAGGCTCTCCCCTAGACTCAGAGGCATTCATGAGTCTCTCCTTCGTTTCTACTTGTTTCTCTAAAGTTGGTTTGATAGCGGTTGGAGCTGGTACTTCATGCCAACTTGCAGGTTTACCAAGCGGGTTTTCTATCAAGGATTGAGCTGTTTCAATCATCTTTCGACACATTTCCAACCTCTGTTTTTCTATTTCAGCATATGGATAAGTCATCCATCTTTGCTCTTGTGTTTGGTTCTTTTTGAGCCTAGCTTCGTAAGCTTTTAAAATTGCATCTAACTGCTCATTTAACTTTTCTGCCAACACTGATCCTCCTGATCCTGTACTTTCGGTTCTGTTATTTCCTTGGGTGCTATGGTTGCCGCAGTGTGTGAGCTTAGGCTAGCTAGATCCTCTAACCGCTCTAATCTATCCTTTGTGTGTTTTAACTCCTCGAATAGAGCCGTTTGCTCTCGTTCTCTCCTGGATTTCATACACAACCTTTCTAGCTTTCCAAGTGCTTCTCTGATTTTTTGCTTCTGAACTTGGGGCATCGGTTTTTGGCTCTTCAATTATGGGTTTTTTCGTCATTCTTTGAGCTTGGGCTCGTGTCACTGCCTGAATAGGTATTATTGTCTCGTTTTCTGACCCTCCACTAGAAGGCACTGCTTCCAACAAGTTCAAGGTAGTTTTTGCTCCTTTGCTCTGGTTCTTAGGGCAATCCGGAATCAAATGAGTAACTCCACACTCGGTGCAATACGCGTTGACTCTAATGATTTCATCATGAGGACAGTCTCTTAGCCAATGGTCTCCACGACACTTGTAGCAGGGTCCCTTAGGCTGTTTAGGTGCTCCTTGAGCTCCTCTTTGTTGGTATGCATGTCTCTGCCCGCCCATGCCTCCGTTGGCTATGAACAACAATGTTCGTTCATCCAAGCTATATCTTCCTTCTCTTGTTGCCTATGCCACTATTGGTGGTCCTGCATCTCCCATCATGCTCCATGGTTCTGGCGTTGAGGGTTCTTCCGGTGGATAATAGGCAGTATTTGCAGCATATCCACTGGGATCTCCGTAATATGCATGCATAGGCACTAAAGCCTTATCTTTTGGTTCAGTTATTGTTAGTGTGTATCCTGGTAGGTGTGGTTGTTGCCCCAATACTGGTTGTGGTCTTTTTACACCTACAGGTCCTGGTAGGTTGCCTTCCTGATACCTAGGCATCGGTGGAAGTTGAGGAGATGCCACCTGAGCTTGGGGAGCATAAGGTCTCTCTCTCACATATCCCTTGTTATAATAACATTCCTCTATCCCATGGTTTGTCCATTTTTGTTCAATAGCGCACCACTTGGGCTGTTTAGCCTGGGGTTTGGCGTACAAGTTAATCTTTTTAGCACTTCCTCTACAAGCTGCTCCTGGTTTACATCTACTTCTCCTTTCGGTGCTGTCTTAGAAGACTTGCTTCCACTTTGTTGCGAGGATGAATCGTCATCAAGATCCTTGAATTCACCCTCTTTGTAGACCGCACAATTGTCTACAAGGTAAAGAGCCTCCTTAGTTAACTCATTTAACGTCGTGCTCCTCTTCATATGTAAATGCTTTTGGAGATCTGCATTCCTTAGTCCTGGATAAATATAAGCATAAGTCTTGACTGAGTTGGCAGTTCTTCCACAGGGCAAAACTTAACATATCTTTTTAGCCGTAGGGATGCCTTTCACATAGATTCCCCGTCTTTCTGTTTGAATTTATGGATTTGTGAGACTGTATTATGAGCTATCCCCCTTTGTAATAATTCCTCGATAAACTCGTCAAACACCTCCTCCATAGACTCAAAGTCTCTACGCTCCACAGAGTCAAACCAAGTAGCTGCATCCTTCTCTAGGGTTAGTCCAAACCCTACATATTGGGTAGGGAAGTCTAACACCTCTTCAGCTCTAATTACATGCACAAAGGCTGCTACATGATCTCTATTTCCCGTGTATTTCTTGTTTACCCATTTTTGCACCTGAGAAGGTCTAATTCTACGATGGTCTACAAATCTCATCACTGGATCTCCACGTCCTAATCGATATACCTCCTCTGGCCTTCTGTAGTAGGCGGGTTCCTCTCCCAGTGGTGCTCCTAAGCCATAATTTCTAACAGTTCTTGCAAGAGATGGTTCATCTCTTCGAACTCGTTCTATGGGTGGTCTTCCAGGCTCTGTTGACCCTTGAGTTTTTGGCTTACTCTCTCCTTGATACATTGAATAGAGTGATGGTTCTTGTAAATCCCTTAGCCCTCGTGCGTCTTGATAACCATCTCGATTTTGGTTTTGTTCTAATGTTGCACTTTGTCGAAGCCATGATTGCAATGATGGCTGAGTTGCTGGTTGGTTTTGGTTGTTGAATGTTTGTGGTGGTCGGGTAGAATGTGAGGTCGCGTCATAATCTTCTGAAAAGGGATTTGTCGACTTGCTAGGGGTGTAGGTGTCTCTTGGCACTTCATCAGGGGCATATGTTGATGCTTCTGGAACTATTTCCTTTTCTACCTTCTCTGGGAGAATACGTTTGTATTCTCGTCCGTACCTATCAACAAAAATGATATCCTTCCCCATAGCAATTTCAAAAGAGAATAAGTAAAGAACCTTGTCTTTGCTTAATTCGTTTGGGTAGGGTTCTTTGCATCGGAAATAAGAAACTATTCCCTCGCTCTCATGCTTGTAAATCCCCACATTTTCATTATAGGTTGAGACCTTGGTTGTTTTCTTATCATACATAAAAAGCACTCCAGGTCGATCAATGTTTGGAGGCGGTTCTTGAGTTTCTGAAACCATTTTTCCTTTCGCCACATTATCTCCATATCTATTGTAATCCTCAGGGTTACTAACTATCAGATAGTGGTTCCTCTTTTCGTTTCGGAATCTATCTCCATCATCATAGACTCGAATATCTCTAGTCTCTGAGCTGGTCTTTCTTCAATACAAATACACTTGCGTCCTTGATAGTCAGAATAAACTAGGGCTCCCCTTGAGTTTGTTCTTTCTAAGAAGATCGTAGTGAACTAGGGCTCCCCTTGAGTTTGTTCCTTCTAAGAAGATCGTAGTGAACTTGGAATCATTCAAATGATTTAGGGAGGTGCTTCCTCGTGGCATTGGTCCGTCATAGGTGAAACCTCCTGGCTGTTGACTACCCATCATGAAGAAGGATTTATCGGATGAAGTGTCAGTATCACTACCCTCCTCAATAATCGGTGCTAGTGGATCTAGCCTTGCCTGGGTTACACTCTCCTCGGTGGACACTAAGCTACTCTGATCACCTGTGACCTTTTGGTCTCTAAAAATGTATCTTCCTGATCTGAAATTCATCAAACTTAGCAATGCAGCTTAACACAAATCCAACCACTTACCTGGCAAAGTATCAGTTTCCACACAACTTCTTGCTTTGCCGCAGAATATAACTGTACACAAGCGTTTAATTTTGGTAATCGAATCAAAGCATTTAGTAGCTAGAGGTGGTTTTAGTAATGATTGGTAAAACTGGAGAGTTAACCTCAACCACTACTGTATTTTATACACTTCTGATGTTCTGGATTAGGTCTGCTAATCTGGAACTGTACTTCCCTCGGATGTTGATCAATTTACCTGAAAAGTTTGAATTCAGTCTTTGCTCCGTCAAAAGGTCAAACAAGGTCCAAATTCACTTTTGAAAGAAGTTCTAGAACCCTTAAGTCAAATGGAACATCACTGTATAACCTCAGTCAGATTTTCTCTTCACTAAGCTCTAGTAGACATCCTACGCGTAGGATGTCTCCTGCTGTGTTTTGCTTGGATTTTAGCACTATGGATTCCCCTTGATGTGCTGAGTCCACAACTGATTTTACTTTTTGATTTGGATACCTATAAGCTGGTCAATGGATCAAAAATCTGTTCCGACAGCCTGATGTTGGTCTGATCAGTCAAATCACCCCAATTTGGACCAAAATTGACTAGGAGGCTTGCCTCAGGCTATGCTATTTCTACATTCAGTTTCTCGCTTCAATTTCTTGCTTTAGACATTCTATACATAGCATGTATTTTTGCTCAAAATGGATTCAATTTCAAAGCACAGACTCCCCTTAAGTTGCTGATTACTTTGGTATGCTCAAAACTGAGTTTGGAGTGCAAAATCACATAGATGACATCCTACGTGTACGATGTCTTTTTGGCCTGTTTGACCCCAGACTTGACCCACAGCTTCCCCTTGACGTTAGCAACCTAGTGGTATGTTTAGATTTTGGTTTGGATTTCAAAAGACCCCAATTTTAGCTGTTCTAGCCTTTTTCATTCAAAATTGCTAAAGTTTGCTTAGAACCCAATTTTCTCACCCAATTGAGATGAAACCTTTCTCAGTCACTCAATATATCATGCATATCATGCTTATGCATCCATCCTATGGTTTTGGTCTTAAAATAATGCCTTGGCACAATTTGGGTAGGATGTCTGGCAATTTCTGTCTATCTGGCCTTATCCTATCAAGATATGGTCAAATTTCCACTTTCCAGGTGAAAATAGGGTAAAACCTACCTTCTGAACACATTGGTCAACTCAAAATTTCAAACTTCCCACCAGATCACCCTGTAGACATCCTACACGTAGGATGTCTCCTGGCTTAAAATTTATTTTTTTCCTGATAGAAATGTTGTTGATGCTCTGCAGCTCTATTAGAAACACTCACATCAACTTTTGAACTTCACTTCAGCTTTCAAACACTCTTTTGCGTCTTTTATAACCTTGTGATGAACCTAACAAACAAGTATAACATGCATGAAGTGCTCTAGATCATAAATCATGATGTCCTACTTACCCTACTCCTACTCATCATGTGAAATGGTGATAATGGTGTTTGGTTGCTTCTTGGCCTTTCCGGATTGGCAAGCTCTCCTTTCACCGCTTCTACCACTCCAAATCCTACTCTCTACACCACAACTCAACTAAAAACTAAAAACTATCTAAGTCTACCTAAGCGCAGGATCTAGGCCAGACACACGCTCCCTAGACTCCCTCTAAGACCTAGAGAGTCCTCCACTTTGTGATCTTATCTAAATGTAAAACGAGACTTTGGCAGCCAAAGAATCTCTATCCTCAAGGACTAGTCTCGGTCACCTACCTAAGGTTTTCGTCCCCGGCAGCGACACCAATGTTGGGCGGATACGCCGCGACGAACGTTAGCACAGCGAGAACTCACCTAGCAAGATTTTTCAGCTAAGGACGAAGCTCGACCCGCGGGCGCGTGGAAGCAAGCATAGGGCGTCAATCTACACTGGACCGACTCTCGACTAATTCCTACAAAGGTCTCTACCCAATGTCTAAGCTACAGCCTTCAGGAGTGCATAAGAAGAGGTTTCCTACAATGCTTCCAAGAGCCAAATACCCATCAAACAGTCTCGAAACACCACAGAACTTGAATGAGACCCTACTAACACCAATAGGTCCCTCTCCCTAAGGTGCATGAACCAAAATCCCAACCCAAAACACCCGGTGCAAAATCACGTAGGATGTCTGGCCGAAATTTGCAAGTCGCCATTTTCAAAAACTAAAGTGCCTAATGTGTAGCTCTACTCAATGTGAACGCATGGATATGCTGAAATGCGAAAACGGATAACGTATGCTCACCGAATCACTAGATGAAGCTCATAGATAGAGCTTGCAAAACCGGAAAGTATGCCCACAATGTAGGTATTGACGCGTAGCTCTCATCGAGGGCAACGTGCTGCACTTCTCCGCACTCGATTCCAACCACCGGTGCACACGTAGCGTCAAGATGAATCTCTCACTCTCTCTCGTACACAGTACGCTCACTCACAGACTTCACTTTTTAAAAAATGACAAAAGGTTTTTCATTAAGGTCAAAAAGTGGTATAAATACCTTACAATCTCAAACCCTAATGTTCCAATTTAACCATCTACTCAATCTAAATGTCAAAACTGGGATACAATCTGGAAATTTTTGTAAGCCCCAATATTTACAAAGGTGAAATGTCGGGATTTCTCAATAAATGAATAATTACAAAAAAAAAATCCACTGAGCAGTCGTTTTCCGTAGGGTGTGTCTAGCTTCTAACAGTCATGGTCTCAATATAGGCCACACCAAACTGCATCTCCTCTCAGCCCCAGGGAGGTCACCCAATAAAAATGTAACCTATCACGTGACTTCAATAGAAGGGTATTTAAAGTTCTTGAAACTTACATAAATATATATACAGAAGGGCATTATTTTTTAAAATTTAAAAAAAAACTTACAGATTTTAAAAGAAAAGGGTACATTATATTCCTAACAAAATTCACAGATAAGGGGTTTTACAAACATGTCTTGAACGCACGTGATATGGTAATTTCACACATAGTGAACCCCCGAGCTCTTAGCAACAAGGTGGACCTAGAGAGAGAGGAAACAAGGCTCAAGGCTATTATCTTATGGCTGTCCTCTAGAGGAAAAGAATTCATCTTCTCTCTTAGGCCTACATCAATGATTCTTTGTCTCTCCATGTGATCGTCGACTTGTAGGCTACCATGAGGAGATGGTGTCACCAACATGATACTCTATAGCTAAATTTGGGAGGAAAATGAAGGTTTCCCAAAAACATTCGGATGAGCTACATCCCAAACATTAAGGGGGATGCCCTCCCAATAGGCTACCCTAAAGTCTAATGGTTGAGCACAACACATATCCTAATGCCTCCCACTCCCCTCTCATATATAGGTCTCCTAGAAATCTACGTGACCTAGCTCTATAGCCCACGACCTCATAATTAGGGGCCAAAAGTAAGGAAATGGGAACAACGGGGTAGTAGAGGCCTCCAACGCTTGAATAAAAGATAGATGAGGCTAGGATAAAATATCCCAAGCCTATAGGATCCTACATTGCCATGCAACTACGCCACAACCCTAAGGAAACATGGTTGGAATGTTCCAACATGAGAAAACTGCCTCAAACTGGGTAGAAACCCAAGACAACCCTCACTCCCTAGCACATGTGCCTGGGAGACACTAGGATTGACTAGAAAAATCTAGAGAGATGTAAAAAGTCTAACACTCCCTCTTATCTCTTGGAAAGGAAGAGGGACCAGAAAGATGGTGTGAGCAATCTACAACTATAAAGAGAGGATTTCTTGTGGTTAAAAATTATTATGCAATATACAATCCAGCTCCTACTCCTAGAAGACATCCAAAAATGAAAATTTTGTTTGCTAAATCCAGCTCTAATAGAAATCTCAACTCAATGAACTCACAAGTTGCACAAACAATATTGCAGAAGGTACTGTTACTGAATGCCCCAAGAGAATGCATCATAACTAGGGATAAATGCATAAACTATTGGTATCGAATTCAGTTCTGAACTCTTAAGTGCTCCACCCTTGAGAAAAGAGTTAGAACCCTAGACCTCTAGTCACACGACCTATGTAAAAATCTTCAAGCTGCTACAAGAAGCTCAAAGGATGTGAACAATCGAGGCTACTGATGAGAAATCAAGTTTTTGATGACGAAGAACCAAAGAAGTGCACCAACCACCATCTATCATGATGAAATATAAGTTGTATTTGAAGGAATTTTATGAAAATTTAGAGTGAAAATTGATGCTGATCTTCATCTTTCTAGAACATATTCTAAAAGAAAATCACCCCACTCTTAGAGTGAATTGAGACCATACCTTTAACAAAAATAATCACACATCAATATTGAGACGAGAGCTAGTACAAAAAGATAAAGAGACCTTGCACCCAAGTCTGAAAGAGAAGAACAAGGTGCTATAGAAATCCACCAAATAGATTGTCAATAGGGATTTTAATTACGCGATGACGCATTTTGTTAAATGTTAATTATTGTTGTTATTATCACTATTTTTTTCATGTTAATAACATATCTAATGTCATGACTTACGAAAACCAGTAGAAAATGTAAAACCGGTGGGGCAACCACAAACCCCGGCGGGCATATTATAAATCCCGGCGGGCCCGGCGGGCAAAGCAAGAATCCTGCCGGCCCCGTCATGTACCCCCTCCATATTTGACGGCTCTATATAACCCTGTAGTAGACATCACATCACATCACCACTTCCTCTAAATTTGGTCATCCTTTAAAATTTAGAAGAAAACCCGAAGGTAAAAAAATGAATTGTCTTAAAAAAAATTAAAACTTAATGAAACTCTGATCATGGATCATTAGTTCTTTTTTGGACTGAACTGATTCTTGAAAGGAGGTAGAAAGGTGAATCTTTGGGTCGGTATCTCTACATTTGGGATGGACTAATCTCATGTTTGGTTCACCGTTATATTTGCTAAATTGATTGCTATATTGATTAGAACTTCTAGCATGGGTCATTAGTTCTTTTTTGGACTGAACTGATTCTTGAAACGAGATAGAAAGGTGAATCTTTGGGTCGATATCTCTACTTTTGGGATGGACTGATCACATGTTTGATTCACCGTTGTATTTGCTTGCTATTCCGATTAGAGCTCCAATCATGGGACATTAGTTCTTTTTTGGACTGGACTGATTCATGAAAGGAGGTAGGAAGGTGAATCTTTGGGTCGATATCTCTAATTTTGGGATGGACTGATCACATATTTGATTCACTGTTGTATTTGCTTGCTATTTCGATTAGAGCTCCAATCATGGGTCATTAGTTCTTTTTTGGACTGGACTGATTCATGAAAGGGGTAGGAAGGTGAATCTTTGGGTCGATATCTCTACTTTTGGGATGGTCCGATCACATATTTTATTCACCGTTGTATTTGCTTGCTCATGTTTGAGTAGATTGAGGTTTATTCCCTTCAGGCTTCACTACTACGCTTGTGTGTGATATTGATTATAACACTAATGTTTGGTTTGAATAATACTTGAAAGAAGAGATAGCATACTGAGCTATGTTTATTGGTATTGCAGGCATCCAATAAGTATGTCTTCCATCGGGAATGTGAGAGGTGATGTTGGTGTCTCAAGCCTGGCTTCCTTGAGGAGACCTCCTACCTGGATGCCAGGTCCTGCTTCGCAGGGCACCACTTCGCAGGGCAAGCGAAAGGCGGGTGGAAAAAGTCCCAGACCCGAGTGAAATTTTGCCACAAATTTAAATAAGTATCAAGATTGGAAATGTAACTTTTGTGGCGAAGAGAAATCTGGAGGAGCACCAAGAATAAGGGATCATTTGCTAGGTGGCAATACCAAAATCCAAGGAGGAAAGTGCAAGGGCTTAGGTGCAGAAGAAGCAGCTATGCGCTTAAAAGCTTTAATTGGTAAGCTAATTTCCACGAGCAAAAGATCAAAACTCTCTACTTTCGACCATCACACCCCCGTATCGATAAGATCAAACCAGTATGAGGGATCATTGGGTGTAACGCCCACCAATGGAAGCACTAAAAGTAGGGAACCAGCTTCTCATATCGATGGAAGTACACCTCCAAACCATGGATCTCCTGAATTTCAGGTAGGATCATCAAAAAGTAGACAGGTTAGCTTACAGACGAGCTTCATAACACTTGCCTTAGAAGAAGCACAACTTGCACTAGCGAAAGCCGTCTATTTCACTAGGGGATCATTGGCCATTGTCACCCGTGATGCATGGAAGTCAGCTTGGAAACGCATTGGGGAGTATGGTGCTGGATTTACCCCTCCAACATATCACCATATGAGAAACCAACTGTTGGATAAATGTTACACAAGCACACAACAGGATATTCAAAGGGTAATATTAAATGCAACAGAACAATCTGGATACACCATAGTTAGTGATGGTTGGTCCAACATTCAAAGGTGGCCATTGATCAACATCATGCTTGTATGTCCTCGAGGTGAATGTTTTATCAAAGTTGTGGATAGCTCTGGTCAAATAAATTCTGGCAGTTTTATAGCTGACATCATTGGCAACGCAGTTGAGGAACTTGGAAAAGAAAATGTTGTCCAAGTAATCATGGACAATGCCAAAAATTGCAAGGCTGTAGGTAGAATACTTGAAAGTCGCTTCTCTCACCTATATAGTGCTGGTTGCAATACACACAGCTTGAACTTGGTATTGCAAGATTGGTACAAGAGGGAGGACACAGAGTGGTTCAAATGGATAGTAGACAATGCTCACTTAATAGTCAAGTTTGTTTTGAAGCGTCAGAGGGTTCTTGACATGTACCGTCAGAGGATGTCTACTATGTTAAAACTGCCGTGCGAAACTAGATTTTGCACCAACTACTATACGGTAGAATCACTAATAAAAAATAAGAATGCTGTGATGGAGACATTTGTTTGTGCCACTTTTTCAGAATGGGATGCTGGTCAAAGGGAGAAGATAAAAAGCAAAATAGGGGTGATCAGAGATCTATTAGCTGATCGCCACTTTTGGGATGATGTGGTGGATGTGCACAATGTCATGATGCCAATTATGCTCGCATTACGCCAACTGGATTCTGCCCTGCCTAACATAGGTAAGGTGTGGATGGCTTGGTGGACTGTTCAAGAAAGCCTTGCAAATCCAAAGGAGCCCCAGGAGCCAATTGTGAAGCCTTGGAAGACACCATTCACTCAAAAGAGGAGAGAAATTTTGAGAAAGTATGTGCATGGTCGATGGGTTGGAGCACATAGTCCACTACACAGCAAAGCTTTCTTATTGGATCCAGAGTATTGGGCAATGGAAATAGACAAACTTGATGAGGAGGTGCTGGAAGACTTTTATGATGTGATAGGCAGGTTCTATGATGATCCTGATGAGCATGCATCAGCTGTTACTAATATTACGAAGTTTAAACTCAAAGAGGGTAAGTTTGGTACAGAATTTGTGCAGAAACTTGCCATGGAGCAACCAACGTGGAAGTGGTGGATGATGAATGGTGGTAGTGCACCCACCCTTAAACGCCTAGATGTTAGAATCCTAGCCCAATGTGCATCCAATTCAAATTCTGAGAGAAACTGGAGTACATATAAATATGTACATTCCACCATCAGAATTCAAGAGCTGAAAAATTGGCGTATATGTACTGCAACCATCGGCTATTGACGAGAGTGCAAGCTGAGAACTACAAAGAGGAGATGCCGCGCTGGACTTATGATGTAACCAATGATGAGGTGGACGAAGACAGTGGGCTGCAAGGGGAATCTCATGAAGTAGAAACTACATGTACTTTAGAAGAGATTGAAGAGAAATTGGAAATTGAACCAACTTTGACCCGTCGTAGCAAGCGACGGTGGTTTAATTAATAGATTATCGAATCCATTGAGTGACTTCTGGTTAAGTTCAGAAACTGTTTATCTTATAAGCTTTTTTATATATTTAGTTTAAGGTTTAGACGTTTGCTTAATAATAAACGAAGCCCTTAAAAACCTTTACAAGGCCACAAATCACTATTAAAGCTTCATAATATACAAAGCCCTAACAAATCGTTGCATTATCACATATCATAATTGAAGCTGAAGTGAAGAAAATTCACAATTCACTAATAAATTCTCGCAAGACAACGAGTAAATGTTTTCAAATGTTACAAAAACTATCCAAGTGATAGTGAAATATTTGTGAGAATATCTTCATTCTCCTGTTCACGTTGACCTTTAAGCTTATTATAGTCTTCAGACATTTTGAACATTGCATATAGCTTTTTGGATATCTCAAACTCACATATAGCACAATGAAAGTTATTCATCATGCTTTGCATCAAGCATGATATATGATACATATGTCCGCATGGCAAGCTAAAGTGACCACACCACTCATGAAAGAATGATCTACATATGGGGCAAGGACCACCGTGCTCACCAGAAGCTGGAGGGGCCTCAATAGATATTGGGTGCTCAATCAATATGGCAGCATTTTGTTTTTTTATAGTCGCCTCTAACTCTTTTACGTGGCGAGATAGCACCTTCACCTCCCTTTGCAAGTCTCTATTTAGGGTTTCTTCTGCATGAGAGCCTTGTGTAGCTTGTGATGCTTGCCTGAGTTGGTTTGAAGCTCCTCCTTAACTTGGTGCACTTCCATTGATGCACCTTCTAGTGCCAATGACATCTCTTGCCGTGTGACGGTGATTGCAGTACTACGAATGTCCTCAACCGTCATGTGAGGTGTCCTTGAGCTAAAGTCCACTGCTTCACCCAAGACATAATGCACGCATAACATCTTGGCAAACCACAATGGACAATCCATATGATGCATAGGATGACCCATAACATCGAGATATATGTTCTCTCCATTGTCTCGTATGTCTGCATTAATGCATTGTGATAGCTTGAGTCGGCCTTTCTTGATGTTGTCATCTGCAATGCCTGGCCATATGGATTTCACCATTTCTCGGTCAATCCTAGTGTTCACCTCTTTCCATTGTGTACCCACTGGGTTGGCCCACTGGGAGCAACGAGCAGCAATTCGAGGGGTGTCGTTCACTCCACCGCCTTGACACATGGATCTGAGACGCTCAAAAACGCGCTTAGCCCTTTGATTATCATTATCCATATCTTGATTAAACACTATACTTCAGTTACGACATACAAACTTAATGATAATCAATTGCTATAAGAGTAACCACCATTTTATGACAATCAATTGATATTAGAATAACCACCATCTTACAACAATCAATTGATACAAGATTAACCACCATTGTTTAAATCAATGAATGACAATCAGTGACTCCACGTGGCTTACTACTTGAAACTTAAGAGAAAAAACAAAACTCATAGAAAATTTGTTGTCTATTGAGATATAACAAAGTGTTTTTATTACTCATACATCATCCATGGCGCATAACACCCAATTTTTAAAAGTGCTTTTATAAGTCACAAGTCTCAGAAAACCCTGCTTCATAAAGTACATCATATATCCATAAAAAAAAGGCTACACTCATTTCAGAGGGAGGGCGTAAGCATCGTTCTGGCTGGGCTTCAAATCTTTCTAATTCTTCGTCCAAAAGTGCCAAGGTCTTTCTGTCTGTGGATTTCTTCCTCACCCAACCTTCCACAACAATCCTAGATATGGCTTGTACCTCCACTGAAACCTTATGTTTGAACCAATCTGTGCTGTAGTAGTCAGAGAACTCTCCACAAAACTTACAAAATTGCCATATCACCCATCCTATGGCATACACATCTATGGCCTTGGTCCATGGGCATAAACTCTTGCCATCTAGTAACTCAGGAGCTCGCCAAGGATGAAGCTTTTGCCAGTTTTCATCGGTATTGTTGGTCTTTTGTGTCTCTAAGCCAACACGCAGAGCCAATCCCCAATCAATTATTCCAATACGGGGAGTGAGATCCTTGGTAAAGTCCAACATGATGTTCCATGGATGGAGATCATTGTGGATCACTTGCTCGTCATGTGTGAATCGCAATGCCTTCACCAAGGCATGGATCAACGAGGGAGCATGATTGCACAGGCTCTTGATACGTGTTTTCTTGTCTTGAGAGGGATGATCCCATTTAAAGTCTTCAGGGATCTTTCCTTTCCCCTCTTGATGCGCTGCAAGCGTCGTGAAAGAGCCATGTGGAAGGGGCACTGTCTCCATAAGATCACCTAAAGTTCCCCCATTGAAGTAGGGGAATATCAGAAACCATGGCAACGTTATAGAGTGGGCAATACTCCTCACAATCCCTCTGTGGTTGAGATCTACTCCACTTTCTGATGCAAAGCTTTTCCATTGATGCTTGGCCTGTCCTTTGAACTCCTTGGCACAATAAGTATTCGTTGCAGGAAGGAAACTGATCCCTTTGATTTGAACTTGCCACCCTGTGCCATAAGCCCCTGACCCAAGTTTCTTGATTTTCTTAATGGACTTATTTGGAATGCCCAAAGTCATACTACATTCAGAATTGTATATACTGCTCTCCAGGTGACTGGCAGAAGCAGTAGAACCCGGTGTTCCCTCAATGGCAGCCTCCTCAATAAACAGTTCTCCAACTTGGCTGCTCCCCATAACTTTGGTGATAGCCATTCGCATTTTCTTGCTTAGGCCAAACTGTGTGTCTATGTCGGATGCTCGCCTTGACCTCTCCTTTTCAGCTCTCCATCTCGCGTTCCAATGCTCTAGCTTACCCTTGTCTACATCTTGAGGGCATTCCTCTTTCAAATCAGAGGCCACCTTGGGAAAATTTCCCACCCAACTGCTCAGTAATGAGATTATTGATTCGGTTGTTTTGTCTAGATATAACAACAAAATTTTTCGGGCAATCTCACTGTATAATGATTGCAATCTAGACTCATCTGCAACAATCTGCGCTATATTGTCGGGATCTAGTGCACTGACGATTGTAATCAACAATTGTCTAATTTTCTTTTTGAACTATATCATTGAAGTAGCAGAAGGATCCATTTTGCCTGCAATGGTATTATTGCAAACAACACATTGTGAAATATAACTATGTGCCACTCCATTTGGATCTTTTCCACGTGAAAGAAAAAGTGCAGTATAGACCATAGATCTTGTATGCTTGGGCAGTGACACACCTAATCGTAATTGCAACCATGTGCCAATGCCTCACCGTACAAAAACTTACAAACAGATGCTACTGTCAATCTAGCAACAACACACCTAGTCGCAATTGCAACCATGTGCCGAAGCATGAATGACTGGGAGCAACATAAAACATAGTCACCCTACGCTTTTGCAATGACACGCCTAGCCGCAATTTCAACAATGTGCCAGTGCATCCACGCATGGTGACTTCTTTCAAACAGATGCTCCTGTCATTCTAGCAGCAACACACCTAGTCGCAATTGCAACCATGTGCCGAAGCATGAATGACTGGGAGCAATATAAAACATAATCATCGTACGCTTTTGCAATGACACACCTAGCCGCAATTGCAACCATATGCCAATGCATCCACGTACGATGATTTGATAAAAGAAATTTTATACCTTTAAGTTTTAACACAAAAAACTCAAAAAAACATCAATAAAATAAGGAAGGGATTAAAAAATTACTGCTACACTGCTTTGAGAATGTGGAAAGCTGCCAGAAAGTTTGGTGAAGAAGACTTTTCAATGTACCTCTCTTGTGAAAAAGACAAGCACCGGCATCGTCTTTATATAGCCACGGCGGGCCCGGCGGGCCTCGAGCCGGTCTCCAAGTCTCCTTGCAGGTCAAAAAAGATGAATGTCAATTAACATAATATTTGTTATTTTGAATTTCTATTGTTATTAACCTGAAATTATATTGTGATCACGTCATTTTGAAATCCCTGATTGTCAATCATGCTTGCTACACATGGAACCACTAGAACTATAGGGAAGTTGCCCCAAAAACAGACTCCCACATATCCCCTTATGAGGAGAGGATTCTCATACCATGGTTAACTTCCATAACTCTTACGTATTCTCTACTTGTGTAACTAAATCACTTGAGGGAGGTGAATCCACCTAGAAACAACAAAGACAGTGATTCAAATGAATCATCTTCAACAGGTCCATGCGGTGGACAAAGATTCAATTATGTCAGCTTCAAAAAGTCAACAAAGAGCCAAAAGGCAACACCTAGACAGAATGCCAACAGAAGTCCTAAAAACAATTGCTAGCAGCAAGCTAATACAGACACCATTTTTTGGAGTTCTCCTTGTAAAAAGAATTATTATTTTGATAAATCGGGAATATTGTAAGTCCTATTGTCTTGATAAACCTTGTAATTAATGAGCCAGGGCTACAAGCTTCCAGATTGTATCAGCCATTCAATTCCCAGCTTTGGTAGAACTCCAGATTATTACTTTTGACCACCCAAAAACCTTGGCTAAGGTATAAAAGTCAATTTTTGTAAGTTTTTATAAGTTTTTTGGATAAGAAATACACAGCGTGAGCTAATGGCGCTCACTTCTCTCCTTCTCGCGCTTCCTACTCCCTCCTCGGTTGTCACATTGCAAATGTGTTTGTTGCATTGCAACCGCAGGTAAGAGCTCTATGCATTGACGTAAGCCATTCATAGTATTTCGTAGCTTTTGGTGTCGCCGACCTGCGGCCTAATTTCATCATAAATAGGAAGTTACATGTTTAAATCAAAAACTAAGTATAGGCAGGGTATTGGGGCATCATTGCTAAGCATTTAGATGCATTCTGGGTCGAAAACGACTAGGTCAAAAATCCATTGCTGTTAATAATCGCGATTTTGGAACTTGACCTAAAGTGGGGTTTGAGGCCTTAGGCATGTGTGCTTAGGTCTTATAAACTTGTCCTAGAAGTTTCGTTACGTTTGGATGTCATTTGATGCTATAACGGATGTGATTTGCTTGTCGATTAGCGATTGGCTTTTGGTGATTAGCGATTGGCTTTTGGTGCTTTCAATCACTTGAATGTAGCTTGAGTTAGATGCGAGTTGTTAGTTGTTTTCCAAGAGATTGACAACCTCTTGTAGCCTCTATACACTAGTCGAGTCAGCTTCGTCCCATGGTTTGACAAATTAATCATGGTTCTCGCTAATACTGCAATAAGATAGGATAGTGAGGTAAGACATGCGTCCCACATTTGGTGCCGCTTTCGGGGATCGAAGATACCTAAACTAGGGAAAAACATGAACGTCTTGTGTAATTGTCCTTTAACTTTCTCGAGGTTCGCCTAGAGTTCAAATCTCTCTTTTAGAAACCGCATAGCTTGAGATTGTCGTCTTTTGCTGTGTAGAGGTAGCTTGGAAGTAATCGTACTTGCTGAGTACTTTTAGGACTGTAGGATTGTATATTTAGATTAGGATTTAGAGAATGATTGGTAGACGAGACAAGTCTTAAGATCAAGACTCTGAAAAACATAAAAAAACACAAGAAAACGAGTGTTGTGGACACTTTCTACAACCCTATTGCATGAGAAATAGGAGTAGGGTAAGTAGGATCCGAGGTGGAAATCATAGCATTGCTCTCTCTGAAAGAATCAAGTGTGAGTTGTTATGTAAAGTTGCAGAATTTCAGGTCTACGGCTAGAAATAGCACGAAAAGACTCGAATTCACTCAATCCAACTAGGGAGTGAGATTAAGAGTTGTCTGAACCAGTGGGTAAGCTCAAGGACACTTAAAGGTAAAAATTTCAAGAAGTTGACCAAAACTCAGATTATTTACTTTTTCTTGACGTTTTAGGCCAAATTAAGTTTTGACTTAATTTATAGGCTTAAAAAACATCATAAAAGGACTGTCTGTGAGAAAATTTCAAAAAAGTGCTCATTTCAAGTCTCAAGTTAATAATCGTGATTATTAACTTTTTGCTCCAAATTAGCCAAGACTCATATCATTGACTCATTGCATGTGTACAAACAACTTTTGTAAAGACCCAAGAGATTTGGATAATTAAACTGGCAAAAACTAGGTGAAAACTAAAGTTTGTACTGACTTTTTGAATCTTGAGTGTGAATTGAGGAAACATTTATCCAAACTTGTTGAAAACTGATTCATAGGCTTATATTGATGTGATAAACATGTGTATATGCTCAATTGACCAAAAACTTGCAGAATTTTGGCAAAAGTAAATAATCACGATTATTTACTTTTGCCAAAATTTTGAACTTTTTTTACCAAGTTGGCACACCACTAGCTTTACCATGTTGTAATAAGCCCCACAAACCAAATTTGGAAAGATTTGGATCACTAGAGTGAAAACTGTGATAAAAATTACAAAGTTAGTCTGCAGACAAATAATTGATGACCATTTGACCAAAAATTGTACAAACTTGATGAAAATTGGCTAGTGGGGCCTTAACATAAGGTGCTTAATAGGTCTGTGTCAAAGTTGGGACAAAAATATGCAAAAAATTATCAGAAGTAAATAATCGCGATTATTTACATTTGCTTCAAAACTTGGTGATTTTGCAAACTTGAGTATACCACAAGGTCAAGCACATCAATTAGACCCCACAAATCAATTTTGGTGAAATTTGGACCACAAAAGTGAGACTTAAGCCAGATTCTCGAAATCAGAGTCTGCGGACACGGAACAGTGGGTAAACTTGATCAAGTTTTGTCCAAACTTGTTGAAACTTGCCCAAGGGCCATAACAAGTTGTATACTTGCCAAACCAATCCCAGTAGTGAAAAAAAGTGACAAAAGAAAATAATCGCGATTATTTACTTCTGTTATTCAAAGACTTCAAATTTGACTTTGGGGCTTACACAGTGTTAGACCAGCATAAATAAGGCCACTGGGAAATTTTGGGTTCAATCGGATCAAAATTGGTACAAATACACTCAGTTTACAGATTGCAGATTAGACCTTTGATTTTGCTAAGCTGAATTTGAAAGTCAAAATTTTTGACTTCCATAGCAGGAATTGAAGTGAAATACAGAGACCTATCACTGGAGTTCTCAAGAGCTCTATTTTCCTTATAGAAAAATAGCTAATTTGATAAATTTGTACAGGAATCAGGTTGCAAACGAGGAATCAGTGGCTTGACAGAAAGTTGCAATTGAATCAAGTGGAAATTGATGATAAGTCAATATAAGGTGAGTACTCTACCCAGGGCTTCATAAGTCTATATGAACCTTAGATCCGGTCGTGTAATAGGAAATCAAGGCCTATTTGGAGAAACACCAGTAGAGTATCCACTGAAGAAAGCGTAAATCAAGGAAATTCCTTGCACACAATTCCTGAAGAAGTCTCAGACACTTTTTCAGATTCAACATCCGAAATGTCTTCTTACTCGACTCACTCTGAAACCGGAACGACAATGCGCTATAAGCATATACTCTCTTTTCACAAGACTAATCGTCATGGAGCCTAGGTTTACTTGGATCCTAACGAAGAGTATGCTATTCGCATTGATGATCATGGTATTGAGTTCGAAGAAGAGGTTAGGGCAAACAAGCAAGGAAAAATGTACATGGATCAAAACGGAACTCAATATGTACAGGTTGAAAATCTTGATGTGATAGACAAATGGGGATTAGAAGTAAAAACTATAATCCCAGATATGTCAGCAAAAGAAGGACCACCAACTTTGGAATTCGAGGGATACGATCAAGTAGACTTGAAGCCTTTGAAACGGCTTAGTACGGATAATCCTAGGATTGGAGTCTATTGTTGGGAAGATAAACATAAAAGATATTTTGTGGATTTCCATTGCTAGACGAGGACAATTAACGGCCATGAAGATCATCTATATCTTCAAAATCAAAGATAAGGGATCTGCGGACCTACCAACTTACTTGTTTAGGGATTGTTATAACAACAACTGTGTTATGATGACTCCCGAGGAGGTAGAACAAACCAAATACTAGGAGTATTCCATACGGGATTGGATATTGGGTCAAGGACCAGAAACCACTCCAAGAGATGAACATCGTGAGAGATCATCTGAGAGTAATGTGAAAAAACCAGAAACCACCTCATCACGTAGAAAAACGGGTGCCAGTCCACGGCTACATGAGTCACTATTTCTGGCAGACTAGTTTGAAGGACTTGGAACAAGATCAACTCCTAGAAGACCTAGAGTTGAACCAAATAGACGTGTCAGACCTGCTGATTTCCAAAAATGGGTTAGAAAATACAGTGGATCAGGAGATCCATATGACCACTTAGAAAGCTTCAAGCAAGTGCTAAGAGCAGAGCGTACTTCCATACTCAATTCGAGGGGTTTGGAATGACATTAGAAGAAAAAGCTTTGACATGGTTCCAAAACATTCCACCAAGTTCAATCATGAATACATTGGCTCAAGGATTTGTAGCTGCTTGAACTAAAACGGGGATTAAACATAATACGGTAGCTCAAATCTACAGCTTCAAACAGAAACATGGTGAGTCTGTTAGGGATTATGAGACTGGAATGAAACAATACACTGTCAGATGCCCAGAGATGGAGATACCTTCAGAGGAGCGATTTCTTTCATTGTTTCTGGGAAATCTAAACAAAGAACTTCATGCTATACTCTATAGTAAAAAGCATACAACCCTAGAGGCATGTCTGTCTGATGCTTTTGACCTAGGAGACAATTGTGAGATCTTTAATGAAGAGGATATCCCTAAGGATAACCAAAGCGAGAAGACTTCATCCACAAAACCAGCACAAGTGGGAACGGATGCTGCGGCACCACTCTCAGCCATAGAAGATATGCTAAAAAGGATGAATGACATGATGAACAATATGCAAAAAGCACCCATGAGAAGACCAGGACAAGGGATATCCCCACAAGGACAACCAATTAGGCCACAAAAATGGTGTGCAATTGAGGGTAAATGGACCAACCACGAGACCCACGAGTGCTACGTCAGACCAAAGTATGATGGGAATGTTCAGTACGTGCCCATGAGGCCACAAGGACAACCCATGTACACATATCAGCCTAATATGGCTCAAGTTCAAAGACCACCAATGGGTATGGAGAGACCTCAACCTGTGTTGGGACAGCAACCTCCTTATCCAGGACATAATGTGGTGCTTGTAAAGTACATGCACTCAGAAGCAGTCATAGATGAACAAGCATTAGTGCCTGGTACACCCTATGCAGAGCCTAGTCCATTTACAGTAATGGTGGAGGGAGATTGATATAGTCCACACCCACCACCAATGGAGGAAACCATGACTTATGCTGCACCAGATCTCGCACCAATGTATTATGTAGCTAATCAAGGTGTCAGACCTCCCATGGGAAGACCCATGATGAAGCCCAGAACAGGAAACTATCATAACTGTGGTGCTGATGACCATTGGAAGAATGAATTTTCATAGCCTGAAAAAAACCTTAAACCAAATGAAGCCTATTGCATACAATGATGCAAAAAGGGAGGACACTTTTCGAAAGATTTTCCTAAGAATCCTTTGAACAAGGGAAAAATTGTAGTTAACGTAGTCCAAGTAATGCGTAGTAGCTCATTAGAGAGCGAACCGATTGTTCCAATCAAGGTAATCACTAAAGCCCAAGCAAAGAAAAAGAATCACAATTCCTCTGATGATTCGGAGAACACAAAAGTTTCTTCTCTAAGAATCAAAAGGAGCAGAAGCAAAAGATATGAGATGAGAAAACAAAAAAAACGGGTTGAAAACGAAGAGAAAGCAAAAATTCTAGCCCAGGACAAGTCGAAAGAAACTGGCAGTGAATTCAAGGAAACAACCGTGAAATCTGGAGGATCCATTCTGGTTGATAAAAATTTTGAGTCTATCAATGCTGCCTTGGAATCCTACCAAGCAGGACTTAAAGCAGGCCAAAACATGGAAAACAAATGAAAAAACTATCCATCTCCAGATATGGAAGCAGCTAAGCTGGAAGCTTATCAAAATTTGGTAAGAATCATGCAGGAAATGCTGGAGAAACAAAAACCCAAGCTTGAAAGTATTGCAAAATCGAAAGAGCTTGCGGTAGAAGAAACGACAGCAAAATCCGATGTGGTGGCAGAACCCCACCTTGAAACAAATGAACCAGAGCTCATAGTGCCGGACAGTGAAGATGCCTTAGACAGAATTCCATTCATGGAGGAAGACTTGCCAAGACACTTATGGGAAAAGGTAAGGGAGATCAATGATGGGAGCCTAACTTTAAAGTCAGCTTCTATGGAGGAAGTCTGGTTAGATAACCTACCATCTGATATGAACATGGATATACAATCCTTGTATGGGGATTAAGGATCAGAGGCTTCAGGGATATCTAAACCTTTGACATTAAAAACATTACCTTCTTTCTTGGGAGATAACAAAGATGAATCAATCATTTGTAAGATCACTCAAGTAAAAAGAGCCAAACAGACCCTAGAAGTGGACAACATTCACTCAATCATGTCTACACCTATCCAATGCACTCTTACTTTGGGAGAACTGTTGAAACTCGGTCCATACCTATGGAATGATTTACATAAATCCCTAGAAAAGGTGCGGATAATGGGGTTAATCTCTAGGAATCTGGGAAACTTGAAAAACAAAATGGAAGACAAAGAGATACGATCAGTTCCTATGAACAAGGTCGGAGAATATTATGAAGGGGAAGAAGGAAACACTACCCTCCCAGTGAAATATAATGACATTGAAACCATGGAAATACTGGATAGTGGAGCGGGCATAGCCATAGCCACTAAAGCAGTATGGGAATCCTGGGGACAGCCAGCCATTAGACAAACGCGAATGAAATTGCAGTTGGCTAACAGACACATTGAAAGACCACAAGGGCTGCTTGAAAAAAGTGATAGTCAACTCCTGTGGAATTGAATATCAACACAGTTTTTCCATAGTAGACTTTGGAAAAAAACTCAACTATGAAATCATATTGGGAAGACCTTTCATGCGACAGGTACAACTTATCCAAGATTGGGGAAGCAACTATCTGTACTTAAAGTAGGTGGGATCTATAACAAGGGTCAATCTAAAGGACCACACCTATAGAGACTTCTTGAAAACACCCATCCAGGAGTTTGATTCAGTCTCTTCGGTTGAAACTAAACTTCCATCTTGGCTAAACAAAGACACTCCTATTTGGATGTGCGGACCTTCAGAAAATGGAAGCTTGAGACGAGAGGAATGTATCCTAGAAAGGTACTGTACAGACGAAGCCTACATACCAGAACCCTTTCCAGAACATTTATTTGAACCATTTGAGTGGACTCAAATCTTAGTGACAATAGATGTATGTGTGAATATGTCTATGCCTACTCAATTTTGCAATGAGGATGGCTACGACATAATTCCCATCCAAATGATGTAAGTCCTTAACATTGAAAATAAGGATGAGGACACAAAGGACTTGATGAAAGCTCAACAAGTCTTTTCTGACCTCTATTATGATGCAACTGATGAGTTGGATGAACACTCAGATACCTCAGAAGATTCGGGATCCAAAAAAAAACATACGAGAGCTCAACTACTCTTAAGGGAAGGGAGGAAAAGTTTTTTGACTTTCCAAACCAGAAATCAAGAAGACAAAAATGGTATAGAAGAAAAAGGGACACTAAAATTGTGAAAGCACGACCTATATCATCAGTCTCCAGTAAAACACAATTCCTGATGCAGATAGATGCTAATGATTGTGTCAAGTACAAAATAAATGGCAGATATCCTTCAAACGGAGACTCAAAAATGTCTCAGACATCGAGAAAAATAAGGAAGGGTAGTCAAGAAGAACATCAGGATAAAAAACCACTCATGACCAGAGTCAAGCGGAAAAAGAAATATCAAGAGTTGAAAAAATCTCTAAAGGAGATATACACCACCGAAATGGAAACCACGGAAGAGGATGGGAAGGATGTAATGCATGTTCCATCCCATTACAAAAAGTATACCCTCCAAGATTGGAAAATCATAATCGAACAACCTGTTAGGGAACTACGGAAACAAGGCGAGTCTTACGAAGGACCTAAAAACGCTAAAAGGGTAGACTTGGCTGAACCAGGAGAAGAGCCTAGACTGGCCTACATTGCAAATGACCTAACAGAAGAAGAAGAAAAGCTTTTGTTAAGTTTGTTAAAGGAATGCCGGGATATCTTTGCTTGGTCTTACAAGGATCTCAAGGGTATTGATCCAGAAATTTTTCAACATACTATACCCATGAGAGATGATGCTAAACCAAGTAGACAGAGACCATACACTTATAACGAAACATTTTCCAGGAAGATCAAAGAAGACATTGAAAAACTAAAGGAAGCTGAATTCATTTACGAAATTGACCACACTAATTGGGTGTCCCCAATTGTGGTAGTACCTAAGAAGAATGGGAAATTACGAGTGTGCGTTAATCTCAAAAAAGTGAATGCAGCTACCATTAGAGACAACTTTCCTCTTCCGATAACTGAGCATGTTTTAGAACAAGTGGCAAGAAAAGAAGCTTACAGCCTCCTAGATGGTTTTTCGGGATACAATCAACTTTTGGTTGACCCAAAAGATCAGCACAAAACTGCTTTTGCAACAGAATGGGGTATATTTGCCTATCGGGTTATGCCGTTTGGGTTAACTAATGCTCCAGCCACATTTCAAAGATTGATGAGCCATGCTTTCAAGGAGTATCTTCGGAAATTCTTGGAAGTATACAGGAATGATTTATGCGTACATTCGTCAATCCGAGCTAATCATTTTTAACGCCTCAAAAAGGTATTCGAGAATGTAGACTTTACAGGATTTTCTTAAACCCTGAAAAGTGCACATTCATGGGAAGACAAGGGAAAATTCTTGGACATATAGTGTCTAAAAATGGCATAGCTACCGATATTGAAAAGATTCATGTCATTGCTGATTTTCTTAGACCAACAACAGTCAAAGGGGTACAAGCCTTCATGGGACATTGTGGATATTACCGACGGTTCATCTACATGTATGCCATAATTGCAAACCCATGTATAGCTTGATTACGCACTTTGAATGGACCAAGGCACGTGAAGAATCCTTCATGAAGCTTAAGCAAGCTCTCACCTCAGCTCCAATATTGAAAGCACCCGATTGGGATAAGGTATTCCACGTACACGTAGATACCTCAAATTTTGCTATTGGTTGTATACTAGCCCAACCAGGAGATGGGAAAATTGACTTTCCTATTTCTTATGCTAGCGGACAGTTAAATATGGCAGAAAAGAATTACACCACCACTGAAAGAGAAGGACTAGGAATGATCTATGCCGTTAAAAAGTATAGACATTACCTATTGACCAACAAGTTTGTGTTCTCTGTAGACCACCAAGCTTTGTTATATTTGGTCAACAAACCATGCAGCACAGGGAGAATAGTGAGATGGTTCATCATTCTTCTCAAATTTGATTTCACTTTGGTTTTTAAAAAAGGCACTACACATCAACGAGCAGATCATTTGTCCAAGATTGTTTCAGGGGAATCACCTAAAGGGGTAGATGATGATCTACTAGATGCCTATTTGTTCTCCATGGAAATGATACCTAGATGGTCTGAAAAAATTATGTCATTGATGACAATAGCTCAAGTGGATTCACCACTTCCTATCATAGTTGATTTAATCGAGCAATCGGCTATGTATCAATTACTAGCTGGGAGTCTATATAAAAGAAATCGAGACGGGATATTACTTTTATGCATTAACCCTGAAGAAAGGGATCAATACCTAAGTCAATCACATGTTACCATAGTAGGACTTCACTTTGCGAAATACCAAACTATGCAACGAATCTTAAGACTTGGAGTATTTTGGCCGACTATGAGGAGAGATGTTAGATCTTTTGTAAGAGATTTCCCTCAATGTCAGAAACAACAACCCATTCCTCATGTAACATTGTTTCAAATGTCACCTATTCCTAAGTGGAGTAACTATCTGGTTACTTACTTATCAAGTCGAACATTTCCTGAGGATATGAGTAAACGCCGTAAAAGAGAAATTGAAACGGAAGCAAGAGACTATGCTCTTATTGGAAACCAATTATATCGGCGAGGTAAAGATCAACACTTGCGTCTTTGTGCAAATGAAAACGAGTATATTTCCATTATAGAACAAGCACATGCTGGATTAGCTGGAGGTCACTTTTCTAGTGAGACCACCGCAAGAGCAATCTTGATGGCAAGTAGATGGTGGCCAACACTTTTTGCAGATGCCAAAGAATATGTTCGAAGGTGTGATGCTTGTCAATGAGAAAAAATGCCAACATGAGTAGACATCATGTCTGTAAGACCAATGATGGGGGCTAGAGCCTTCGCAAAATGGGGTATAGATTTTGTGGGACCGATACAGCCACTTGCTTATAGAACCCAAGCTCAATATATCATTGTAGCTACGGACTATTTGACCAAATTGGCCGAGGCTAAAGCGACTCAAAAGATTGATGCCAGAACAACTGCTGCATTCTTATATGAGTATGTATTTGTAAGGTATGGACTACCAATAGAGATTCGGGGAACTCATTTCCTCAACGAGGTAATAGAGTATTTGCTTAATGCGTTTATGGTTATCCATAACAAATCAGCTCCCTATCATCCACAAGCAAATGGACAAACTGAGCATACAAATAAAATTCTTAGCTTAGTACTGACCAAAGTGGTTAGTTCAGGAAGGACCGACCGGGAAATGAATCTCCATGTTGCTCTATGAGCTTATCGAGTTTCATTCAAAACAAGTTTAAATGCTACACCCTTTAACCTTGTTTATGGTCTTGATGACATACTGCCAATAGAATTTCTATTGCCAACATTAAGAGTAGCACAAACTCTTGAGTTGAATAGACATGAATTTTCAGAAAGACTTGAAGATTTGGAAAAGCTAGACGAGCAAAGGCTAACTGCTGTAGCTCATATCTATGCACAAAAGGGAAACAAAAACAGTTTTTTGATTCCCACTTAATCACCAAAATTTTCAAGAAAGCGGACTTAGTTCTAATCTATTCCCTTAAGCAACACATTCCCAAGTTTAAGAAAAAGGGAAATGGACCATTTATCATTGAATATGTGTCCCCAAGTGAAGCAGTAAAATTGTCAACCATAGATGGTGAACCAATGGCTAATTGGATTAGTCGATGCCGTTTAAAAAAATACAATTTTCCACTAACGATGAATTGCTAGAGAGAATGCATGCAGCCAAACAAAGGAAGATGAAGCGATAGCAGGTTATTGATGAAGCCCAAGAGGAAGATAGACTTCGGGTACTCAAGCGTAAAGCTGCTCTCAAGAATCAACATATATCGATTCCCATCAACACTTTGGAAATAGATGATCAACAATGGAAATTACCTAAAGATGCAGTTTCAATTGATGATGACTGGTTAGATGGAATGGATCTACGCATCAAAGTACAACTCAACAATCATAGCACCAATTTTGTGGTAGACACAGGAGCTAGAGTGAATGCAGTCAGTTATTCCACATACAAGAAAGCAACAAATCAAGCATTGACCGCCGCAGGAATAACGACAATCAAAGGATGCAAGAAGAATCCAACTCCAACATTGGGAGTGGTCAACTTGAACGTGGTAGTACATGGATGTTCATGTCCACATCAGTTTGTATGGTTGCCATATGAACACATGAATGAGACTATGATTCTTGGTATTCCTTGGATGCGAACATACAAAGCAGTACCAGATTGGGATACAAATCATCTATAGCTATCACTTAAAGGAGGGCAACTCATTGTTCCCATCGCACCAAGCAAAGAGGAATGAAAAGGTGCAATCAGAGGACCAATACATGAAGGAAATCTTCTCCATGCCCTCGACAAAAATATGCTACAAGTAGTATGCAAGGAGTCAAAAAAATTTGGGTACCAAAGGCACAACTTGTGGATAAACCAAATCAGATTTGGGTGCCTAAAATTTCACCAGAGAAACAGAAGACGATTCCAAGGATTCAAGCACAGAATCGAGCATTTATGAACAAGGAACCTAACATGAAAAAGGTTTGGAAGAAAAAGGAGAACTTATCTTCTCCACACAACGTGAAACCAATCAAACAGTGGCGAGTTAAGTCTCAACAGACTCTCAAGAACCATGCACCAAGCAGACCGAGCTACCAATGGCGAGAAAAAGCTCGACAAACGTCTAAAGTGCTCCCAACAGCTCAAGCAATCAGCGTGCTTAAACACCGTGGTGGTACTATCAAGCAAAGAGCACAAAGGCTATAGGATTTTCTCTTTGGAAGACACCAACAGCAAACCTCGACATCGGAAACCCTTGAGTTATTTACTCAAGACCCAACTCTTGCACAACATATTGAGTTGAATTGCATTGATCTTCATATCATGGTAGAACCAATCACGGCTATGCATAGACACAATTGTTCAACCCATGCACACAGTCATCCCGGAGAACGCCATCTAGGAGGGGTGGAACGGTACTACTAAATACTAAGTAATTAAGGGCAATGTTTGAAGAGGGAGGAAAAAGTTTCATGTTAACGTGTGATTTTTTGCAAAATTACCTAATAATGCCCTTATAATTCATCAACTGGGGAAAAGTCACTGATAATATCTTCCCGATGAGTGTAAATAGTGTATATACTATCAAAAAATCATTAAGAATGGTCCTTTTTTTGGGTATTTTACATCATTTTTGCTGATAGAAAGACTTAAAAATGGAGAAATCCCACAAAAAACAATAAAGCTGTGTTTTTAAAGGAATTTTCTTAATTACTAGATTTTCACTTTGCTTTTTTAGAGCATTTTTCTATTTTCTTTGATTTTTCCAATAAAAAGGTCAAAAATTAATAATAAATAACAAGGAAGCTCATATGGAAAATTGGAAGACACGCTGGTGATAAAAAAGACAATGCGGACAAACACAAAAATTTTCAACGAAATCAGAAGATGGAAGCGGAAAGCCTAAATTATGCGGCCAAGCCTACTTTTGCAAAATTCTTGCAGAATGAACTACAAAAATCCGATTTTGGAAATTTTTGAGCCTAACATTGATTTCATGGCCGAATAGGACTAAGGGGGGAATCCGGGGAAATTTGGTTCGGGAAGTCCAGGTATAGATAGCCACAGTAGGCTAAAACCACCTCATTCCCACTTGGAGCTTTGCAGAGAGAGCATTTCGGCTTCTTTCGCGCGTCATTTCCGGAGCCTACAGTTGACCTTTTTCAGCGCCGTCTCACACGAGACATGAGGGGTAAGTTCCTTACTAATCAATGATCCATTTTGTATGTCCGGTAGCTATTTTAAAGCCCTAGAAAAACCCCTAGAAGTCGGGCAGTGCACGAAGACCTACGACCTAAAACTGACAATAGCGGCCTACCAGCTTGACCAAATCGGATGGGATTTTAACCATAGCATGCCCTAACATAATAGAACTATTCCATACCATCAGATGATTATTCGGCTGGGGTCAAGGGGGTCCTCAGTAGAGAATTAGGGTATTTTGGAAAAGGCCAGAATTTCGACCTGACTCCATAGATAGCCTACTAATGAGGTTCGTATACAATGTATATGATTGGTTTGGAGAAATCCATCAAGTAAAGTCCTCGAAAAGTGGTAAACGGCTCGAAGGTTACAAAGCGTCAAATTCGACATACGAGGCCAAATTGACTCCAAATGAGCCAGAATTGGACAGGTAGCTTCACGATGATGCTACGAACAAGTCCGAAGCCTCAAAGTTGACCGACCAACCCAACAGACAGAGTAGTCACAAAAAACAGTGAATTCATAGTCAACAGAGCACAAAGTGATGTCAGCATAACCAAACTTGACCAAATTCAATTTAGGACGTGTATTAGGTGTATGAAACATGTTTAGGTCAAAATTTATGTGAAATGCAAAGTTTTTGTCACTGTTGTAAATAATCGCAATTATTTATTTTTGCAACATTTTTGCATGGACATTGTCAATTCATCTCACCTATCATGTGTACACACCTATTACATGCCAAAAATCAAGTATGAGCCAAAATGACCACCCATTACTTGCAAAAATGCCAAAAAACGCAAAGAAGTCTGTGAAAGCCAAAATTTGGGTTATGGGCAACTTTTCTTGATCCAAATCACCTCATAATTCATACCCAAGCTCTATACCATGCCTAGAACCAGTCTATGCCCAAAAAATGTCAATTTTGGAAGAAAAGTTAATAATCGCAATTATTTACTTTTTGGCCAAAATGGGGCAATTTGAAAAATTTGTCATCATACATCCAAAGTATATGTTGTGATAAACCCACTAGCCAATTTTGAGTCAATTTGGATTTCAAAACCTCAAATTTTCTTTATATCTACTGTTTCAGAGACCTAAAGCCAAAATCTGGTACCATTTTCACCATGTACATCCAAATGAGCCCATATTTCCCTCAGAGCACGTAATTGGCATATACTTCAAGCCTATAAAGCCAAGTTTGCAAAAAAATTGAAATTTTTCCAAGGTGTAAATAATCGTGATTATTTACTTTGCTTGCAAATTTTTGTTTTGTCAATACAGTTTTGTTCCTTGCATGATTTTATGCATCTTTGCTTATTCAAAAATCGATTTGAAGCAATTTGGACCAGATTATCAATATTTCAGTCTAAAAGGACATTCTGGAAAAAAATATGACAACTCCGCTAACTTTGCACTCTATTCACTGAACAGGAGCAATGCAAGCCGCGGAAAAGGTCAAGAAGAAGTTAAACCAAAAGGAGAAACTGCAAGAACTACCCCCGTATCAACTGGACCCCGAGTCAGTAAAGGCAGCAAAGGCATCTTATCTTTCTAAAGAGTAGTTAGAAGAACACCACACCACGGTCTTCACGGGCAGATTTAAGAGTGAAGAAGGGCATCCAGTGGAGTTGTAGCTCTTTCCTAAAGAGGTTTATGATGTCACAGCAAAGCTAGAAACCAAAGAGGCTAACCGCAGGTTGGGACTTCGACACTTCTATGAACAAGAGCCCTGCGGAGTAGACTTTCAGAAGGCTTACGAGCTTCTGTCCACCATCAAGGAAGACATAACTGCCCCAATCTCAGACAACCAAGGAAATAAGGTAGAGGTTGTAATTACAAAGGAAATAGTGGTCAGATTGCCCACTGAAGGGATGACCATGCGGGCAAGAGATAGGAAAACAGTGGGTACATTTACAAAGGAAACAACTGCGGCTACATTTGTCTATCTCATCCACAAGCAGGTGGAAGAGCCAGCCCGTCTGTACCACCAACATTTCCATTTCTTGGCAAAAAGGCCACCAAGGTACACGACACCAAATCACGCCGTGGCCACCACTTTTACACAAGTTCTGAAGTCAACCACTAGACAACTTGTGGACCACGCGCAATATGTGTTAACAACATTGAAGGCCACCAAGAAGGAGGGAAAGATAACCTACATGGGCGCACCTGAAGTCTTGACCAGAATAGCCTATCATGCCATCGGCATGGCTGACAACCTACCGCCTGCCCCGGATCAGAACACATGGATCTTGGCAGCTCCACCCTCTCCAAGATCTACAAGATCTGGTAAGCGATCATTTAAATTAGGTGATGAATCCGATGACAGTTCATCAGAGCAGCATAGTAGTGAAAGCTCTGACAACGAAGAAAAAAGTGCTAGGAGGGAAGAGATGAAGAGGAAAGCAGTGGCTGCCCACCAAGAGGAGCTAGCTCAAAAGCAAGCAAGATTTGAAAGAGAAAAACAAGCGTATCAGCGCACTAGGCAAGCGCAGGGAAAAGACCTAGAAAAGTGGATACCCACCGGCTTGAAGGGACTTCGAACGAAACATCATTCCAGGAAAGAGGCCGAGGATCCCAAGAATCATTTAGAAAGAATCTACCAAGAGGCAGAGGTCTTGAAGCTGAAAGAGGCGAAAGAAGCGGCCAAGAAAGCTGAGGAAGCAGCAACTCAAAATCAAGGCCAGGCATCTCCCCGATCCACCTCACCGCCGCCGCAACAACAGGACTAGCCCATGCCCACTCCACCATCATCACCGCCAGGCCGACCACTGAAGAGGCCGAGACTGACAAGGCAAAAGAGTCTGAGTTCACCCACCAAACCGAAACTACACAGAAAGCTGACCACGCCGAGCAACATAAAAAAAAGGAAGCTGAACCAGCACTAGAGCAAACAACCGAGGATACTCACAAGGAGGCGGATGAAACTGATAAAAAGCAAGATACAGAAACAAAGAAAATCACTACACATGAGGAAGAAACTGAAACTGAGACGGCAGAAAGGCCTACAACTAAAGAAACTGTAAGGGTTGAGACCACACAGCTTGTTTCCACTCAGCCAGAAACTACCGAGGTTTCAAAACTTTAGGATGGAAAAGATAAAGCAATCATCTCTATAGAAACACCAGCAATAACAACAGAGCAAGAAGCAACACAAGAGGATGCCGGCACATCTGAACTTGCAAGACAAGAAGAATGGCAGTCCAATGATGAAATCATTCTACAAGTGAACGAGTATGCAAGGCAGATGCAGATCATGACGGAGAAACTCCGCTCAGTAGCCTTTAACTACAGTACTAAAGCCAAAGAATTAGAAATGGTCATCGATGCTCTTCAAGGCGAGATCGACGACAGAATGGCTACAATTATTGATCTCCAAAATCAGGTACAAAATCTAAAGACTGAAGCGGAACATCATCAGATAGCCAAGGACAGCCAATCGAAGGAAATGGAAATGGAAGAGTTGGGCGACCTCCTGACTAAGTTATCTGATGTCTGCAAAGTGAAAGATGAGCAATAGAGGTTAAAAATGAACTTCTTACCACGTCTCTGTCCGCTCAGAAGATTCAAGTACAATTAGATGTAGCAACGTATCTCTACAGTATTCGGAACAAAGAATTAATGATCAGGCCACTTTCTTGCAACAATTAAGAGAAATCCAGCCGTGGCCTCGATCAAGGGAAACGGATGAGGTGTATAAAGCACTTAAAAAGAAAAAGAAATATTTAGAGCTGGAGTTGAAGCTGGAGAAATCACAACGTAGAGACCCGGCGCTCACGCGGGTCCAAAGGGAGGAGGATCTCCTTAAAGAGATTGCAGAATTGAAAAGAGTAAAACAACTCCTCAGGAATGGAAAGCTAGACATACAAGAAGAGACAAGAACTTCAGAGCCGCCCCAAGTGGAAATATTCTCGGTCTCATTTGTTGACTTTGAGACGCAGTCTACAGCAAAGCCGAGTGGGAGAGAAGATTTTCAAGTCCAAATCACAGAGGAAGACACAATGCCGATGGTCCAGCCGTCAAAGGCTGAAGAAGATGCACTGAAGGAGAAGATCGCCGTGGAGGTAGATGGGCAGTGGAAGGCAGCTATGGATTGGGAGTTTAGAGTTCTACACTCCATCAACGTCACACAGCTCACTCCCAATCAACTCAATGCTCAATGGCACCATTAATCCCTGCCATACCCTCTCATAAAGGTTGAGCTCTTACAGGTAAAGGAAAGATTATACAAGGATATGCAAGAAGATGGCGCAGATCAAGGCCACCCTAAGTGGAGGCTCAGCTGACTGAACAAGAATCCAAGATACTTGATTCTGTTCACAAGAGCACCTACGGCCATACAGAAAGATCCAACATTTTTTCATGTACCGCGAGTAAGGACGTGGCAAGTACACGAAGCACTGCAGAAGAAGAGGCCAACATGGCTGAATTTTCACTGGTTGCCAGCTCCAAAGAGAGGCCAAGCAACAAAAGAATACATGGTGAAAACCTTAACGAGCGCCATGACATTATTCAAAAGTCTGCCAGATCTCTCCTGCGCAATGCTATACAAAATCTGCAGTACGCTACTGACTTGTATACAAGTCTTCAATGATCCTGAGCAGACAGGAGCCCCATGGCTCTCATTTTTGAAAGGAAACAAAGGCTTTTGCTATGATCTAAGTGGGCAGCCCTCAGAGGAAGTTCTTTATGGCTTTTACGCCCGATGCATGTTTCTACCCTCGCACAATATGCTAGCTTTTGAGGAAGCCTTCTACACGGGATTTTTCACCTGGCGAACGAAGATATTTGTGCCGGTGATAAGCAACCTCACAGCCAGATTTGTAGGCTACTCGACAGTGAACTAGAGAACAAAGTCACCATGCAGTTTTTGCAAGTGACAGACAAAGAACGCAAAATCTGATATGAAGAACCAGTGGAAGCACTAAAGGACCGCCTCGCCCGCCGTCAACCCGAAGATTACTTCAGCCCATAAAGTTGTGTTAAGGGACGACACAGGCGAGGAGGGCGGAGATGTTAGCAGCAAGCTAACATGGACACCATTTTTTGGAGTTCTCCTTGTAAAAACAATTATTATTTTGATAAATCGAGAATATTGTAACTCCTGTTTTCTTGATAAACCTTGTAATTAATGAGCCGGGGCTACAAGTTTCCAGATTGTATTATCCATTCAATTCCCAGCTTTGATAGAACTCCAGATTATTACTTTTGACCACCCAAAAACCTTGGCTAAAGTATAAAAGCCAATTTTTGTAAGTTTTTATAAGTTTTTTGGATAAGAAATACACAACGTGAGCTAACGGTACTCATTTCTCTCCTTCTCGCGCTTCCTACTCCCTCCTCGGTTGTCACATTGCAAATGCGTTTGTTGCATTGCAACCGCAGGTAAGAGCTCTACGCATTGACGTAAGCCATTCATAGTATTTCGTAGCTTTTGGCGTTGCCGATTCACGGTCTAATTTCATCATAAATAGTAATTTACATGTTTAAATCAAAAACTAAGTATAGGCGGGGTATTGAGGCATCATTGTTAAGCATCTAGATGCATTCAGGGTCGAAAATGACTATGTCAAAAATCCACTGTTGTTAATAATCGCGATTTTGGAACTTGACCTAAAGTGGGGTTTGAAGCCTTAGGCATGTGTGCTTAGGTCTAATAAACTTGTCCTAGAAGTTTCGTTACGTTTAGATGTCATTTGATGCTGTAACGGATGTGATTTGCTTGCCGATGAGCGATTGGCTTTTGGTGATTTCAGTCACTTGAGTGTAGCTTGAGTTAGATGCGATTTGTTAGTTGTTTGCCAAGAGATTGATAACCTCTTTTAGCCTCTATGCATTAGTCAAGTCAGCTTCGTCCCATGGTTTGACAAATTAATCGTGGTTTTCGCTAATATTGCAATAAGATAGGATGGTGAGGTAAGACATGCGTCTCAGAACAATGAAATAGTGATTCAACTCAATCATCTTCAACAGGTCCTAATATCATAGAAGTGCAGGCAATACAAAGTTCCACATACCTGCAAGAACTAGACAGAATCACCTCCAAAATGCTAGCTATGGTCTACTGCCTACAACGCATTTTGGCACTAACACTGATCTTGATTTTAAAACTCTTGATGGTTATGCTTACTGATTAAGATACTGAAGCAGATAAGGATCAACAAGATGAGTATATTGATATTGGCGGTCCAATGCAATTGCCAAGCTTTCCTCCCATTATCATTGATACAATTGACTCGAACAATGCGAACAGCTCATCAAATTCTGATTCAAGCAACAGCTCGAGTAGTTTAAGTGGTCTATATTCAACACTATAATATTTCCATTTCAAATGTTAACATTTTAGATGACGAGATTAATACCCGTTTGCAAGCTCCGACACATACAGTGAGTCAAATGTAGACATACCTAAGCCTATTAGTCCAACTAAAGCATCGCCAAGCAGCCACCTCAACATGCATGATGTATATCAAATAACTCACAATGTGCCTAGAATGTGAAGAAAGAGAATTTTCACATTGGACCTAAAGTTGTTGTCACCCTTTGGCAACACTCTCTTCGACATGAAAGCAATACCTCTAGAAACATGAGGCTACTCACACTCAACAACACCCACTGAACAAGAATGAACAAAATAAGAGAGAGAGAGAGAGAGAGAGAGAGAGAGAGAGAGAGAGTCTCCACTGAATAAGAATGAACAAAATAAGAGAGAGAGAAAGAGGGAGAGAGAGAGAGAGAGAGAGACCAAGTAATCGAAGCTCTAAACAAAGTGGATAATAAAAGATAGAGGGAAAGAAGAAGAAGAAGAAGAAGAGGATTTTAATGTCGTAGGAAACTATCCCAATATTGCGTGCCGTGGATGATAACAAACGAGAGAGAGAGAGAGAGAGAGAGAGAGAGAGAGAGAGAGCTGCAGATGATAGAAAGGCGGCGAGAGGGAGGAAGGGATCGTGCAATTTTGAAGAGTTGTATCACAGAAACAATACACACAAACACTACCAAATTTCCACGCCCAAAATCCATCGAACAAAAATAAAAATCTCATGCATGGCCTCCACCCAAAAAACACACCTTTACTCCCCTACTCCCCATTGGCCTAATCCCCTATGGCCATGCTAGCAAATTGCCTCCCTATAGACCCTGCCTTGCGGCAATGTCAAGGAAGCAAAGTAATCATAATACTAATTTTATCTCCACCATAGATCAGACATCGCAGCGAGGGCACGCGTGGCGGCACAGGGTCTTAACTGAGAAAGATGTAACAAGGAAGGTGAAGGAGGCGAGGAGGAAGATAGCACAGATGCCATCGCGAGAGAGTATGGAGCGCAGGCCAGCGAACTTAATTCTGCGGAAGCAGAGCGGCGGCGGCTCAAGCGCAGCAGGAGCAAGCTGATCATCGTGGCCGTATATCGAATCAAGCTGCTGCACAAGGGAGGACATGGCAAGGGCGGTGGATTTAATGTCTTGCTGCAGATCGCCAATAGCGTATAGCTTGTGGGCGATGGCGAGAAAGGCGGCAAGCGAGGCAGCGAGAGAGAGGGAGACGGGACTCCAGGAGAGCGCGCAAGTGAGCAAGCGGCTCTGCGAGACGGCCGTGAAGATGACGCCTTGAAAAAGGACGAACATGGAGGCCACCTGGTAAGCGTCGCCTCGCGTCCTGCTAAGCTCCTGCTCGTAGTCCGCCTTCAGCTCCTCAAAGGCCCTTAAGTCGTGGGTCGCGCTCTCTCTCAGAAGTCCCACCAGGTCTGTCATCCTCTTCTCACGACCAGTGCGTGTGTGTGTGTGTGTGTGTGTCTGTGTGTGAGAGAGAGAGAGATCAGAGAGAGATCTAGCCTGGCAACAAGTTTTCGATGAGATCCCCGCCTCTTTCCCCTTCCCTGCTTTTCTAGTAGAACGAGATATTTTCTTTATCAAGCTCTAGCCCATGCTGACCTTACTAGATGACAAGGCTTTCTAAAAGTTGTTTTAGATAGAAGAGAGTTAGGTGCACATTTGGAATTTTATTATTTTTAATATTACTAGTAAAATGGCGTCGTCTTCGGCTCTTCCGCGTTGGCATGGTCCATCTTACCTTCAAACCCTTTGTAGATCAAGAAAAGCTCTCTCTCTCTCTCTCTCTCTCTCTCTCACTCACGCGACTTGAAGCACTCCTACGAGTAAATTTGAACGCCGCCCATCATTAGTTCTATCTATAAATTCCCTCTCTCTCACTTGTCGATTGCGACTCTTACTCTCACCCAATGTAGTCGTTAAAAATTGTCCCACTCACCAAATGCTCCGAAGAGCGCCACATGTCAGGGGGCAGGAATCCCCCTCTCTATGTCTCTTTTTCTCCTTGCTACCTCTCTATTTCTCATACTCACCCCTCTCTCTCTCTCTCTCTCTCTCTCTATATATATATATATATATATATATATCACCATATCTATCTCTCCTTCCCTTCATTTCTCTCTCATCCATATCTCTATTTCTCTCTACCCCTCTATTTATCCCTTTCTCTCTACCCCTACCGGCAGCTCTCTCTCTCTCTCTCTCTCTCTCTCTCTCTCTCTCTCTCTCTCTCTCTTCCCCTATATCACCATATCTATCCCTCCTTCCCTTCATTTATCTCTCATCCATATCCCTATTTCTCTCTACCCCTACCGGTAGCTCTCTCTCTCTCTCTCTCTCTCTCTCTCTCTCTCTCTCTCTCTCTCTCTCTTTTCCCCTATATCACCATATGTATCCCTCCTTCCCTTCATTTATCTCTCATCCATATCCCTATTTCTCTCTACCCCTACCGGCAGCTCTCTCTCTCTCTCCGTTTGAATTTCGGAGTACAGAGTCGACAGTCGCCCTCTCTCTCTCTCTCTCTCTCTCTCTCTCTCTCTCTCTCTCTCTCTCTCTCTCTCTCTCTCTCTCAGTCGCCTGTTGTGTCGTCCCAGCTGTCTGCAGGGTGCACTGATCAGAGGAAGGAGCTCTTGCGATGTGTCCCGAGGGGGGGGGGGAACAATCTTTGAGTGCCACAAAAGTTGTGCATTATCTTGCCCGCAGGATATTCACCCAACCTAGAGCTTTTAAAACAAAAAAATGTGAGTGTTTAAAGGTCTCTCTCTCTTTCTCTCTCTCTCTCTCTCTCGCTTGTTTGCTGTGTCATCGTAGCTGCAGGGTGTGAACACCACCCATCATTAGTTCTATCCATAAATTCCCTCCCTCTCACTTACCGGTTGCGACTCTTACGCTCACCTGATACGGTCGTTAAAAATTGTCCCATTCACCAAATGCTCCTAAGAGCGTCACACGTCAAGGGGACAGGAATTCCCCTCTCTATATCTCTTCTTCTCCTTTCTACCTCTCTCTCTCTCTCATACTCACCCTCTCGCTCTCTCTCTCTCTCTCTCTCTCTCTCTCTATCACCATATCTATCCCTCCTTCCCTTCATTTCTCTCTCATTCATATCCCTATTTCTCTCTACCCCTCTATTTATCCCTTTCTCTCTACCTCTATCGATAGCTCTCTCTCTCTCTCTCTCTCTCTCTCTCTCTCTCTCTCTCTCTCTCTCTCTCTCTCTCTCTCTCTCTCTCTCTCTCTCTCTTAACCCTAACACAGTAGCTCGCCGCTACCTTCTCTGTCTCCCGTGGGCAAGGGGCTGCCCTATGGGAGGCCTTGAGCCATAGCCGCGCCCCTAAAGCCTGCCGCGACACTACTTACAGTAGCCGACTCGACTACTCACAGCAGCCGACTCGACAGACTGAGTTTTCTCAGTGCATTCCTGCGACCTAAAGCCTGCCACGACTCTGACCCTGTGACTCGTCGACCCTGCGACTCTACTGAAAGCAGCAGATTCAACAGCCTACATACTGAGTTCTCAGTGCCTCAGCTGACAGCAATTCCCACGTTCTCAGTGCCTCAGCTGACAGCAGTTCCCACCCAGGAACAGTTCCCACCCAGGAATGATGGTCAAAACCAGAGATTGCAAGAACAACGATGGCACATCCTCAACACCGAGAAAAACCCGCTCTTTCGTGGCTACCCCCAAGGTAGACCTGCTCGATCGCCTCCAAGCCCAAGTCAAGGAGTTGAAGAATGAGAACGACGAACTCAAACTGCGTCTTGTTGCCCTCGAAGAGCGCCTCCAACTGCTCGAATCACAGAAGCTAGCGGACACTGATCGCATTCTAGCAAATGCCAAAGAAGCTGAGCGCACATTCACCTAGAATGTGGCTTCATTAGCCACCCAAATCCAAGCAAATGCTGCCACCATCCCCTTCAAAGTGGAGGAATGCCTACAAGAACGCCGTCGTCGGGAAGTCCTTGTGTCGACTGTACGCATCGGTGGATTGCCCTCCTCTTGGTGGGAGGAGAGTGATGACTTCCCTACTACCCTAACCAAGCTCAACAAGGCTATTGAACCAGTCAAGTTTGACATTCCCACCATCGAATTCGTCGATCGTGATCCCCGCACCAACCAAGGGAGCCTTGTTTTCAAGACCAAAGAGGACCGCATGACACTCTTAAAGCAAACACACCTTCTCAAGGGAACAACCATATGGATTAGCGAGGCTCTAACCCCAGCCCAACTCAAGATAAAGAAGCAAGAGCTGCAGAAGGTACGAGATGCACGAGCCGCAGGTAAGTACGCTGTCTATCGTGGTGGCAGAGCCATCATCGAGGAGTTTCGGACACAGAAACCAACCCGAAATCCCTCTCCTCCCCCTTAGCCACCTCCTACCCCCATAGGCAACATTTTTTGCAATTTTGTTGTATCACACCCCCTTAGCCCCTCTCCCCACATATCTATATGTATCATTGCGGACAGTGTACCCTCTTAGATAGAGGAGCCTCTATTGTACACGTTTTCTTGGTCCCATAGGTCATATCTGACCTTCAAGGACGATAATGGAATCTATCTAATCTATCTATCTATCTATCTCTTATATCACCGTATCTATCCCTTATGCCCTTCATTTCTCTCTCATCTATATCCCTATTTCGATCTCTACCCCTCTACTTATCCCTTTCTCTCTACCCCTACCGACAGCTCTCTCTCTCTCTCTCTCTCTCTCTCTCTCTCTCTCTCTCTCTCTCTCTCCTTTTGAATTTCGGAGTCCAGAGTTGGCAGTCGCCTACACCACTGCATGGTCAAGCCTCAGACTCAGTTTAGCTCTCTCTCTCTCTCTCTCTCTCTCTCTCTCTCTCTCTCTCTCTCTCTCTCTCTCTCTCTCTACGTGCGTCAATTACTGTATTGGTGCGAGTCAAGGCGACTGTCATAAAATCTAATATCTAATATCTAACCAACCCAAATGATTTTCTTATATTAAATTGATAACTTAATGTGGGAGAATAAATGGGAACAAGTGTTAAGATATAGACATGTGCTTATAGATCTATCTCAACACAAGGCCAATGGTAAAGGGGCCCAAATGAGAGATGGTCTATCAAAGAGCAAGGCTAACAAATGGAGCATAAGACCTTAGGGTTAGATTCATTGAAGACCTCCAATAATGTGTGTAAAAGGCCTTTGACCTTAGGTAAGCTAAGGCTGAGCTTGAGGCGCGGGAACTCGACCCAGCTCGAGGTGCTTGTCTTGCTTGTCATGCTTGATGACTAAGGTGCTTGAGGTGCTTGATGATTGAGGTGCTTGAGATGCTTGAGGTGCTTAATTATTGAGATTCTTGAGGTGCTTGACATGCTTGAGATGCTAGGGTTGCACTTGAGGTGAGAACCCAGCCCAAGCTTAAAGTGCTTATGAGCCAAGCTTGTGGTGGGAACTGGGCCTATGTATGAGGGGCTTGAGGTGTCAAAAAGTCAAAGATTCAATCCCTACAAGGAGGGGGCGAGCCCTACATGAGGGGGGATGAGAGAGAACACCCACACACTCACACAAGGCATGCATGGTACAAAAAAAGCAAAAGGGACACTTGTCAAGTTCCTCCTCATGTTGCCCTAATGGTGTGCCTGAAGCCTATTGGTTGGCCAGCCAAGGGGTCCAATAATAATTTAGGAGATTTAATTAATTGATTTAGCATTTATGAAGCCCTCTCTCTCAAAGGGGAAAGGGGGACACGTGTCTCAAGGATACCCTTGCTGCTTGTAATGCCTCCTGCTTGTGATTGGCTAGGCCTGGAGGGGTCCAATGAGCTTCAAGCATGAGCTACAAGGGGGGGTCGACCCAAGCAAGCTAGGGGGTTGCTTAGGGGGTATACTCACCCACACACACTCACAAACACTCTCATTGTGTGCTATGAAAAGTGCAAGAACTCCCTCTCCTTCTCCAAGCAAGTAGAGGTTGAGAACCTACACCAACACTCTTGGATATGGAGTGCAAATCCAACCAAGAGCCATGCTTCAATGCTTAAGCTTGCCATCTCCTTCTTCTTCATTACTATGCTATTATGTATGCAGCAACAAGAGTTATGATAAGTGAGGAACTAATTCTTTCTCCTACGAAATGTTTCTTCTTCCTCTTCCCTACCCTCATTCCGTGCTAGCTCTCTCCACCTTCGAAGGTGTTTGAGGTCTTGGGACTGAGGCTTGGGATAGTTAAAGCTTTCTTCAAGTTTATGTTATGTTTGTGATGCATGAAGCTTTCCATCTTCATTGCATCACCTAGGTCACAAGGAACACAAAGATTGTATTGTAACAAGTCTCTCTTAATGGGAGAAATAATAATACAAATGCCTATTGGAGGGGGGACCGGCTCCACATAAATCCGGTCCTCAACTGTTGTCATGTTCTCTAAATTCTCTCTCTTGCAAAAGTATTGTTCATGCCAAGTTAACTAATTGCTATGATTATGTTGCTATCTTTAATTATGTTCACCCGCTATGCTCACAAAGTCATTTCTCAAAAGTACTCTCATTAATTTTCGCTACTCTCAAATTAAATAGGCCAATTTCATTACATTAGTATCAGAGCATTTGGTTTCTCTTTTCTTGCTTAAGAAGAGAGGTCCTTAAGTAGACTATAAATGGTTGATGTTGTTAATTATATTAGGGTAAGTGGAACTGGGATCTATTATCGGTTTTGTTGAGCCCACTAATTGGAGGATGGTGCACACCTCGGGGACTCGATTTTTGGGCGAATAGTTTCTGGTGAGCGCTTTTTAAGAATCGGGCGAGCGGATTCTCAAAAGAAGGGACAATCTACCCATCTCTCTCTCTCTCTCTCTCTCCAACTAAAATTTGATTGTCATTTCACGACCAACTTACATTCAAACAAAAAACACCGGCGAATCATTCAATACACTATTAATAAGAGAAATAGAAGTTCCTTACACACAATTACGGTCTATTTCAAATAGCAAACCCCAAATCTAAGAGTTCCATTGCATCCAAAGTAAATACATATGAGGGGTGATACATCATGGGTGACGTGGAGGAAAGAAGGGCGGTGGGAGGCCATATCCTTTTGGAAGGAAACAAAGGTCGTGCCAACGGGGGCAGTGCACCAAATGGTGGGGGAACTACTCCAAATGGAAAAGGGTATGAACTATATGTGGGGGGGGCTGCAGGTAGTGAAAGAGGCAATGGATCAACCCCGGGCGGGGCCCATACGATCAAGCGTCCACTGTGTGGAATCTGATCCTGGTAGCTTCTCCCGCAACATGTCTTCATCTGCAGAGAAGCCATGTACATTTGCTGCAATCTCTCCATCCGCTCGATCGTACCTCGGAAGCCGACACCCACTAGTTCTAGGGGGTGAAAAAATGGCTAGCAACAAAGTACCAACCTGCGGGGAGCAAGTAAAACATTATTTTTTGACCCACGAACATCGAAGTTACTATTCATTATCAAAACAAAAAAACAACATACCCCCTCTAAATAGTCTTGAACAGTCGTACAACTAGCCTCCGGTAGACGTAAGTACAATATCCTCAACAGCTGGAAACCAGCTCCCTCTGCCTTCGAAGTGACGATGGAAAGATGTTCTGCATGACATGTCGCCACAATCATGCCATCCACCAAAAGAAACTCGGATGCCAGAAGGAATGCAGTATCCACAAGGTCACTATCCCATTGGTTCCATAAAGGAACCCCACCCGTGCTAGCTGCATGTGGCCTAGTGTGTAAGGGAAAGGCCATGTACACCAAACGTACGCCACCCAATCTCAAGCTGGGGTTCATCTGCCCTGTTCCCGATAGAGAGCCCAAGAATCTACGTAGTGATTGCATAGAACTGCATGCAGTTTTTGTTAGCACTATAAGTGTGTACATAACTATGATTGTAAATAAGCGTGGGTTACCTGTCATTGCACAACACATCTGGAATAGCTTTTGCCAACTCTTTGGCACTAGCATGCACTGCAAGGTGGCGTGGCTCTACATGCATATCTGTATGTAGCAACATAAGATCAAATATATCTTTCAAGCAATGCTAAAGAGAACAACACAACATTAAGCATTTTCACGTACCTGGATGGTTATCTCCCACAACTCTGGCCATGTCTGATAGGTCCTCTGCAGCCCTACCATGTGATGGTGAACATGGAGGGGACTCCTCGATGCCCCCCACTAGTCTGGGAGTGAAGGATAGTGTCGGTACTCCTTGTCCGGGTAGTCCAGCCGGCCACAAGTCATCTATCCACTCGTCAGGATATAATCCCGTCTCCTCTCTCTCCGACCTGCACCATGCATCACTGGGGTGCTTGGGAATAGGAAAGACAAGAGCATCTCTCCACCATCTACAAGACATACCACAATGTTTTCATTTGCATAGAACAAGATTAGTGTATCCTACTACATTCTTAATTTGTCAATTAAAGATGTCGAACCTGTACAACAAGCGTCGTGCCGTACAAGCAAAATGGGGTTGCTCTTCGGGTTCATGTGTGGATTTGATCCGAGCACTCCACTTCTTGAAGGCCTTCTCAAAGTGCTTGCGTCTGTATGTCAATAATGTGTGGGCAAGCGTGCAACCATGCCTACCTTCAGCCTTGTCATGTTGGATAGAAACATCATGATTCTCGGCCTCCATTTTCTCGGCCATCTCAAGCACTCTCCTGCAACAGCAAATAATAAGTCACAAGTTACATAACAAATTGCTAGCTGGTGCAAATGTTCACTAAATCTAACCTTTCCAACTGCCACCAATACACGTGATATCGAAGCCACTGGATCCAGGCCTTCTCCGTCAAACCGATGCCCTTCTCCTTCAAGGATGCATCACCGCCTTGGAGCAAATCAAGAAATCGGCACTTCCTATCAAAGGAAAAGCGAGACTTATTTTTATTGCTACATAATAAAAAGAGAAATATATCCAATGATTTAAACGACTATTACTTACTCTGTTGGGCTAATGCGTGCACGCGCTACCTCTGCCACTCTCGAGGGTGTCATTTTCGTGGTCTTCTCGCCCCAACCTGTAAATAAAATACATTTTTGGAAAAAATCGCTGTCATTCTCTGGATTTGCAATGGTGGCTATCTCAAGCCCTTTGCGCGTAAAGTATTGCTCCGTTTGAGACAGCGCTAGATTGATGCTTTCCTCGTATGCGTCAGGTGCCAACTCGTAGTCAAAACTCCCTTTTGATGGCAGCCCTTCCGTTTTACTACTAAACATATGATCGAACTCTTCCTATTATTTCAAAAGAGTCGATCAAAATACACATAATAAGATTTCGTAATCAAAACATATTCTCATATACAATTGGTTTGAAGCATACCTTCCAAAGTAGTTGCGCAAGGACAGCCATTGGCAATTTTAGCCACTTAGACTTATTTGGACCTCTAAAATTCAAAGCCCTTTATGCTGCCAAACGCGCTCTTTTGGGGAATTTTTGCAGAAGTGATGTAGGGTCTGCCAACCCTAGCTTTCTCATCATGAAAATATCATGAGCAGTCTTGTGAGGCACTGAAACCCTCGTGGCCCTGTTTAACAATCGATTGTAATTTATATAGTTTACAAATAAGATGCATTTACATTAGCAAAAAAACAAAGGGCTCACCTATTGATCATACCCAAAACCAATAGAAATTCCGTTGCCTCATGTGGCTGAAATTCAACTAGAACGCACTCCACCTTTGGCGCTTTCTCAATTGGAATGTCATTCTCGTTCATCCACCACATCCATACCTCCAATCGGTGATTACCATCCCAAACCACAAAGTACCTCTCGACCATGTGACTAAGGTCGGGGATTTGGCGAATCTCTTCATCCAAATCATATGACATTGCAAGATCCCTCGCAGCGTGACCACGACGAGTAATTTGTTTGTGATCCTCCCCAGGAATTTGTTCACCAACAATAAATCTTTCCATCGTTGGTTGGTAGCTTTTGTTTGCAATAGAGAGTTGCAAATCGGCCACATGGTCATCATGCGTGCGGATGGCGGGGTTTGAGAGAAGTCGACAAAGAGGCAATCGTGGAAGTTTCCCATCGTATGGTACTCTGTGAGAATCCACCCAACCCAAAGAAATGTGTTTGTCGACAACATTTCCAAACGCTTCGTCTTTGACATTCTCAATAGCGGTACCTGTTTCCACACGATGAATGGGTCCGGCGCTTGATTGTGATATTCCAGCCACTCCAGTTACAATGGATACAATACGATCCAAAGAACTCAATGCCTGAGATTGTTAGGTATCCTGTGTGCCTAACGGAGGTACTTCTTGTGAGGTAGTAGCATCCACCTCATCAATTGCACTGGAAGAGTTGAGCATATCTAGGTCGTCGCTCATGCTGGATGAGGTGAGCATAAGAATCAAAGTCTATTAGCTTAATCATAGTGGAGTGCCATAGAGTCGAACACTCACACATAGTGTACAGTAAGATGAGAGCACATATCCTCAACATTGAAAATCCTTCCTAAAGGGGTTCCAACTTGTAAAGCCATGTCATATGTTTTTATACCTACACCTTCTTTCTGAATAACCCCTCTAAGATCTTTCTTGCCCAACATATTGTTTTCCATGCATTTATGTGTATGCATATATAGGATGTTCCCTCATTGGACATATGCATTAGACACTCTTTTTTGCTTCCACCTATGAACCTTGAGTATACAACTGCATGCAAACCAATGTTCCACCTATGAACCTTGAGTATACAACAGCATGCAAACCAATGTTCCATCATGCTAACCTTTTATTTCCATATCCATCAACAAATAATCCCTTCAGTACTTTATTAATATTTTCCATGCTAATAAGTACTCCAATAATAAGTGTATTCCAAAGGCACTTTTTTTTCAGTGGGTTTTTTTCCTTTGGTCATCCATGTATTAGACCCTACTTTATATCCTCACTTATCTACTTCCCTTGTACATACTCTTAATAAATTTAAAAAAGCCTCATAAACTCTCTTATTAGAGACAAACTTGGACCAATGAAGATGCTACAAAAAAATAAACCTCCTCAACAAATCAACGATATAGCTAAAGAAGCCCATCAACAACTGATCAAAAACCTTCGAGAGCCTCCATGAACACTTTTCAATAGTGCCCAAGAACAGACACTAAAATTGGAAGGAAGGAATGTTAACTGATTCAACGCCAATTAACAAAATCTACTAAAGGCCCTAGCCTTACGAATGCACATCGAAGATCAATAAGAAGAAGTATTGTAAGTTTTCAAATTATTTCAATCCATTGTAATATTTGTAATGGGTTTACGGGGTCAAGGGGAGTTCCAAGATGTAAAGAATAGATCAATTAGTGTACCTAGGTTGCATATTCAATAATTTGTGGAGCCCTAAAGGTCTTGAGTTCCTGAACATTGCATATTTTTACCCTAGGTATATAAAATAGTGTGTAAATTGTGGAGCTAGGTTAGTTAGTGTACCTAGGTTGCAGATTCAGTAAGTTGTGGAGGCCTAAAGGCCTTGATTTCTCGGACATTGCATATTTTTACTGTAGGTATATAAGAAATTATGGTTCTCAGTCTCATTTGTTGAGACCACTCTTTAGTGAGAGCTTATGATGTGTGTGGCTATGGAGTTCTTGAGCTTCTCCTTTCTCATGCAACTTGATTAACACTAATTAAAGCTTAATTATACTTCACTATGCTTTCTCAAACTTTCTATGATTACTAATGATGCTTTGATTAGCTAAATTGTAGCTAATTTATGGTTAATCCCACTCTAATCTCTTGTGATTTCCCTCTATTCTTTGTGTGTGCATAAAGGTTTGATTGGAGTGCGGATGCTCAATGGATCTAGGCGTGTGCGATTGTGATTAGTGTGCTGGATGATAGAATTAGTCATGTGTGCATCTTGCAATCATTAGTGTGTGTGATTGGGTTGATTTATGGTGAAGAGAACTAGATGTGGAGATGTTCATACATTGTGGCTTAGCTCCTCCAGAGGTCGAGAATCCCACTTCATAGAGTTGCCATTCGTGTTGCCATGATTATCTCACTAATTGGTGAGTGTTTCCATGCCCTAGCCGAGTAACTCATCCTACCGGATTGACAATTATTGTTGGTCATTGCAGCTATGCTACGATGGTACCCCCAACACAGCCCGCAACTCGACATAGGCAAGGTTGCAATCTATAGTAGGGGACTCACACCACCTCCAGGAGATAATTAGGCACCACCTCCGAGAGATAATTAGGGTGCTGCTAGCTTGGCACGGCTATGCCCTCGTGGATGGAATGTGGCAGGGGGCAGGTGAGAAGTTGGAGAGGCTGTGGCAAGCCTATCCATAGTGGCTATAAGGATTTACAACCACGTGGATGGTACTTCAGTATCTTTAATATGATATAAAGACTTTTTTGAAACTTTCAACTTGCAACCTCCACATGGTTGGAAAAATTGCAATGTACGTCTTAAGAAAAGCCACAACAAAAGACAAGTTCGAAGATATATTTGATATTGATTTGCATCAAATGCAAAAATCTATTATAAAATTGATGAACTGTTGTTAGTGCTCTTAATCTATACTATGTTTGAGGGGGGGAGGAATTACTCCCCCCCCCCCCCCCCCCCGACACGTGTCAAGAGCTCCTTCCTTTCGGTGCCTTCAGGTAGTGTTTTCTCAACGGACAGGGACGGGGAGACATCGAGAGAGTTAGAGAGAGAAAGACGAGCTAGAAGCCAATCGATATACCTTAGTACATGTCCATGCAAATGATGCTTGCAACATTGAGCCATTCTTTCTTGCAATGGCGCATGGGGGGGGGGAAGAGAGAGAGAGAGAGAGAGAGAGAGAGAGAGAGAGAGAGAGAGAGGAGAGAAATCAGGTCTACAAGGGATGTCACGGGGTGTATGCATGATAAGGTGTACCTACTTTCAATAGTTTCCCCCACTAAGACAACGAAGAAATAGCCTCTTTTTTGCCATTCCTACGAACATTTGACTTGGTTTCACTTACTTTGAAGAGGCAAGATTTGGTAGCCACACAAAGCACATAGTTGCAAACACAATGGAAAGCTCTGATCTTCATTTTTTCACATCTAAATGGTAATTTTATTGTGCAAGGACTAATCTGGTTCAGCCTGTCACAACATTGCGACCTTAATGAAGAAATACTTATAACTTTTTATGGGCTTTTTTTCTTTACTTACCCTCTTGCACATGAAATGTTCACTTGGCAAGCCATTTAACTTGAGCTATTGATGATTTTTGGGATCTTTGCAAAATTAATATTCATTTTTCTTTGTTAGAATTTCTTTTTATAAAAACCCAAATTTTTTAACGATGTAGAACTTATTTTGCAATGTCCAATGGTCATTTGATAGACTATGACCCAAGGAATGTGACCATGCAAAAAAAAAGAAAAAAACTTCAACGGTTCATTTTTTAAAGATCTACCTTAAAAAATAACATAGACTTGCTTATAGAACCTTGATATAGTTTTTTTTTAAATCTAATAAATAATGTACATTGCCACTCATTTTGATTTCATATATGTCATAACTCTTAGTGTAAGGTCCTCATAAAAAAACATTTGAGTCAATTTGAGTAAGGCAAAGACATGTTTTCATTGTTTTATTTTTTTTCACTTGAGGTGTGCCTCCTTAGGTTTGGTAAATACCAAACCTAGAAATTTTGACACTTGTCAACCAACCATGGCTTGGTTCTGCTCTCCTAATCCTCGTTGGCTAGTCCACCTCATACAAGGAGGCCGCCACATCATCAAAGGTCCATGTCATCACCCCATCTCACCTTCCACATCACCACAATCATCACTTTGACCATAACACTTGGCTTGCCATGTCACTCTAATTGCCAACTCATCCACCACCCTCCATTGCCACCTTGCATGCCGCTTCACCTTAAGTGCCATGTCATCCACCACCTCACATGCCATGTGTAAGTATTGCTTACATGGCTTGCCACATCACTCGCCACCTCATGAGCCACCAAGCATGCCACATCGCCACCTTGCCAATTCATCACGTCCTTTTTTGCCACCTAGTCATTACATGTCACCATTTTGACACATCATCATATGACATGGAAAATAAGGGGATCCCATCTGCCACCTCATCTTTCCACATATGCATTCCATGTCATCAATCATCAACATCAACTTGCCACATGGATGACCATGTCATTCATGCATGTCCACCTCAATAGCCATGTCATTTTTTTAAAAGAAAACTCTCTCTCTCTCTCTCTCTCTCTCTCTCTCTCTCTCTCTCTCTCTCTCTCTCTCTCTATTTTTGTCGCCAAGGGGATCCAAGAGGCGGTGGGGGAGTTCGGGGGCAGCGCCCCCGAAGGTTGGAAATAGATGTATTTTTGGATTTGAGGTTGTATATAATTTTACAAAAAAAGATTGTATCATGTGGTGTAGAGACTCTTATACACATTGTATGAGGAGAGAGGGAGAGATAAAGAGAGGGAAAAAGAGTCTCAATAGAGACAAGGAGTGACAGAGATTTGATCCAGACATTCTCTTAGCTAGACACTCGGTACGATTCTCGTCAAAAAAGTCCATGCACGCACGTGGGTCCCTGTTCAATCATCTTTGCAGGTCTCATCGAGTGCCACGTAACTTGCCAAATTGCATGGAATGCAAATGGTTGGAGATGTGTCCATGTAACTCACCGAGTTACGTGGACATATGACGTGTATGCCATGTCATTGTTTAGAGTTTTTAGAAGAAGGCATTCACGTAACTTGTCGAGTTACGTGCCCTGTCTATGTAGCAATCTAGTAGGCTTTGCCATGTTACTTGCGGAGTTACGTGGATTGCCTATGTTGGCATAGCCACGTTACTCGACGAGTTATGTGGAAATGCCGTGTGTGCATGTACATGGAAATAACACATCGCCTTTGTGGCATGATCACATCACTCGGCGAGTTACGTGGACCTTCTTACCAGTAACTTGCCGAGTTCTAGAAGTATGCAACGCATCGCAATTTCTTGCTTTGGGCACAAGGGTAACTCGACGAGTTAGCTGCATTACGGAGGTCACGCTTGGGTGCGGACTGTGGGAAGTGGATACACTCTATCTTGCATGAACTCCAAGAGAAATCAGGCCTATGAGGGGAGCCACTCAAAGAGAGAGCAGCAACAGCAATGTCCACTACACAATCAAACATAGAGAGGAAGAGAAGAGGCCTTTCCTTTGTGAGCTCACTTAAAACTAGAAGATGGATTTTTTCCAAGGCAGCAAGATACATGATATTCATGATAGTAGGTTACTTGAAAAGAACACATACTTAGGCAGCACGTTAATCATTATGTATGAAAAGTGCACCACACTTCTCAAATGCAACAGGTCGTCGACGAGCTTTGAATCCGGAATTGTTGTCTCAGGGAGTGCATTTACTGCAAAATATTTCCAATAGGGTAAGGGTAAGGAAGCTTTGGGCTATTTTCAATAGATGCAGAGAGAGGGCGGCGTACTTCTTAGAGCGCAATAGGTCCTTAACAAGCTTTTTATCTTCAATGTTGTCTCATGGAGTGCATTGATGGAAGTATGGAAATTATGTATCTCAAGTGTGGTGCATATATTAGAGAGAAACAAGTCCTCGACGAGGTTCCTGTCTGCAATGTTGTCTCATGGAGTGCATTGATTGTAGGATATGTGTCATGTCAAGGGCAATGCCCGGTGGTCAAGGAGCAACCCCAAGGGGCGGGCTGCAATTCTGGATAGGGAATGAAGCCCAAGGGGCTATTTAATGGGAGTTTCAATCCTAGGTAGTCCCACTAGGGGCCTTTCAATATGTCCAACAGGGTTAGGGTCATGAAGCTTTAGACTGGTTTTAGAAGATGTAGAGAGAGGGCATCTCTCCAAATACAACGATGTACACTTGCACCTTGAAGGCATGTGGCATTACAAAAGATGCTAATATGGGCAAAAGAATTCATGACAATATTTTTATTCAAGGATTGTTAAAAGACAATGGCGTGCTTGACATTGCCTTGGTCGACATGTATGCCAAATGTGATGCACTTCATAAACCAAAAAAAGTGCTCGAGGAGCTTCCTGTCTGAGATGTCATCTCCTCAAATGCATTGATTGCAAGATATGGGCAGGGCCAAGAAGCTTTGAGATGTTTTTGGTGGATGCGAAGCAAGGAGGTTCTATCCGCAATGTTGTCTCATGGAGTGCATTGATTGCAGGATATGTCCAACAGGGTCAGGGTCATGAAGCTCTGGGCTGTTTTCAATAGATGCAGAGAGAGAGAGCATCTCTCCAAATGCAATGAAGTACACTTGCACCTTGAAGGCATGTGGCATTACGCAAGATGCTAATATGGGCAAAAGAATTTATGATAATATTATTAGTTAAGGGCCATTGAAAGAAAACATCGTGCTTGCACTGCCTCGATCGACATGTATGCCAAATGCGCTGCACTTCATTAAGCACAAAAAGTGCTCGAGGAGCTTCCTATCCGGGATGTTGTCTGTATAACAGACTTGGACACTCCAAGTCAAGAATCAATCGCGACAGCACCAAATAACCACCTTAAAACAATTCACAGATCACAATAGATTTGCACTGGCCCGGCGGAGTTTCATGCCTAGAGATATTGGCCCCAAAGACTGGCGCCCCTTTTGGTATTTCTTTTTGTATCAATAATCAATGTTAGAGTACAAGAGCGGTTAGGGTTTCACTCTCAGACTTTGCGTCCAGATGCTCTGAGAAGTGAGGCCCTCACCGCATATTTAAAGGTTACAAGGGATGCCCAAAAGCAAAGCCCCAAAAGCTTGAAATCAAAAGCAGTCTTTCTCTCTCTCCCAAGAGAGCAAACAAAAATAAAGCAAATACTCCTCTCTCTCTCTCTCTCTCTCTCTCTCTCTCTCTCTCTCTCTCTCTCTCTCTCTCTCTCTCTCTCTCTCTCTCTCTCTTGCCAAGCATAGAGAAAAAAGCAAATTTGCGTTGCTAAAAAATAACTATAATTTTTTCCTAAATTTTCCACCTGCGTGATTTCTGGAAATTAGGGTTTCTGGCAAAAATTCGGGTTTGTAGGAATTTTAGGATTTTTTGCAAAAATTAGGGTTTCTGCAGTCGGTAGCCACGTCATCACTTTGTGACATACCCCCCTCTTGAAAGCATTGTAATCGATCGCAATTATGCCTGCAAAACCGACAAAAGCCATAAATCGTCTTATCAGACACTGACTGCTAGTACCTATGTACTAGGGACACACATCTAGCATATGTACCAAATCGATAGTCACATCACAGGACATCACTAGACATCACAGGACATCACATGACATTCAACATTCATTCGGATCTTAGACCATGATTTATCGGCAATGTAGCTAGCAATCACATCTAGGTCCAATCAGGACCTCATCGATGTCCAATTGACTAACCGCTATTGCAACCATGTCTATTCCAGATCAATCAGACCAAAACGCTGCAGTCATTTCGGCTATTAGTTTCTGCACTCAAAAGAAGTCAAGAACAAATCAGTATCTTTATCAGGAATTCCATTTCATAAAGTCATCCAACAGAATACTGTCAGCTCTCAGTATCCATGAAGCTCAAAGAGACATCAGTGACTTTAGTATCAAAATCAAGGCATCTGTTGACAAAGGAGCGGAGTAACTCCCCTCTTGTGCATCCCAGTGCACCAGATCTTGGGCCAAGGTGAATTTTCGGGTTCCGTTTGGAGTAGACCATGCTAAACCAAAGCATCGAGGTAAAGTTTCACAATCCGAGGAGTATCTGCTAGGTCCTCCTCCTCCATCCCCTTTGCATCAAATGCAGGAAAGTCCTTGAACTTAACCAAGAACCTCCTTCAGACTTTACCTTTCTTCGTATCCGTATGTGCCAAAATCTGTTCAGGAACAAGTATCTCCTCGTTTTCTTCCACTGCAGGTTTCTCATCAGGCTCCCCATCATCAGGCACATCACCCTTAATAGGTTTCAAGAGACCCACATGCAATGCATTGTGAATTCTGCAATTTTCTGGGAGTTTCAATCGGAAGGAGACATCATTTATCTTTTCAGTAATTTGGAAAGGTACGTAGTATCACATACTAAGCTTTGGAAAAAGTCTCTCCTTTTCCCTTTTCTTTCTTAGGTGTGCCTTCTCAAAATGTAAGAGCACCCAATCATCCTCCTTCAATTTCAAGTCTCGACGATGGCGATCCGCTGCCTTTTTCTATCATTCTTGAGACTCCTACAAAGTCTTGCGAACCTTGGCAAAAGCTGTATCCAAATCTCGCGAATATTCATCCGCTTCTAATATCTAATCTTTCGTGCTGAGGAAGGATGGAACCTTTGTAGCACTTTCAACAATCTCAAATGGCGTCTTCCCCGTCGAAGAGTGTATCGTGTTATTGTAGGCAAATTCCACCAAAGGTAAGTTCTTTTCCCATTGAGTCTTCTGATCCGAGATACAAGACTTCAATAAATCTAAAACCATTGAATTGGCAATCTCAAATTGCCCGTCAGTCTGCAAGTGGAACTATGACGAGAACTCCAACCGCGTGCCAATGGTCTCCCAAATTTCCTTCCAAAACAAACTCATAAATCTAGGGTCTCTGTCGGAGACAATCGTCTCAGATGTGTCATGTAATCGGAAAATCATCATGACCATTCTGTGTTCTCAGGAGATCAAAAATGAAATCCATTGCAATACTTTCCCAGGGGCGGGTGGGTATGGGTAAAGGTTGTAACAATCCCTGTGCTTTATGCCAGTCAAACTTGACCTTCTGGCATACTAAGCAACTACGGACAAACTCTTCCACATCCTTTTTTGAGTCTCGGCCAAAAGAAGTATCTCTCTACCCCCTTCATGGTGGTAGCAATGCCGCAGTGACCCGTAAAAGGTGGATAGTGGCATTCAATCATAACCTTTTTCCTCAACGGCTATGTAACGTACAACATAGTCTTTCTCATCAAGTAGCCTTCCCGAAGGGAGTATCCAGCTACTGTGTCCCCATCCTATATCCGTGTGAAAATATCTGCAAAATTTGTATCTGTGGCATATTGATCGACCATATCCTCGAAGCTCCTATGATGTATCGTGGAAATAGCCAGAACCAACGGCTTCCGAGACAAAGCATCTGCCACCACATTCTTATGTTCGTGCTCATGGACAATCTGGAAGTGAAACTGTGACAAGATGTTCGCCCATCGCATCTGCTTTTCTGATAGTTGCTTCTGTGACAAGAAGTAGTGCAAACTCTGATTGTCTGTAAAGACAGTAGAATCCACTCTGAGTAGGTAATTCTGCCACTGAGTAAGAGTATGGATAGCCACCAAAAGCTCTTTCTCATAAATCTGTGGTGTCATCTCTGGCCTAGAGAACAATTGGATCTCGTAAGCAATGACATGGCCTTATTGCATCAAGACCGCACCCAGACTACAACCACAAGCATTACAATATACTTCAAAAGACTTCTACAAGTCCGGCAAAGTCAAATCTGGTCCTGTAGTCAATTTCTTGTTCAATGTCTGAAAGGCAGTCACCTTTGTGGATCCCCACGAGAAAGGGACTCCTTTCTGTATCAAGATATGCAAAGGGGAAGCAACCTCTGCAAACTTTTGTATGAACCACCTGTAGTACAAACACATTCTTCAAATCGGGCCAATCACGTATAGTCTCTATCTTGGCCGAATCCACTTGCACTCCTGCTGCTTAGACAAAGTGTCCCAAAAAGTCTCTGAAAGAAATGATTTCTGTGTTTTGCCTCATTCTTGGAGAAACAATGATATCATCAAAGAAAGTGCCAACAAATAGCCTGTACTCTCAAAAAATCCCATCCATCATCCGGTTAAATGTCGCAAGAGCATTGGTTAATCCCAAAAGGCATCACCAAAAACTCAAATAATCCAAAAAGTAGTCCGGAAGGCTGTCTAGTAGACGTCTCCTGTCGCGATTCGGATCTGATGATATCCACTCTTCATATCAATCCTGCTAAATCACGAGGATCCCTGTAACCTATCGAGTATATCATCGATCCTAGGAATCAAAAATCTGTTCTTGATGGTGATTTTGTTGAGAGCTCTATAATCGATGAACATTCTCCAAGATCCGTCTTTCTTCAAATCTAACAACAGTGGAGAGCAATACGGTGAAGTACTATTCTATACAAGACCCTTTTCCAAGAGGTATTTCACTGGGTTCCTAATCTTTTCATTCTGTACTTGGCTCACACGATAAGGTGGCCAGTTCGGTGGTGTGCTTCTAGGTATCAGGTCAATGGTCTGATCTTCAGGCCCTCTAGAAAGCAATCGGCATGAGTGTGGAGAAAAATCTTGGCGTTCTTTTGATCATGTCAAAACATATTCAACCTTTATCCATCGTTCAGTTCTCTCCCAAAAGAATGAGTAAAGAAAGTGAAGCTCATCAAGTACAATTCTCTGAGCCCTTCATTTATCGAAGTCGCTTTCTCGGCCCGGTAGTCAACCACGGTGTAGTTCTTGTGGTACCAAGGGAATCCTGAGTAGAACGTCACTCGCGTGCCTTGAACACCCCTGTCATTGCAAATGAAGTTTGCCAATGCTCGGTGTAATGGCAACATCCCATCCGGGAGCCAGTCGAACTACCTCCACCTATGGCGTCAGTCTGTCGGGCGTAATTCCAAATCGAGCTGCCAATTCCCAGTGAAAAGAAGTTGGCCATGGCTCAGTCAAAAGAGCTTCTTGATCCTTCACTTTTCCCCAAAAGCGACAAAGTTTGTACTTTCATTCATTAGATTCGGTGCAGGTCCCACGCCATGTGGTACCAGTTCTGCTTTTCTATCTGCGTTTTCTGCCACGTTCCTCAGTTGCTCTCGAACTCTCAGGCCTATCGTCATCTTTACCATTCTTTTCTTTTTGTGCCTTTTTAGGGCACTTCGTGGAGATATGTCCATGTTCCCCGCATCCAAAGCACTTCCCCTCTCTGATGAAGCAAGCTCTCTCCTCGGGAGTAAGCTTGGGTCGTGCATCCTTTTTCTCTGGATTTCTCTTTTTCTTTCTACCTTCATTCCCAGAAGTCTGTTCGGCTCGTTGTGTCATGGCCTCATCGGTCTGACTGCTAGAGTGAATGGCAAAGCCCCGCTTCGCATGACTCATCAACTCCTGAATAGAAGCTGACTTCTGTTCCAAGCAGTGATCTCGGATCTCTGTAGGTAGACCCAAGGTGAACCGCTCAATCTGATCTCTGAACGAGATCTTCTTGAATGAAGAAGCGGGTAGAAAAGAGCTCCAGAGTCTTTCACAGTAAGCATTGATTGTATCTTTCTTGGTCATCCGAAGATGGTTCCAAGCAGCTCATACATCTCGTTCATATTTTGCGTCAACCAAGAAGAAATGAAAAGCTTCTTGAATTTCAGCCATTTAATTGATGCAGTCTTGTTTAGAAGAAGCGTGGACCACCAAGTACGAGCATTCCCCTTAAAGTAAGAGGCAGCTCTTCGAATCTTGGAGTGCTCTGAATAGCGTCCTCCCGTGAAAGCGATGTCAAACTGCTGTATAAAAGACAAAGCCTTCAAAGCATCTGAGTATCCTGAAAAAGTATCAAACTTGATCGAGTGGCCACCTTCCTTAAACTCTTAGACTTTCTTGCTTTTATCTTCAAGAAAGTCATACTGGTTGGCTTTGTAAAAATTCTTCTTGTTCGCACAAAATGTTTCGAATCTGAGCTGTCTGTAGATGAGTCCTCAGTAGAACTGTCAGTCTCTGGGTGAGATTTAGCCTTCTTTGCCTTTTTCTTGCCTTTTCTGAATCTTTGTTTCTTGCTTTTCTTTTTACCTTTTCTGTCTTCTTCGCTCGAATCTGAAGAGCTAGAAGAACTGTAAGAAGAAGAAGAAGAAGAAGAAGAAGAACTAGGTACTCCTTCAAATCGAACAGGCTTCTTCTGTTTCTTTGCCTTGTCAAAAGTCGGCTGACGACCCAAATATCCCGGGAAGTCAGTGCTTTTCATCTACTTTTTGTCGTGCTTTTTGGCTTTCTTTTGCACGTCAAAAATCTCGGCAATCCGTGCATCAACCACCTCTTGTAATTCCTTCTTTGAATACTGTTTGTGATCAGAAGGTTTCTTGAGAGCGGGTTTCAGGGGTGGTGTAGTGGTTTTCTGCCACTCTGCATGCACTTCCTGAAAAGAAGTCTCGCTCATATATTTTTCCATTTTGGATCCTTCGCAAAACAGAGCATCATCTTTGTTGCATCACCGATCAATTGACAATGCTTCATCTCTCTTTGCTAGGCCCGAGTAGGCCGAGGAAGGCCATACTCTCTGCCGGAATCTTCGTTGTGATCCCTGCCCGCATCTCCAGATGCAGAGGGAGTCGATTGATCCTTGCGTGAAGCCATAGGTGCCGCAGAAAAAAATTGGGGATTAGATTTTCCTTAGAAGAGAAATCTGCCATGCTCTGATACCACTGTAAAAGACTTGGACACTCCAAGAATCAATCGCGACAGCACCAAATAACCACTTCAAACCAATTCACATATCACAATAGATTTGAACTGGCCTGATGGAGTTTCGTGCCTAGAGATATTGGCCCCAAAGACTGGTGCCCCTTTTGGTATTTCTTTTTGTATTAATAATCAATGTCAGAGTACAAGAACGGTTAGGGTTTCACTCTCAGACTCTACGTCCAGATGCTCTGAGAAGTGAGGCCCTCACCGCATATTTAAATGTTACAAGGGATGCCCAAAATCAGAGCCCCAAAAGCTTGAAATCAAAAGCAGTCTTTCTCTCTCTCCCAAGAGAGCAAACAGAAATAAAGCAAAGAATCCTTCTCTCTCTCTCTCTCTCTCTCTCTCTCTCTCTCTCTCTCTCTCTCTCTCTCTCTCTCTTGCCAAGCATAGAGAAAAAAGAAAATTTGTGGCACTAAAAAATAACTATAATTTTTTTATTTTTTTTAAATTTTCCACCTCCACGATTTCCAAAAATTAGGGTTTTTGGCAGAAATTAGGGTTTGTAAGAAATTTAGGGTTTCTGGAAGAAATTAGGGTTTTTGTTGTCGGTAGCCACGTCATCACTTTGTGACATTGTCTCTTCATTTATTGTGGGATATGGGTAGGGCCAAGAAACGTTGGGCTGTTTTTGGTGGATGCGAAGCAAGGAGGTTCATGTCTGCAATGTTGTCTCATTGACAGCACCGATTGCAAGATATGTTCAAGAGGGCCAGGGGCATGACGTTTTGGGCTAGTTTCAATACATGCAAGAGAGAGGGCATCTCTTCAAATGCAATGACATATACTTGCACCTTGAAGGCATGTGGAATTACACAAGATGCTAATATGGGCAAAAGAATGCACGATAATATTGTTAGTCAAGGTTTATTGAAAGAAAAGATCGTGTTTGGCAGTGCCTTGGTCAACATCTACGCGGCACTTTATAAAGCACAAAAAGTAATGGAGGAGCTTCCTCTCTGGGATGGCGTCTCTTTGAATGTAGTGATTGCGGGATATGGGCAGGGCAAAGAATCTTTGGGCTGTATTCGGCAAATGCAAAGCAAGGAGGTTCATGTCCCCAATGTTCTCTCATGGGGTGCACTGTTTGTAGGATATGTCCAACACAGTTAGGGTCATGAAGCTCTGGGCTTTTTTTAGTAGATGCGAAGAGAGGGCCGCATCTCTCCAAATTCAATGGCATACACTTATAGTGCAGGCGAAGCAAGGAGGCTCCGATCCGCAATGTTGTCTCATGGAGTGCACCGATTGCAAGATATGTCCAATAGGGTCAAAGTCATGAAGCTATGGGTTGTATTCAGTAGATGCAAAGAGAAGAGAGAGAATCTCTCCAAATGCAATGAAGTACACTTGCACCTTGAAGGCATGTGGCATTACACAAGATGCTAATATGGACAAAAGAATTCATGATGATATTATTAGTTAAGAGTTTTTGAAAGAAAACATCGTGCTTGGAACTGCCGTGGTCGACATGTATGCCAAATATGTTGCACTTCAGTAAGCACAAAAAGTGCTCGAGGAGCTTCATGTACAGGATGTCGTCTCTTGGAATGTATTGATTGTGGGATATGGGTAGGGCCAAGAAGCTTTGGTCTGTTTTTGGTGGATGTGAAGCAAGGAGATTCCCGTCCGCAACGTTGTCTCATGGAGTGCACTAATTGCAGGATATGTGTTATAGGGTTAGGGTCATGAAGGTCTGGGCTGTTTTCACTTGCACCTTGAAGGCATGTGGCAGCACACAAGATGCTAATATGGGAAAAATAATTCATGATAATGTTGCTAGTCAAGGGTTGTTAAAAGAAAATGGAGTGCTAGGCACTGCCTTTGTCGACGTGTGATGCACTTCATAAACCAGAAAAAGTGCTAAAGCAGATTCCTGACCTGCATGTCGTCTCTTTGAATGAATAATTGATTGTGGGTTTGCAGCATGGCAAAGAATCTTTGGGCTGTTTTTAGTGGATGTAAAGCGAGGAGGTCCTATCGGCAATGGTGTCTCATGGAGTACACTGATTGCATCATATGTCCAACAAGGGCAAAGTCATAAAGCTCTGGGTTGTTTTCAGTAGATGCAAAGCTAGGGCATTTCTCCAAATGCAATGACATACACTTGCACATGTGGCATTACACAAGATGCTAATATGGGCAAAAGAAAGCACGATAATATTGTTAGTGAAGGGTTGTTGAAATAGAACATCATGCTTGGCAGTGCGGTGGTTGACGTGTATGCCAAATGTGATGCACTTCATAAAGCACAAAAGTGTCAAAGGAGCTTCCTGTCCGGATTTTGTCAATACAATTGTATTTATTGCGGGATATGGGTAGGGCCAAAAGGCTTTGGGTTGTTTTTTGCATATGCGAAGCAAGGAGCTTCATGTCCGCAATGTTGTCTCATGGGGTGCACTTATTGCAAGATATGTCTAATAGGGTCAGGGTCATGAAGTTCTGGGCTACTTTCAATAGATGTAGAGAGAGGACATCTCTCCAAATGCAATGGAGTACACTTTTGGTGCATGCATAGCAAGAATGTTCTTGTCCGCAATGTTGTCTCATTGAGCTAATTGCACAATATGTCAAATAGGGTCAGGGTCATGAAGCTCTGGGCTGTTTTCAATAGATGCAGAGAGAGGGCATCTCTCCAATGCAATGATGTACACTTGCACCTTGAAGGCATGTGGAATTACACAAAATGCTAATATGGGCAAAACAATTCACGATAATAGTGTTAGTCAAGTGTTTTTGAAAGAAAACGCCGTGCTTGGCACTACCTCGGTCGACATGTATGCCAAATGTATTGCACTTCATTCAACACAAAAAGTTGGTCGACAAATATGACAATTGTGATGCACTTCATAAAGCACAAAAGTTATTGAGGAGCTCCTTGTCTGGGATCATGTCTATTCGAATGCAGAGCCACGAAGTGCTAGGCTGTTTTTGGCGGATGCGAAGCGAGGAGGTTCCTGTTGAAAAATTTGTCTCATGGAGTGTGCTGATTGTAGAATATGTTCAACAAGGCCAAGAGAAATCATGCTTATGAGGGGAGCCACTCAAAGAGAGAGAGAGAGAGAGAGAGAGAGAGAGAGAGAGAGAGAGAGAGAGAGAGAGAGAGAGAGAGAGAGAGAGAAGCAATATCTACTAACAAGCAAACATGGAGAGGAAGAGAAGAAGTATTTCTTTTGTGAGCTCACTTAAAAATGTGCTAAGAAGAAGGATTTGTTCAAAGGCAGTAGGATACATGCTGAAATTCGTGATAGTAGGTTACTTGAAAAGAACACATACTTAGGAAACACGTTAGTCACTATGTATACAATGTTCGCGCTTAGCATTGTCTTGGTTGACATGTATGCCAAATGTGATGTTCTGGGTTGTTTGCGGCAAATGGGAAGTGAGGGTGTCTCCCCAGATGCAATCACATGCGCTTGCATGTTGAAGGCAAGGGTGTGTTAGGGTGAGGAAGCTGTGGGTTGTTTTCAGTAGATGCAAAGAGGGGACATCTCTCAAATGCAACCACGTACATTTGCACCTTGATGGCATAAGACTCTGATATGGAAAAAAGAAAGCACGATGATATTGTTAGCTAAGGGATTGTTGAAAGGTGTTTGGCAATGCCTTGGTCGACGTGTATGAGAAAGGTGGTGCACTCCATAAAGCTGAAAATTTGCTAGGGGAGCTTTCATTCTTGGATGTCATCCCCTGGAATGCACTAATTGCGGATTATACCGAGCTTAGATAGTGCGAAGAAGCTCTAGGCTATTTTTGATGGATGCTAATCAAGGGTGTCTCCCAAGATGCAATCACATACACCTGCATCTTGAAGGGTGTAGGATGTATGTTGATATTCGTGATAGTCAATTGCTTGAAAAGATCACATACTTAGGCAACTCGTTAGTCACTATGTATGCAAAGTTCATTGCACTTCTTAGAGCACAACAATTCTTGATCGAGCTTCAAATCTGCAATTGTTTCTCAAGAATTTTTGTCTCATGGAGGGCATTGATTGTGGGATATGTCCAATAGGGTCAGGTTAAGGAATCTCTTGGATATCTTCAATAGATGCAAAGAGAGGGTGGTGCACTTCTCATAGTGCAACAAGTCCTTGAAGGGCTTTCTGTCTGCAATGTTGTCTCATGGAGTGCATTGATTGCAGGATGGACATTATGTATGTCAAGTGTGGTGCACTTCTTAGAACACAGCTAGTCCTCGACAAGGTTCCTATCTGCAATGTGGTCTTATAGAGTGCATTGATTTCAACATATTTCCAACGGGATCAGTGTTAGGAAGCTCTGGGGTATTTTCAGCAGATGCAGAGAGAGGGCATCTCTTCAAATGCAATAGCATACACTTGTACCTTGAAGGCATGTGGCATTATAAAAGATGTTGATAGGGGCAAAATAATTCACAATGATATTGTTAGCGAAGTGTTGTTTGAAAGAAAATGTCTTTGCTTGGCACTGCCTTGGTCGAGATGTATGCTAAATATGGTGCAGTTCATAAAGTTAAAAAAGTACTCAAGGAGCTTCCTGTTTGAGATGGTGCTTGGGTAGGATTTCCACCTCGAGGTTAGCCATAGCTTGCGTAAGGTCAAAGGACTTTCTAGCACTAACTTTTGGAGGTATTTAATGAAGCTAACCCTAAGGTCATTTAAGATCCATTAGATGCACATTACTCTTTGATAGACTACCTCCTTTTGGACCCCTATTGAAATGTAACCATCTCTCCTCTTGGTCCCTTACTGAGGTAAATCTAGAAGCACTTATTGCACATTGCTCTTTGGTAGACCGTCTCCTTTTGGACCCCCATTGAGATGCAACCATTTCTCCTTTTGGTCCTCTGTTGAGATAGGTCTAGAAGCACATATCTATATCCTAACTCTTGTTCCCCTTTTATCTTCCTATATTAAATGATCAATTTAATATGAGAAAATCATTTGGTAAAGCTAGATATTATATTTTATGACAGAATCACTACACTTTTGATTTCTATCAATTGTGTCTATACTCTTTCTCTTTATGCTCTTGCCCTTGGCATAACCCTAACGCTAATTAGTATAGTTCTAACCCTAACTTAATCATTATGGTGAGCTTAAGGCTTCATCCACCATAGCCTAAACCATTAATGGCACTCCGAGTAGAGCTCTCAAATTCCAACAAGTCATATCAAAGCCGACGGTTTTGTACCTAGGCCTATTAATTTCTCTGGTGTTAGAATTTTCAATTAATGGCATTGTGATTAGTGGAATTTCATTATTGCGTGTGTGTTTTTTTCTTGATGAGCGCATTTTTCAATTAGTTTGCATCTTATTGTGCCTTTTTTTTGCTAACTTTGCTACATCATAACTCTCATGTTAGCCTGCATTGCATTTAACAAGTTGTGTATGAGTGAAGTGCTTTCCAAGACGCTTTTGTAGAGCCCCTACGGGCCTTCAATTATCTGATCAAATTCGTCTAATTTTAAGTTTTCTTATGATTGTTCAACGGCCTTGATTAGAGCTCTTGGTTTTTTTCTTCTTGTGTGTATGTGTGGTGGATCACAAAAGGGTTTTATGTGTGTTGTGGAGCCACTCTTAAAGAGGGCGTTTTGTATTTTAGTGAATCTAATAATTCAAAGGGGAAGGTCATTCTTGCTTTTTTTTTTTTTTTTTTTTTTGAGAGAGTAGAACTTTGAAATTACAACACACACACCCAACCCCCGTAGGTGGAGGCAATCCGACTCTTAAGGTGAGTCATCCCAGCCGGGTTAGGGTGGCCAATCCATCATTTGGACTAGGGGAACAGCCCCTAAGGGCTACATGTCATACGAGCTGTCAAGGGGGTTTGAACACAAGACCTTTGACAAAAGGGGCTCTTGCTCTACCAACTAAGCTAGCTCTTGTTGAGAGGTCATTCTTGCTTGCTCGACATCCAGAGCACGTTGGTATGTCCATCGTCATCCCCAATTTGCCCCACTTGCCATTATTCTAGGCATTCATTGAAAGTATCGATGGCCGCAACCCCCTTGACTTTTCTACATGAAAGCCAACAACCACTCGTCATCATTTGGAAGATTGAAGCATCATCGTCTACAGCAAGGCCTCATTGAGTGGGTGATCATCTTTCATCTGCCGACTGTCTCCTCCACTACCACGCATTCCAGAGAGCCTCCCACCCCACGCTATCACAGGAGTTGTCCCTTTGAGGCAAAGCTACCCCCGACATCGGGCTGCTGATGTGCTGTAGAATTGCCAACTTGTCGGTATAAACTCTTATAACTATTGCTTCATCATCGCCCACTCTACCTGCATAATCAGCCGCCATTAGCTCCCTTAGTTCCTCCATCTTTCTCTCATCATCAATTGCAGGCTTAAGCATTTTCATTGGCTGCTTCACATGTTGTAATCTACTCGCAACCTTTATTTCCATCATCATCACTAGAGGCTCATTAAGTAGCACAATTTCACCTGATGGGGGCATCGTTTCCACTCTCGAGGCCCTAGTCTCCCTAGTCTCCCTTTCTCCGTTGACCTCACCAAATGCATCTCCAAGCCTTTGTTCCAGTTGCGTGCTACCCCAAAACATCCTGTCTGGTATGCAACCTTGGGCCACTTGCCAAGAATCCTCGCTATTGAATTGCTCACGGCCACGGGACTCACTGCATTTTTTGGTGTTGTAATTTCTCTTTTTTGCTAAAGAGGCTATCAGCCTTGGATTTTTTAAATTAAGAGCTTTTCCTACTAAGGTCTCATTCCCATGGGCCTACTCTCGGCAACAGACTCAAGTCTCCAAAGATCAAACAAATCCTAAATGGCCTTGTATACCATGATAGAAATGTATGAAATATTTGTGTACAAAAGCACAATGCACACGGGTATAGACACTGCTGGCAAAATGTTGGTAAGACCGCCCATCATCATGAGAACAGACACAAGCAACATAAACATTGAAATGTATGTGTACTTTGCACTATTAGCCAAGAAGGGCCCATCCTCAACAGAACCAACCAACAAAATCAAGAAACCAAAGAACGATATCGACATACGAAGCTCACAACTTGAAGATCAAGATAAAGACGATGAGGATGAAGGGGCAACAATGACGACCCTACTTTCTTTATGAATTAAGCTTTATGACATGAATGATTTATTACCCTAGGTCATTAGAGAACCTATCTTAAGTCTCATGTATAAACCATAACAATGTATCTGATAGAGCACTGCTATGATGAATCATGAGGCATTGAACCATGGTTGTTGAATCTGCTAAGAATCACCACAATGTATCCAATTGAGAATGGTGAGTGTCAAATCCAATGAGAACCGACATGTTGAATCAAGGTAGCTAAATCCTATAAACCTAGGAGTAACTCATGATCAAGACAAACATTTGTGTTTTTCTCCAAGATTGCCTTAAGGGAGCGATTATTAGGGTAACCCCATACTTTTGGCACTACATGGAAAAGAGCCCTTGTCTACTAGGTTGGATGAAATAATGACATGGTCCAATAGCAAGAGGGTGCAACCTCTCTAGGCAATGATTGTAAAGCACTACGCCTATATTAGAGCCTATTTTTTAATAAATCACTACACTTATGAGTTTTATCAACTGTGTCTATACTCTCTCTCTTTATGCTCTTGCCTTTGGCATAACTCTAACCCTCATTTTCTTTTTTCTAACCCTAACTCTACCATTACGGTCAGCTTAAGGCTTTGTCCACCATTTCCTAGCTCACTAATGACACTTAGGGTAGAGCTTTCCAATTTCAATAGCAAGTGGATACCTTTGAATCAATTTCTCTCTCTTTAATATAGTATATCTTGAGGTTGAAAAAACCAAGACAATTGTATTTGGTTAACACTCATTTCCTCTATTTATCTCTCTCACACACTTTTTATTTTCCATACTCACAATGAGTAGATGTATTGTATTCAATATATGCTCCATTCACACCTAGATCCCTAACAATACTTTTATTTATATTTGTGAGGCCATATTAAATTCTATAGCATTTATATTGCTTGTTTAAGATATTTTCAATCGTTGTGATGTGGGGTGCTCTACCAACGAGTGCAAAGATCGAGGAGAGAGAAATTGGGTCAGATCAATGTCTAAGGTATTGGATAGCTAGTGAGGATTTGGCCCACCTATTCATGGAATGCCAAGCGATCACATGCCTGCAGGGAAAATCTGCAAGTAGGTCCAAAAGACATGACAGATTAGACTCTTCAAGACTGATTTGTTCCTTGGTGGAAAGAGTTTGGGAAGTCTTCTTCTTCTCATCTGCACTCAAGTTACTAGGTACTTCTTCTTCCATCATATATGGAAGGCGAGAAATCTCCATGTGTCTGAAGGAAATTTAAATGTGGCAAGCTTCACAGAGATTATACAAGAAAGCAGAGTGGTGATCTATATCTCGGACGCAAGTAAGAATCGAAAGATTGTTCTAGGGCTACCCATGATATATTGTCAACCTACAATAAGTAAATCCTAGGACTATAGTTCACCTTCTTTGTTAAGCCAGTGACAATAAGCTAGCCTTGATGAGAGGCGTTGGAAATCCAACTTGTAATCTTTAGCACCTCAAGGGCTCGGCCGGAGGAGTTTTTTTTGTAATTTCATGATGTGCTTAGTACAATACACTCACAAATTGTGAGTTTTACCAAACAATATAAATAGTTTCAATCCTAAGATGATTGGAACTATTGAAGTTTCCAAGGAGGAGCCATTCCCCTGTACAAGGGAGGTCTTTCAGGTGCTCCTGTAACTGGCTTCTCTAGCTTGCTTGCTGGTGCCGGTAAATCCAAATGGCAAAGCCTTTGTGAGAAATGGGAATTGTTAGACATGTGGGAGATTGGTCCGTGGAACAGAATGCCAGGCTTCACATATACCAGCCTACAATATGCCAAGACAACATCTCAGATTGATACGTTCTACTGCTTGCATCAGGCTGACTTGATCCTTCGCTAATAAACATAAAGGTGATTATTGCATAGGCTTTGTCAGATCATCTACCCCTATACATCAATGTGAGAAAATCAAAGACGGAGATCTGCACCCTCGGGGGGTGCACTATGTAATCACGTCAATGTATAACGTGAGTTCGAAAGGAGGGGTTTTAAAAATTAAAAAAATTAGGCAATTTAACAGAGATACATTAAAATAAGAGGTTTTTATATTCAATTTTGGAAAAAAATCCTAAAATAAGGGGTCATTTTATTCATTCAGACATGTTAAAAGAGGGGTTTTTTTAATACGCCGTGAACGCACGTTATATAGGGGGGTACGAAACCGTGAACCCCCCGAGTCTGCACCCCAAAGTGCCTAAGAATCTACCATCTTTTGGAGTGCACCTCTTCAAAGATCCCCTATTGAAGTGCCTATCCAAAAAGCCTTGGCCAAGCTAAAATAATATTTCCTCTTAGATAAACCTAAAGCTTGGGACTCATTCACATAAAGCATGCAAAAGAGATCAAAACCACATGCCCTAGATTAAAAATTAAGTCTCGCAAGGAGCGACTGATGCAGTTGCTGGGAGAGGAAGTTGAGCGTCTAACAACAAAAAATCTTGAAGGGATTGCATCTAAAGTTGAGCACAATATGTGGCTTGAAGCCAAAATTGACCTGGCCGATGTCAGATGAATGAAATTTTAAAAAAGCCAGGCTACTATCCAAGGAAACATACCTCCAACTCGAGGCGGCTAATGAAGGGCATTTTTTGAGAGCCTTAAAGTTCAATAGTGGACGAGGGTTCGTCCATTCTCTCTCTGATGGGGAGGAGAATGAAGTTAAGGACCAGGATGAAATGATGAAGCTAATGCTCAATCAACTCTATCAAATCATAGGCCAGCCTGAGGTCCGCTTGACAGAGGTGGATGAAGCCAGGAATAGTCTCCTAGAGAGCCAATGAAACAATTTCGCTCTTCGAAGCCAATGTCCTAGAGAAAGACTTTACTAAGGAATAATGCTCCTTTGCGCTAAAGGCTTTAGGTAAAGAGAAGTCCCCTAAGTGGGATGGGCTAACTGCAGGATTTTCATTGAATTTTGGGACGATTACAAACTCCCCATCACAGAATAGCCAACTAAGCATTGTGTAATGGAACCCTGGTCTCAAGTATCAAAAGGGGACTTATTAAGCCAATTCCTAAGCAAATCTTTTGTTTACAGTTGGGCCTATAACCATGATGATAGTGGCTTACAAGATTATCGGAAAGACAGTTTCCCTCAGGTTGTCTCCCATTCTGGATAGAGCCATTATTCCACATAGACATGGATTCATCAAAGGAAGATCAATATATGATAACATCCTAGCTTCCATGGTTGGCATTGAACACGCAACACTAACCAATCAAGAGTGTATCCTACTAAAATTGGATCTTGATAAATCATATGATACGGTAGCTTGGTCATTTATTGAGGAGGTCATAAAATATTTGGGCTACTCTCAGTGTTGGAAGCCACTCCCAGCTACCCTGTAATGATAGGGTTGTGGGTGCTTTTGAATTCAAAAAATAAATTAAGCACGGTTGCCCACTTGCCCTGTTGCTATTTGCTATAGGCTTGCATCCGCTGGTGGCCATGCTGGAAGCTAGTGCCACAAGAGAGGAGATCCAAGGGTTGGCCTTTGCTGAACAAGGACTAGCTCTTGGCTAAGCTCTTCGCAGATGATTCCTTGCTCTTCCTTAAAGACTTCCTGTAAACTATTCAAAGGGCTTTGGAGATTGTTCGAATGTTTGCTATGGCCTCTGGATCAAAATGCACTATTGAAAAATCTAGATTTATCTCGCTATCTGGAAACAAATCTTTTGATCCTTCTATGTGGTTTGGAGAGATTGTATCTAAAGGAAATATATTTCGGCACCTTGGGGCACCGCTAGGGGTAAATGTAACTCATAAGCAAAGACTCGAATGGGTGATGGACAAGATTAGAAATAAGATAAGAAGACGGGAATACGTGTTGCTCCCCTTCTTGAGCAGGGTTAAAGTGATCAACTCATTTTTGATCCCATACATAGCCTTCACCAACATGTTGTTGAAATTAAAATTAGGAAAATGCATTTGGAAGGAGTTTTTGAAACCGATTATAAGAATCATGTGGAAAAATAACATCAAGGACACAAAACCTTGGTAGTGGGAAATCAAGGAGACTATTACAAGGCCCGTGGAGAAGGGAGGTATTAGGATTCTGAACCCTTCCATACAGGAAGAGGCCCAATGTGTCAGCTATTCACGTCTATCACAATGCAAGACCATGCATGAGCCGTCATGACAAAGGACTTTATTAACAAGGCAAAACTAAATTCTCAAGGTGACCACTAGAAAAATCTAGAGGTTCACAACAAGTTGCTTGCCCCTCAATGGTCGAGATTAGGATTAGGAGGCACAATAGGTGAGATCGTTCAAAAATGTAATAGAGCGTCAAAGGTGCTAGAATAGGGAGAGGGGACAAGATTCTTCCGCAACTCCATCTCTCATTGGTCCCCGTGGCTCTTAAAGGTGGGTTGTATATAGCTTAACCCGTTTAGGAGAGAGGTAGTCAGGAAGGTCAACAATAAAGAGCTCAGTCATCTGGGCCATCTGTGGGATAACGAGAACAGGAACTGGAAGGATGTCGATCTCTTGGCTACCCAATTTCTTCTAAACAAGTCTGAAAGACTTCTGGTCATTAGAGTCTTAGATGGACTGGACAAGTATTGTATGCCGATGTGCGAGTCTGTGTTTGAATGGAAGGCATGGCGGTGGCCCAAGAATAGACCTCTATGAAAACCGAAGACCAAAGACGTGTATTATTGTCTCGTGGCCTTGCTAGAGTGGTTCTATCTCCTTAACAGACTCTGGGTATGGAACGGCCGGAAGCAAGGTAGATGGTGGTTACTAACAACATTTGGAGCCCTCAGTGGCCTCTGACAATGAAGGTTTTTCTCTAGAAAGTGCTATGGGGGGCTACGCCAACAGGAGTGAAGATCTCAGTGATTGGATCCGATATGTTTTTTGGCTGCAAAGGGACGAGTGAGGACCTGGTGCACCTCTTCAAGGAGTGCATGACTATAAGTGGGTTGGCATGGAAGACGTGCAAATGGGTACAAAATACCTCGAAGACTGGGCTCTACAAAAACGACCTAATCCTGGGTGGTAAGGAGATGAAATGCCAAGTGCTACTGATTTGCACACAAATTTTCAGATTCTAATACTTTAAGAAAATTTGGAGGGGCACGAGTTGTCGGGTCTTTGAGAACGATCTGTCATGTGTGTGCTTCTTTGAGATCATGCTAGAAAGTAAAGTAAAGAAAGTATTGGGCCATCAACAAAATATGGGTAAGCTAGGGATAGACTAGGTCATTTGAGCTCTTGTATCTATCTGGTCACGTGGATGCCCTCGCTCAGATTGTGAGTAGGGCCAATCTTGTAATTGTTTGATTTGCTTAATACAACATCACTCACTCCTGTGAGTTTTGCACCCAAAAAAAAAAAGATGATTGGCAGTAGAAATGTTAAAAAATTTAAGATGATGGGGATAAGGTATGTCAAGAAATGGAAGTGAAATCGTTGGAACCCTAGTTGCAAAACTCTGCTTTTAAATAGGGCACCCACATGTTGAGTGTGGGTTTTTGGTTGAGATACCACTTGAGATTCCGTCAATTGGAAATTGAAAGTGGAAAAGGAGAGTAGTCGATATTAGTTTCTATTTTAATAAAAATAGAAGCTAGTAGAAATAGTAGCTGCCTATAAGTGTTTGAGAAAAGTGTGCTCAACTTAGCAGCCGGTTGAGGGGAGGGCAAGAAGGAGAAAATTCCGCTTAAAATACATGGAAAGTAGTGTAATTTTACAAAAATACTGGCTAGTATTGTAAAATTTCCTGTTCAGATTTGTCTTGGAGGGATTTTTGTATGTTTGTGAAAATGATTTTTCCCGAGCACTCAGTAGTAGCAGCCTATTTGATTCGTGAGAAAAAATTAACGACCCCCTCCCCAAAGAAGAAAAATTCTTCTCTCTCTTTTTCTCTCACCTGACGGTGTCGAAAGCTCTCTCTCTCTCTCTCTCTCTCTCTCTCTCTCTCTCTCTCTCTCTCTCTGTGTGTGTGTGTGTGTGTGTGTGTGTGTGTGTGTGTGTGTGTGTGTGTGTGTGCGCGCGCGAGGAAGTTCAGAGGGCTGTCTCCTCTGGTTTGCAGCGTCGTTGTCGGGAGCAGCTCCCGAGGACTCTCTCTCTCTCTCTCTCTCTCTCTCTCTCTCTCTCTCTCTTTGCGCGAGCTGGGCGGCACTATTGGTGTGTCGACTGTTGACGTCTTGCAACGAGGTCAGCGCCCTGAGGTCATGCTTAAAACTATATCCTATTACTATTCTAACCTCATCGTCTGTCAGCTCAAAATTTTTAAAAATCCTCCGTGCTTTTAAATAAGTGCGGGTTGTGTGAGCCGAGAGGTGCTCGAGGAGAACACTACAAGGGATAGCTCGATCTCGCTGGCTTGGGACTCACAATTGTGGGGACCTGCTGCTGCAGGAGGGTGGGGGTGTGCCCCGTAGGGGGGGACTTACAAGTGGCTGGGTCTAAATAATGGACTCTATGCACATGTGGCACAACTGGTAATCGGGAGCACCCGCCCGTACACATAAAAGACCCCCCCCCCCCCCCCCCCCCGGGTGCAGCCAATAATATGAGCTTAAATATAGCCGTTGGCAGAAGGCATTCTGTCACCGGCCCACATTGGCTTAGTGGTTGAGCATCCGAGTTTGATCGTGCCCGCCTGGGTTCAAACCCCCGCTTGTCTAAACATATTTTTGGTTTAAGCATGGGCTCCCACTTGTTGCCTTGAAAAATTTAAAAGGCACGGAAAATGACCGGGAAACGGTGAAACCGGTTGCGGAGCATAACATGTGGCGGATTGTGGCGTGTGCCAGATATGCATAGAGTCCATTTTTTAGACCAAGCCGGACTTGCCACCTACTTCTCCGCTTCTATGGCATCTCCATCGCCCTCTCAACTTTTCTGTACTCAGGATGTGGTGGCCATACCTCCCTTGCTCGAGGGTAAACTATGCTCGCCCGGCCTTGACGGAGTTTTTTGTGGTTCATCCTTGGAGCGGTATCATGGTGGCAGTGGATCCCGGTTGGTGGCAACTATTCATGCTTGGTTCTTGTTGTTGTGCTGGTGCTGTTGCTTTGGCTCAGAAACATACTTGGGATGGTGTTGGGGGATGGCTTCTTCCCATGGAGGACCTACTGGTTCCATGATTCCATCCACTACGGCTCGGCTTTGGCCTTCCTGTGCCATTTGATGGCGGTGGCAGAGCATCTTCGTGATGGCACCTCAGGCAATTGGTTGGTAATGGGGACATAGGGCCCTACCCTATCGAGATTATGTAGGTTATGCTGGTATGGTATGTTCTGTATTATCGGAATTAGGCTGATCACTGTGTAAAGCTCGTTGAGTGCTTTATGTAAGTTTGGTTGTGGCTCCTTGTCTCGAGTCAATGTTTGTATTCGGGTTAGGGCTCTTTGTAAAAGCCCGTGTTTCTTATGGACTATGATGTTCCGTGTGCAAAGGGTATGCCAGGGCTAATTGTAGTTTTTTTTTTATTAATACTAATCAAGCTTTAAGGAGCACTTTAAAAAAATAAATGATAGCAAAAGCAAAGAGAATCGTTTCGATTATTTAATCTCAAGATTTTGCATTTAAAAAAGATGATAAGAAGGTATCGCTTAAAATTATCATCGCTTTATCTACATAGCTAAAAAAAAAAAATCATCAATCAAACATTAAGGCCTTTGTCATTGGCAAGCCAAAAAATTACACTTATACAAGGTGGAGCTTGTGCTTAATAGAAGGGTCAACTTGGGCATTTAAAGATGAATAACCAAATACACTTTGCTATATACCTCCAAAAACCTAAACATCTTAAGTTTGATCATCAAGCACATTTTTTAAGGGTTGTGAAAGTCAAGAAGAGCCAGGGCCGCATCCATAGCACTCCCTCTATGATGAGAAAGGGATTGAATTTCAGAACTAAGATGAGATGGTCGGTCTAATGCTGAACTATCTAAGCTAGATTAAGGCCAGTCACCTAGGAAGTGGATGTATCCAAAGCGACTTTTCTTGAGAGTTCAAGAGGAAGGTTCCCCAATTGGAAGCCAACCGTTTGGAAGGGGCATTCTCCGAAGATGAATGTTCAGTAGCATTGCAAGCTCTTGGTAAGGAAAAGTCTGCCAATTGGGATGGGATGACAACTGAATTCTTTAGAGAATTTTGGGATGATCTCAAGGTCACAATAAAAAAATTCTCCAACCAAGCCATTATCGAAGGGTCGTTGGACACGAGTGTGAAAAGAGGTCTTATCAAACCCATCCCCAAGTAGGTTTGCCGCTCTCTACTAATTGGTATGATGATTTCAATAGCTTACAATATATTGCCAAGGCAGTAGCCCTCCGACTAGCCCCCCTACTAAAGATGATCATCTCTCCCCATTAGCATTGGTTCATTAAAGGAAATCCATTTATGACAACATCTTGGCAGTGATAGTGGGTATTGAATACACATCCTTCATCAAGAAAGAGTGTATTATGCTACAACTGAACCTTGATAAGGATTATGATAGATCAACATGGTCATATATAGAAGCTTTCATGCAAGCTTCAGGCTTTGGGCCTCGCTTGACTCATTTGCACCATTAGGGGCTGGTAGCCAGTGCGATCTCTTGTTTCATGATAGAATTGTGGGCTCCTTTGAGGTAAAAATTCTGTTAAGCATGGATGCCCCCTTGCCCCCTTCTTTTTTCCAGAGGATTGCATCCTCTCATCATGATGCTTGAAGCCAGTGATACATGAGTGGAGTTACAAGGCCTGACTTTACCGGGCAATGACTAGTTTCTCGCAAAACTTTTCGTCGCAAATGATTTTCTCCTCTTCTTGAAGGCGTGTCCCATGTTGTCAAGAAGTCTCTAGAGATTGTGCAAATGTTTGTCGTGGCTTTGGGTTCCAAGCGTAATATTGAGAAGTCAAGGCTAATTTGCCTATTAGAAAACAACTCCTCTAATCCTTTTGACTGGTCTTGTGAGATTGTCTCAAAAGGGAATATCTTCAAGCACATGGAGGCCCCCTTTGGAGTGGATGCAACTCACAAACAAAGATTTCATTGGGTCCTTGTAAAATTCATAACAAAAATGAGAAGGTGGGAATATGCCCTTCTTCCATTCCTAAGCCTTATTAAAGTGATAAATTCATTTATGCTCCCCTATATTACCTTCAATAGCCCACTTCTCAAGATGGCTAAGTGTCACTTATAAGAGTTTTTAAAACTAGTAAAAAGATTTAGATGGAAAAACATCACGAAATTCTGCACACTATGGCAGTGGGCTAGATGGTAGTTTCCCGACTAGTGGACCAAGGAAGTCTCATTGGCTAACCAGGACCAAGCTTGGGCTATCATGACCAAAGATATGCTAGATGCAGCTAAACTTGGTTAAAAAAAGGGTAAGTGGAAAGGAGTAGAGTTTCACAACAGACGTTTAGCCCTGACGTGGTCTAGCCTAAGCCTGGGGGGCATCTAAGGGGAACTGGTAATGAAGTGTAGAAGACCAACTGGGGTTTTGGAGTGGGGGGGAGAAACCATGTAATTCAAGAACTCCATCTTGCACTAGTTCCCCTGGCTCTCAAAAGTTGCGGGACCACCATAAAGTACCTATTGGATAGAAACTGCTAGGAAAGTGAATAATAAGGGTCTGAATCGGCTAGCTCACTTTTGGGATGGCAATAGTAAGAGATGGAAAAATATTGACCTTCTCGCAACCTTATATCAACTTAATGGCTATGTTAGTCAACAGAGTGATAAAAGAGCTTGAAAAAAATTGTAATGCCAATCTGTGAATCGGGGTTTGAATGGAATGCTTGGAAATGACTCAAAAAATTATTCCTTTATGGAAACCCCATTCTAAGGGCATATATCGTGCAATTATACACAAGAATAATTGGTCTAGTCTCCTCAACAAAATATGGAAGAGACAATGGTGGGAGAAACTCATGGAGAACATCTGGAAGCCAAAGTGGCCACAATTTATAAAGATATTTTTATGGAAGCTAATGTGAGGTGCTCTACCAACGGGCGTAAAGATCTAGGAGATAAAAATTGGGTCAGATCGATGCCTGGGGTGTAGGATAGCTAGTGAGGATTTTGCCCACCTATTCATGGAATGCAAGGAGATCGTAGACTTGACAGTAAAGTGAGTCCAAAGAACTTGGAAAATCAGATTCTTCAAGATTGATATGCTCCTTGGTGACAAGAAGTTGGAAAGTTGTTCTCTTCTCATCTGCACTCACACTGTCAAGTACTCTTCTTTCATCATATACGGCCAAGCCAGGATCCACCGTGTGTTTGAAGGAGATATTGATGTGGCAAGCTTCTCAGAGATTATACAGGAAAGAAGAGTGGTGATCTATACATTCTGAGGCAAGCAAGACTCAGAACCATGCCATGTTGTCAACCTGTGATAAATAAAGCCTAGAACTATATTTCACCTACTTTGTGAATCTGGTGATGATTAGCCTTGATGAGAGGCGATAGACATCCAACGTGTAATCTTCAGCACCTCAAGGCTCGGCTTGAGCTTGAGGTTGTTTTATATATTTATGATGTGCTTAATACAATCCACTCACAAATTGTGAGTTTTGCACATACTAAAAATAAAGATTGATCATCAAACATGGATTGATTTTCTTCTGACATTGACACTAATGTTTTTGGACTACATAAGGAGTCTCTAATAACGCGCTGGATTTTTGGTGCAATTGTGGATCATTGGATAAAGCTTGCGGATAAGTTCCACGTGGCAAAAAAACTTGTTTAAAAAAATATTTTCTAGGTCTTTGTGAGGGGTGTTGACATTTGTCTACCTCTTTTTTTTTTTTTAATAGCTCACAATTGTGAGTGAATTATATTTATCAACCGAAATATTACAAGGTCTTGTCATGCTCATGTTAAGCCATGACCTCATCCAGGGACCATAATTACATCGGCTATCAGAGCAGCCATCCCACCCAACTCGCCCCCTTATCCTTGATACATAGTGTCCCTTATTATGTTCTTTTGAGATCTTTTAATTACCGATAGCCAAGATTTTCCCCCGTCCTAGGCATGCCCTCTGTTGTCAACAAGGCACAAGTAGTCCTAGACCAATCCTCCGAGTGTTGCTTGCGTCCATATTAGTACTTTGCTCTCTTGTATAATTTTTGCGAAGCTTGCTACCTCAAGACCTCCTTCAAACACACTGCGGCTCCTTGTCTGCCATACATTATGTAAGAAGACGTACCTGACGATTTGAGTGCTGATGAGGATGGTAAGATCACCTAAATTCTTCTATCCAAGGAAAAGATCAGTCTTGTAAAACCCAATTTTTCATGTTCTTTGGACCTACTTACATATTTTCCCTCCAAGGCCTTTGATAGTTGGGCAATCCATGAAGAGGTGAGCCAGATCTTCACTAGCCAACCTGCATCCCAAGCATGGATCTAACCCAATCTCTCTTTAAAGAGGGCCATTGATTATTGGGTCACACATAATCTTTCTAGTCCTCTTCTACTTTTTTGTCTTTCTAAAAGAAGCCTTAGAGGAGAGTTGAGTTAAATATACTTTCAATGTCTTAATGTCTTCAGTGATGATTGAAACTTACCTTCAATGTTATTTTTGTTTTAAAATATTAAATAGATCTTTTTAGTTCACCTTTCATTCAACTCCTCACATGGCTTGACTTCTCTTGCATTCTATTCTTTTAGAATGCTAAAGTGAAGCTTCACCTTGCATAATTCTAGTAAATATATATATATATATATATATATATATATATACATACACATACACATACACACACACACACATGCACACACACACACACATATATATATATATATATTAATGAGCAAACCATGGTAAAGGGAAGAAAAATTGGTGAAATATGTGAGAGCTTAGTTCAAAATTCTTGCAAATTTTAAATTTTTTTACTAGTATTTCCAGTTTGCTTATTTACAAGGAGAAAAATCGATCCCTTAATAAAAGAGACATTCTTGAACAATGTTGCACCTTATATAATTCTAGTTAAATTCCAACCTAATAATTTTATCACTTTCTTATTGTTTCAGAAAGCCATTGTGACCCTTTCACTTGTTTTCCCTCATTTTGTTACAATGGTTCCAAGTGGTTTTCCAAACATTATTTTTTATGTTTTTGATTGTAGTCTAAATAGTTAACTATTACACATTTTTCAAGAAACATAATATTTTATTATGATGAAAAATGTTTTAAAAAATTAGTATCACTTTCTTGTTTTTTCACACAAAGAAACCTTCATAAATTCTTTGCATAGCCTTCTTTTTTTGGCAAAGCTTACAGTTGTGAGTGATTGTATTAGAATGCCACCAAAAATTTACAAATCAACCTTAAGCTCATGCCAAGACTCGAAGTCCAAATGGTTATACCAGAGAAGTATCTAATAACGACTATTATCAAAAGCCCAATCTTTTACACAGCAAGGTTCGAGTAGATGGCGAGGGTTTCCCTAAGCCAATCATCTGAGCTTTACCTTTTTCCTAACAAATATATGAACTACTTTCTTTCTCGCACTATCTCGAAGCTAATGCAAAAATTCTTCCCATAACCTTATGTAGGCCATATTGAACTTTCATCTTGTTTATTTTGTGGCATGTTAAAACCTACCATAAAGGAATACCCTTGTTTTGTGAAAGGGTCCCATCCACTGTTAGAAAAAAACCGAGGTCCTGTGTATTTTAACCGGCTGAAATATTTAAATCCCGGTTAGATTGTGAGCTTGCCTTTAAGAAAACCGGGAAAGTTTCACAAGTTTTAGTGTAATTACTGGCAAAAGCTTTAAATTTTGACCTAAAAACCGGGAGAGTTTCAAGTTTTCCCTTATTTTCTTTGGTTAGGAAAAATGTTTTTTTCTAGCCCTGGGACTCCCATCCATTTTCATTACAATCTTCTTTGAAAGGCCCATGTGAGGTTTCACCTCTTCTCTTTCTGTAGATATCTATATTCTTTTAGTCCTTCGTAGATCGTCACCTTGTTTACCCTTTCATCAACCTTTCACATCCTCGCCATTTATGTGTAGACAAACTTTTCCCATATTCTCTTTTTGGCTTTCTAAAAGAAGCCTTAGTGTTGAGTCTAGTAAGGCATCCTTCCAATGCTTTCGGTGCCAACGATGGAGACTCATCTTAAATGTTAATGGAGTTTGTCAAATGGATCCTTTTCATTTCATAGCCTTAGAGGGCTTTTTAAGTTTTTTTTTTTGTCCTTGCTTATCTTATATTATTTTCAACATGAACACACAATTTATACTTGTTCTTTTTTCTTAGGATGGGACTACATTGCTTTTAATTTGTGTACCTTTTTATTTTTAAAGCTTTTAAAGAGTAAAGAGCTTTTTTCACAAGAACAAGCGATTGTGTCTCTCTCTCTCTCTCTCTCTCTCTCTCTCTCTCTCTCTCTATATATATATATATATATATATATATATATATATATATATATATTGTATTTTTATTTCCCTCATATCTTGATTTCGTTTTTGGAAAGCCATCGTGAAATCTCACCTTGTTTTTAATGATTCCCTCCTTTAAAGGACGCCTCCTTTTGGATTTCCACGATCTCATATGGATATATTAGATACTTGGAAGTTTTAAAAACTTTAAAAAGAAGGCGAAATATCATGCTCGCCTACTAAAGGTCACCTACTAAGCATCATAATGACATTGGGTAGCAACCATAACCACACCTTTAATTTAATCATAAATTAACAAGTGAAAGGGTCATGATGGCTTTCTAAAAAAATAAGAAAGTGTGAAAGTGTTAAAGTCGTTAAGGTTGAGTTTAAATGGAATCGATGTTCGGAAAAAGATTGACTCAGCTGAGCCGGTTGAAAATCGAGACTAGCCGGTTGCAAACCATAGTAAAGGGGAGAAAAACAGTAAAATATGTGAGAATATAGCTCAAAAATCTTACAAACTTATGCTAGTGTTTTTGGTTTGCTTCTGTGTGGACGAGGAGAAGATTCGGTTGACAAAGAGACTTTCTCAACTATTGATTATAATTAATTTATAGAATGCAAAAAAGTTAAGCCCATGTGAGGTTGTGAAATGAAATGTGAAATAAAAAGAACTCATCAATGTGTGTGCAGTGTTCGAAAGGGGGCTTAAAAGTCTTGCAAATAGAAAGAAATGATGGCCTTTTAAATGTTATTTCCAAATCTTCATTCACTTTTTTGGCATGCTTGAAAAAGAATTTAGAGAACAAAATATCAAACAAGATATTCATAGGAGTTTGATCCCATGATCTGAGGTATTTATAAAAGGTCTTGTCATTTAAGGACTTCAACGCATTTCATTTCACTAAATTATTTTACTATTTTCTATGCTTATTAAATCTATCTTTTCTTATAAGAAAGCATTAAAATAATATTTTGTTTTAAATTTTTAAGGTGTTTTAATTTTACTTCTTTTTCATTTGATTTTGTTTCAAAATGTGGATGTGCAATGTGTCCCTTTTACCTTATTATTTAAGTGGGGACTTCGTAATATACAAAACATTTGTGATTATGTACGTGTAATAGATCATACAATTCTATATTAAAACAAAAAAAATTTCTATGTGATTGTAAGCACTTGTTTAAACTTACTCTCTCTCTCTCTCTCTCTCTCTCTCTCTCTCTCTCATCTTCCCATAACTTAGCAGTCCTCTGTACCTCCTCACATTGTTGGCTTTCTAAAAGAATCCTTAGAGGAGTGCTAGATTAGGCATACTTTTAATGTTTTTAGTGATGATTGAGATATACCTTAAATGTTATTTCAGTTTTAAAATAGTACATGGATTTTTTTATTTCACCCTTCAGCTCACATCCTAAGATTTCTTGACTGCATTCTATTGTTTTAAAATGTTAAAAGTGAAGCTTCACCTTGCATAATTCTAGTAAATTCTATACATACACACAATACTCTCTTCCTATATGTATAGTCTATTGCATTTTCAAAAGTGATGCATGATGCAAACTCTTAAAATATTCTAACAAACATGAAAGTATGTAAGATGCTACAAAGCATTCTTTGATACCAAGATTGTGAGATTCTCATAGAAATTATTATTTATTAGGTGCTTTACGTCTAGAGAGAGAGAGTCATCCTTTTATTCTATCTTGGTCTAAAAATGCTACCAAGGTTGATTATGCTAATCAGATAACTTAGCATGGTATGAAGATATGAAAGCTAAGAGAATTCAATGTAATCATAAAACTTTATTTGAAAGTGAAGTGGATTCTGAAATTGGTTTCAATGTAATCATAAAACTTTATTTGAAAGTGAAGTGGATTCTGAAATTGGTTTCAACAATGGGAAGAAAATTGGATTCAGTGTCTCTACCCACTCTCTTGCATCTTTCTTGTGATCAAGACATGGTATTAGTGTATATCATAGCCTCTTATATAGTAGAAAGGACTTCTTTCCCTTCGTCTACGTTGGATTGTCAAAAGTTCTACCAGGTCCAGAAGTACAAACTCGGTATGTCAGCAAGTTTTTGAAGATAAAGATCCATATCTGCTACACAATGTAACCATGGAGCTTTGCATGTCAAGAGTAGATTTGTGAAAACATTAGGACTCATAGTTTCCAATGTACCAAGAGAGCCTTAAGTTTCAAAGAGATGAGCTGGCTTTCTTTTCATATCAAGAATGTGATTGACCCTTCGGTCTATGTTGCTCTCTAAATGCCTCACTTGCTTGTATCTCTATATATGTTTTGTGCACAAGCATGATAATAGCGTACATTGTCACCGAATCACAACAATGCATAAGCATCTTAGTATGACAAGGTGCATACTGTTTGTTAATGTATACGTGCACGCCATTTTCACCTTACAATGTGATTGAAATGAAAGCAATATAAATTTGCTCAATTGTTCATCTTTGCAGGAGTTTTGGCCGTTATGATAAACTGAAGGAGCATTTCATTGATGTCTCTTGACCTCTCTTCCAAAATTACAAAATCATATTCCTCTTTGAGAGAGAATATTGTATTCAACCACTTACATAATTGAGACTTTCTCCCTTGCACACAATCTATACTATACCAACCATTTGGCTTGCCTCCTACTCCCTTAAATATGGGACCAAACATTGAGGCAGTGTAGGAGGGACTCTTTTTTTATACACATTATGTCCCTTGAAAATTTAAGAGTATAAGAATCATACCATACTAGAGCGCTCAAATTTTGATCACATCAAACTTTTTTCTATACATTTTAGCATGGACCATGGCCTACATTTCTTTCTCTCCTAGAAACCTTATGGATTCAAGTTGTCAAATCCCACCATTATATCCATAGTCTTCAAGTATGTTACATGATGTATTTGGTCACATAGGCCAATCCAACCTGTCAAGATGAGGTCTCTCTCTCTCTCTCTCTCTCTCTCTCTCTCTTCATTGTGATTGTTTCTACGATGTAAAAAATCCAACCCCCATATCCCTTCTTGAGAAAGTACACTAGCATGTTAGCAGTTGCGTTGAAGAATCAAGAATCATTGGCTACATTTTTTAGGTTCTTGTGTACTTCTTCTTCTTCATCATCATCTTCTTCTTCTTCGTCTATTGCTTTTGTGTGTGTGTGTGTGTGTGTGTGTGTGTGTCTTTGTGTGATTTCTCCCCTTGCAGAACTCAATAGAGTATTTGTCAGTCAGTTAATTACTTATTTTGGTAACAGTAAAGAATCTGTGTGTGTGTGTGTGTGTGTGTGTGTGTGTCCTTTTTCCCCTTTTAGAACTTAGTCAATTGTATTTGTCATTGAATAATTTATTTTGGTAACATTAAACACTGTGTGTGTGTGTGTGTGTAATTCAAGCTATGCAAAACGATGACTCCTAGCCAGTAGTGTTTGCAGAAGGGTTGACTAAGATTATTGGTTGAGAGTTTGGATTATCCGGTCCCAACCCACATTATTATGAAGTAAAGCTGGTAGATTAGTCAATTTTTTTGTTAAATTGTAAAATTTAATAGTACTTCTGGTGTGCATGTTAATGGGGAGAAAGTGTGCATTATAGATACAACAACAAAGTGAAGGCCGAATTGACTACAAAGGGCAGGTATGAGAAGGGTCCCGAGGACTTGGGCTGAGATGAGTCAAAAAATTCTCTTAAATTGAAAACTTTATTAGTACTTTTGGTGTGCATTTTGATGAGGAGGAAGTGTGCATTACAGATACAACAACAAAGTGAAGGCCGAACCGGCTACAAAGGGTAGGTGCGAGAAGGGTCTTGAGGTCTTGGGCACACGCGCATGCGCACACACACACACACTGACACACACATAGAGAGAGAGAGAGAGAGAGAGAGAGAGAGAGAGAGAGAGAGAGAGAGAGAGAGAGAGAGAGAGAGAGAGAGAGAGAGAGACGGGGCCACTACTCTTTGTTGATATGCTGGGTTGTGAGCATCCTCTCTAATCAACGCTATAGAGAAGAAGAAGAGAGGGTTACATGTGGGTAGGTCGAGAGTTTAAAAAACTTTTGATGTCAATAAAGAAGTTATAGAATACTCTAACATCATTGAAAGAATCTAAAATTATTTCAAACATTTGAAGCATTTGAATAAATTGGAATGATACAAAGATGACACGATTTGTGTATGTGTGGGGGGGTCTCTCTCTCTCTCTTCCTCTCTCTCTCTCTCTCTCTCTCTCTCTCTCACACACACACACACACACACACACACACACACACACACACACACACACACACACACACACACACACACTCTTACTTTTCATTGACCCCCATTATGATTTATTATTGATACTTGATTGAAATCCCAAAGCACTTGCTAAACTTTGATCATATCATAGAAAATGTGATCATTCTACCAGTGTCTATACTTCCTAGGTTTTCTCTCCTTTCTGCTCACTAAGCCCTGAATGGATATTTGGCCTTACTTATATATGGTGATACCTCCTAATGAAATTGCTGCTTCTTAGTCTTAACCCTCTAAAATTGAACTCCTTCACCTACCTATCAATGACTCCCTATGAAGGTGAAGGCTTGCTGCGGAAACAAAAAGCAGGACCTACTAGCACTAGGTCTCTTTACTTTGTTAGCTATACACAATCTAAATAAATTATACACTTAGATTCAAAATATTCCCACCTCCTTCAACCACATGTCCAATCTTTTGAATGGCACGATGTATTTTTATAAAGAAAAAGAAGTAGCATCTAGTTATATAAATCATCATACAATGCTCAAAATCATCAACAACTTCATCTACAAACAACACACAACTCTCGTTACCATCACTTTTGTCAATCATCAACAAGTTTGAATGGTGCTTCTTGCTCGGAGTTGTGTAGCAAATGTTGACACCTCTGCAAGACCTTCACATGGCTACTAAGAGAATTCAATAAGAGAGGAGATGCCCAACATGGCTCTCTATTTCCACCATGTTTACATGGGTGAGAATTCACCCATGTGATTGCTAGTCAAGGGCTATTGTAGAAAGATATGCTTGGCAGCGCTTCGATTGATATAAATGCCAAATGTGGTGCGGTCATGAAAGTAGTAAAAGTTATTGATCAACATCCTGTTAGGCTCGTTGGGTTCACCGTTCAATACCCCCTACATGTTTGAATGAATAAAATGACCCATTATTTTAGTTTTTTTTTTAAAATTGAACATTAAAAACCCTTATTTCAATGTATCTCTATTAAGTTTCCTAAATTTTTTTCCTTTCAAACTCACATTATACATTAACATGATGACATAGTGCATCCCTCAAGAAGCTGTTAGGAATGCTTACACTTGGAATGTATTGATTGTAGAGGATATGCCCAACATGGTTGTGGAAAGTACACTATGGGGTGGTTTAACCAATTGTGAAGGGAAGGCATTTATCTAAATGCATTCACATATGCTTAAAGAAACAATTGACAGTCTCGTTCTCCCAACTTAGTCAATCGCAACACACACCAATCAAGGGCTTGTTTCTCCACTAGTCTCCCATGCTTGAAGCAAGGGAAATTGTAGCATCATACCATCATAATTTTTCTTGATGGGCTTATAAGTGAAGGCCTCTTTTGAGAGATGAAACCACTTAGCCGTACACCTTAAAGGCTTTTTGCCTTACATAAGACATTGACATGAGAATTCATGATAGTATTGCTAGTCTAGGGCTACTGGAGATAGGCATGCTTTGTGGTGCTTTGGTCGATAAGTATTCCATATGTGATGCCATCATGAAGGCAAGACAAGTTTTGATAGCCATCCTCTCCAGAATGTCATAGCTTGGAATGTGTTGATTGTAGAGGATATGACAAACATGGAAGCTATAAGCTAATAGTATTTTTTTAGATACAAAGGGAAGACCTCTCTCCATATACTTGTACCATAAAGGCATGTGGCCTTGTGCATGATCTTTGCGTGGGTGAGAGAATACCTTGGCCACATCGAGTATATCATATTTGCCAAGGTGAAACATGTAGCCTCATTGTCCATTTCACTCAAAACCAAAGAGCAGCCTTACTTCCTTCCTTGTCCAAGGAACCTCCACTTAAAAAAGGGCCTAAAATATCTCCATAATATATATCCTGGTAGTTTGTTGGCTATGTGACGATCCATTATACTATAACTATAAAACCTCCAATATAGCCCCAATTATCAATATAACCACATACCGTTTGTCCCAAAAGAGTTTCTCTGATGGTAAGGCTTTGGTTTCTCAACCTATGGATTGTGGGTTCAACACCCCTATTGGGTCCTTGCTCAAAGGGACAACCTATGATAACCTAGTGTTCATGTTTCTAGGGCTCTTGTCCTAGAATATTGGAGTGAATCCTCCTCCTCGGGTGCACCCGAGGAGGAGGTTTCTCAGAGCCCGTTCACTCTACTATTGAGGTTAAGCAAGAATTTCAACTTTCTCTTACTTTGTTTTGATTGTATATTGTTGATATTTTTGACTATATTGAGATTGCACAGAGGGTTACACTTATCAAGTACATGGATATCTATGTTGCTTATTGTTAGTGATATTATGCTTATTTAAAACTCTAGAAGGGTATGCATAGACATCTAGATATGCGTTAAATAATTGTGCACATGAAAGTGGACTCTCCATCACAAGGTAATTGTACATAGTACAACACAGTGGATAGCAAAGTGGGTCAGGATACTAGTTTACATCTCCTACACCAACTCTCAGGAACCCTCATGTCTGAGGCATTGATGGCACCCTTTTGGGGCACCCTCATAACACTAGCCTTGCATCTAACTATATGGCAACAGCAATGATAGTAAGCTGCTTGCAACCGCTTGCACCCCTTTTTTTTCACTTCGAGATAGTTAGAGTACATGCACTCACATGGCCATTAGATTTTTTAGTCCATTTGTATATTTAATTGACCGGATAATATTTAGCCTTGAGGGCATCCAATTGTTGAGAGCCCCATTTGTTTCCTGCCGAGCGTGTGAGTGTATGTGCGCTTGCTACCTCTCTTAGTGTAGAAAAAGGGGGAGGGTCAAGAGCCTTGAATGACCTCATGCTCATCAATATGAGGCAAAATATTTTGTGAAGAATGAGCAAAAAATGGTCCTTTTTTTATTAAAAGGGGCATTACAACTGCTTCAATCATATGATGGCCATGAATAATCTGATGTTCATCGAGAGTGGGAAAAACATTTATAAAAAATGCTAAAATATTCTTTAAAAAAAGGGAGGCTAGGTTCCACCCATCATCCGCGTGCACATGGACAAAGGAAGGGCTCCAACCCTCCTTTTAATATATATATATATATATACAATTTTATCATTTTTGTCTATTTTTATGATTAAAAGAAGGGGTTGTTAAAGCCGCTTCATCATTTGCCTACAGCAGGCGGATGATGGGGAGGCTCCGATTCTCCTTTTTTGTTCAGAATAATCTATCCATTTTCACGATTATTAGAAAGAGGAGTTAAAGCCTCCCCATCATCCGTGTGCATGCGAATGATGGGTGGCTCAAGCCCCCTTTTTTTTAAAAATATCAATAGTCATAAAATTATTAGCTAGGAGAAGCTCGTGTCCGATATGTCGCTTCTTATCAAAAACCTCTAGGATGTGCATCTTGAAGTCATGTGGTGTTATGCAAGACGTTGTTGTTTCCTTGTGATCTTTGCTCCAGTCTCCTTGAAATGCTGAACCATCTGGAAAAAAAAGAGAGGGTTGGAGCCCCCCCATCGTTCGCGTGCGTGCGGACAATGGTGGGACTCCAACCCCCCTTTTTTTAAGATGTGTGAACGAAGCAAGTGGTCGAGCTTGGTATTGCCACGCTCAAGTGTCCTTGAATTGCTGCTCATAACAAAAGCCTTCTTGCTATGAGCATTATGCATGGCTCAAAAGGAACGTTGAAAAGCAACATCTTAAGTGTGTAGGCTTCAGGAACAAAGTACGGCCACCATATTAAAAAAAAGGGGGAGGTTGGAGCCCACCCTTTTTTTTGAGATGGTTGCACTTTGGAGAGCTATGGCGGAAGCGTTGGTCATTGGAGCCCTTGTGGGCACTGCGATCAATGAGTTGTACGCTATTGTGAGAGAAGTTTCAGTTGCGCAGGTGGCGTGGTGCCACACGGACTCCCAAGCTATGCAGTGGGATTTTGATAGGTTATCTCTATGCGCGCATGAGGATGACCAACAAGATGAACAAGAAACTGACTGAGCTTTGTAATTCGACCTCCCAGGTGATTCTCTCAGCCGAATAGCATCCTCTTTGCTAGTGTTTCTGCATTCTGTCTCTTTTTCTCTCTCCTCTTGATTGATGCTGTCTTATACCGGCTTACCTTCGTGCCTCACCATTGAAACCCTTACTGCTCTCGGCTTGGAGCCTCATAACATGCTAGTATGTAAAGAGCGAGAGAGTAAAAGAAGAAGGAATTGTTTTCCTTGCAAAGGTATACTCACGCACTTGGATACTCACATCTGAAGCTCAGAATGAAATTGAAGTAGAGTCCGTCCAAGGTAATGTCAAGTAGCAGTCTGATACTAGCAATATCCTCTTGTTGGCCGCATGGTGGGGCACTCTCCCTCGCGTTCCACTGCCCACGAGAGCAACCAATAATGTCGAGTTGAGATCCTAGGCGGTACAAGTCCCTGAGTAGCAGACCGGTGTGGACTTGAGTAGTAGATTATAATCACATTCTGAAAGCCCAACTTATAATTTTAACCTCAATTCTCGAGGGGCACCTTTACTGGAGGGGAGATTCCACCTCTCTTGTGATCAACAATAGTCCAAACATGTGACTTGATGCAACTTGCAAGCAAATTGAACATTGAATGTTGCACATCACCCCTTGTCAACGTTGTTTTCTACATTTTAAGAAGGGATACTGTCTGTCACATGCTGGGGCAAACCATTGGACAACTTAGGCTCAAAAATTGCTTTTGTTATCAGGCCGAAGCTTGGTACTTCTTATGTTACAGAGAAATTGAAGGAGCATTTGGTGTCAATGCACATTATATCTTCTCAACTGGGGGGCAGGGAGAACTTAACCATTCTCTCCACGGGCTTCAGTCTGCACTTCAAGGCTCTAAAGGTAGTATCTTGGAGCTCTTTACGATGTGCCTTTGCATCTTCTTGGTGAGGGTCTCAAAGGAAGGGAGGCTGATTTTAGTATATGAAGATGACTGTAGCAATGCTTTTACCCTTCTATCTTGTGATGCTTTGTTTGGTCTATTTGTTCCTAGTAAACATTATCCCTTACAAACATTGGTTGCAAGAGATGACAAATGCATTGATTGCAAGGTATGTGGTGTTTATCTATGGTCATACAACGACATATACTTACATGAATCGGAAATACATGATTGAATATTTTTTGCTAGAGTATGTTTGGCATACACATGGATGTACTCGTCTTTCTCGTCTACAAGATTTGAGCCCCCGATGTCAAACTGATGCTAGAGCTTGCCTTTCATTGCCTTTCCATTACAAACTGTTGGTATCACAAAAAGGGTCTATAGGGATGTCATCCTTGAAATAACTTGTCTCAAAGTCTCATCTACTCTATTAGGCATGGGGCTTAGACTTTACTCATGAATCAACCTGAATGCAACATTACACAGAATGCACATGATTAGTTTTCGTCTGAAAATCTAAAGGTTATTTCCGTACTAAGCATGAAGGCCTCTTTGAATGCATTGATTGCAAGTTATGCCAAACACGGCCATGGCAAGGAAGCTTTGGGTTGTTTTAACCAGATGTGAAGTGAGGGTTTCTTGCTAGACAAAGTCTCTTGGACTACTCTTCTAGGAGGATATGCCCAATAATCAACAATAGGTAACGTCTAGAACTGTGATCGCTATTCCTAGTGTGCTCAATTTTCTATTCTACATAACATCCCACTATGCCAGCTAGTTGGTAGAACCTTTCTTGCCCCATGCAATAACTTCACCAGCCAACATTAAGTGCTAAATCCATGAGTAATACTTTTAACACATCTCAATGTCCTCCATTTCCTTACCGGCCTTACCTAGTTGCGTCCCATAGATTTGTCTGCCTCAAACCATGGTGCCACCATCCAATGCTATAATAGACCCCTCCTACCCGACACCTATTGTAAATGCATTTCCTAACATTATGAGCTTTGTTTGTTTTTTATTGAATCTATGGAAGTAAATTACATGGAGAAACCTCCCGATAACTTGAATTATGTTCAAAGCTTAGATGTGCCGTGCTTGGTTGGGTCCCTACAAACATCTCTATCTTAGCTTCTTGGTAGCCTCTCATCTTTGTCATTCACAAGTATGCAAGCAACAACCCACAATGTATGGGATCAACACATTGTTGCACCCTTGCAAAAAGTCTTGGAGTAGCTCACAACAAAACATAGCTGATCTTAGCCCACTCGCTGCAAATCATCGCTTTTATAAAAGACCCTTCAAAAGCCCCTACCTAATTCATCAACCTTTGGAAGGTTTATGTGTGCTTCCTTATATCTCCTACCCCCTTGTTGATTTCAGATCTCTAGGAAATGGTTCAATACCTTTCACCATTATGTGATCTCATCCCTGGACAATGGGCCTACACCCTATACCTTTGTGTATTCATTGCATTTGTTTCTTGATGTTTCTTTTTCACTCTAATTCAAACTATCAACCTACTTTATTTGTGCATTCCGAGGATAGTCCCTTGTTGTTTCCATGATAGCCCAAATTTGTTGCCTTTGCATAACCCTATTCTTATAACCCAAGTTGGCACTAGTGCTTAACCTTTTCACACTCTACTCTATTGGAATGCCTATTTAAACTTGTGAACTACCCTATTCCTTTCAGAACTAACTTTCATCTAGCATCTGCATACTTATCCCAACATAATGTTATCTTTGGGAATGTTCTTCTATAAGCCTACTTGCACACTTAGCTTAGTGATAGACTTGGGATCAATCCCAAAAAGGCAACCAGATCTCTCACCACATATTAGGCCATCTACATGGAAAACTCTAAACTTTCCCACCACAATACGTGTATGTCACATTGATCGTTGAACCTTCCTCCTTTAAGCAAAGAAAGAGACTTGCTTTTTAATTTTGATACAACTATGAACCTCAACAGGCACAAGAGTGCCCTCCCAGCTATAGACATATCAACACTCTTTTGCTACTCTGTTATTCTCACTAAAAAGTAGTCAAATATCTTCACTAGTTTGTTTTCAATAGAGAATTCTCTCTTTGCGTCTCCCTTTGTGGATTCGTTCCTTTATTATGGCGTATACCTTGATATCCAATACCTTACCTTGCTTAAATCTTAGCATTGGTTTTCTTCATGCCACATGAAGCATAGACTAGGGTTATAGGGTTAATTACAAAGTATTCCTATAACCTAGCCATGCTTGGCTTCATGTCTAAGGCAAGTACAAATTGAGTTCTCTTTCCTTCTCTCTCATTGATCCCTTCTGTCTCTTACCTCTTTGCTGACCTGTATCTTGAAACTTTACATCAAGAAGTCACACATTATTCAGAGATACAATTGAAAGTTATGGTAGCTATCACAACCCAAATCCTTGCTTCAAGCCAAACGTTTTCTCTCATCTCTAGCCTTAAAATTTGATCAACTTTAGTGAGACTTGCTAACCAGACCTACATCACCTAGCCCAACCTTGAGCCTTGTATCAAACATTTTTTTTAATATATCAACCTCAACACTTCAACCAAATTCTCTCTCACAGAAAAATCAAACCTAACCATACTACCTAAAAGAGTTTTTCCTTTTGTTGAGCAACTCACTTAGCTTCACAATTGGAAAACAATTCGTTTTCACCAAAAAAGCCAAAGTGTGTTCAAAACTATCAATTTAGTGTCACATAAGGACATTATGAAAAAACTCCTTGAGTCAAACCTACTTGATAGAATTTACTACTTTAATTTAGTCTCACACATGTACATTATGGAAAAACTCCTTGAGTCAAGCCTAGTTGATAAAATTCCCTATCTGGCGTTTGTTTTCACATACAAAGCTAATAGACTCCAACCAAGCTACCCTTGTGCTTTTCTTGAGAATAAAATGATGGCAAAAAGCTCAAAAAACGTGAAACAATTACAAAAGCACAAAATTAGAAGCTCGCAAATAAAATGCACTCATATTTCCTTTGGATCCAAAATTTCAACTCCCTGAACAATCCTCTAATTAAGAAGTGGTCTGTGGTTTCAAAGCTGTGTGCATGAAACTCTTAGGGTCGGATGAGGGGAAAGATGCATTTATCAAGACGTTGACTATGCCAATAAAGTTGGTAATACCGTTTTGTGACCCTTGGCACATTGACACCATCAAAAAATTTAGAGCAGCTATGTGGTGGAAAGAATAAAAGATAAAATTGAAACACAAAGCTGTTAGAGTATTATTGATTGCTACTTCAACTGGTAGCGGTGAGAGAAATCGGTCTACATTTGACTTCTTACACACTAAGAAGAGACATAGATTGAAACCAAAACCAACAGAGACTTTAGTATATAAGTTTTGTAATACAAGATTGTTGCATGCTCCAACCAACATTGCGATGAGAGCCTCTGAACATTTTTTTGGTATAAAGCTAATGCATGAGACAATTGCATCTCAAGTGATGGTGAGTCAGAGTGGGATGTGGTTTTAGAATGTTCAGACATGGAAGAAGTTGATGACATGGTTCCGGTGTTTGATTTTGACAACATTGTTTAAAATTACCTTTGGTACGATGTACTTGTAATCAACTCGAGTTTGTTGACCATATCTTATTATCTTCTTTTTTTCTCATGTCACTTTGTGTCTTATGATTTTCAATCACTTTTATTTTATACCTATTGTATAGAATTTATAAGCAAGATGAAAAAGGGACAAAGTATTAAATATCAAAGTTGATTAGGTAAAATCATTACAAAATGTTGGCTTTAAGGATTACAACAATCGAAGGTGCTTTTACAACTTAGTATGCTAAGCAAGATCTGCCAAAATCTCATTCAGGAAAAATTCATCAAATCCAAGAGATGCATAGTTGGTCGGTGCAACCAAAAATTCATTGAGAGTGGTTGTGGCAGCTACAACTTCTTCTTTCGCAATGGGACAAAAATTCTTGTTTTGCAAGCTTGCTTTGAGCTAGTGAAATCTCTCTCATAATGGCATCAAGCTGTGTCTCAAGCTCTAACACCTTCAACCTCAAGCATGCAGGAGTTTCACCTTGGCTTGGTCAACTCCCCGGCTTGCCATCTCCACAATGATTTCATGCTCCTTTGGTAGAAGAACGACATGATGCTTTGTGATGATTGGGGTCTTTGCTCATTTTACGTTGAAACCTTGTCAGCAATGCAGCCAATCCCAACGCCCGTGTTAGGAGTCTTATCCTCCTAGTTTACTCTCTTGTCCAATTTGTAATGTGCATATCAATTTTGAATGAATTCTATGGAAATATGGTTATTATTATGGATAGCTCATTGTTGATGGATAAGTCATTGGAGAAGAACTCAAGCTAAGCCCACAAGTTGCAAGTCTGAGAGCTTTGCTGGTGGATTTCCCTTTGCATGGCCATTGTTCTGAAACGTGTATTCCAAACAAAGTGGTTTTGACATAAGTCTTTGCATTGTTTGTGACTCAAGGACTCGCCTGAAGGGGATCGGGGAGCACCACAGACGACGAGTGAGAGAGAGAGAGAAGGAGACACACAACACAGATATGGGTGGGGAGACTCAAAAGAGTGAGCAGCCCCCTATACACTTATGCTATGTATAAGGTATACAAGTCTGTGGGCACCCAGACTCTGGGCGGCCGGGCAAGGCACAAACGCCTATACCCCAACAACCTCCCACTTAAAGGCGACCGTGCCTTTAAGCAAGAGAACCTAGTCTAAAGACTACAAAAGGTGAGAGAAAACCGCTCTCAACCGATGCCCACTGGCTGGCTGTGATCGTGTGCATCCAGCTATCCTGCTCCCGTGTAAGTCCATACACCACCAGACGTACCACACACGTACTGAAAGTATGTACGCAATACGTGAATATCTCCCTCGTGCACTATGCCATCATCAGTCAACATACGTCTGAAAACCCCAACTGCAAATGCTCCCACTGCAGCTGCGATATCTGGTCTCAAGATCAGCATCTCATACATGAGACCACCGAATGCCGATGCAATGCTGGCAGCCCCTGCTAGCTCTACGGAGCATGCATCAACATATATATCCCTGGCAATAGGAATCTATGACTGACAAGGCGTGTCAGCCACATGCATCTCCTGACTGTCCGCAAAAGACGCATCAACCTGTCGTGCAACCTCAGAGCAAACTAGCTGCTCTAGGTGTCTGCTGGAAGACATATCCTGCACAACTATATCCCCATGCTCACTGTCGAGCATAGAAAGGAATGATTGCATAATCGCTGACGTCTCAGCCTCCTCTTCAATCATCCACTGCAAACATGACCACTCAATCTGCTGTGACTCACTAGAGTTCTCATGCTCTAACTCCGTATGCATAGACTCTTGCACAACGTCCTCCTGTCGTGACTCACTAGAGCAAGACCATTCTACCTGTCTATCCTGCATAGAAGTATCTCGCACAACTGACTCTCTGCTTTGCTCAGTCACTAGCAAAGCATGCATGTCTGACTTTGTCACCTCTCTGTGTGACTGCTCAAGTCGTGCCCCAACTGTGTGCACAACGAGCTCACTACTCTGCACTCCATGCAAAGTACCCTGCAACCCATGAGCAAAAGAGACTCGCCTGCTCTCGCTCTCTACCTGGCTGTGTGATCACAGAGACAACACCGTCTCTCCCGTGATCCACATGCAATGGGTAACTTGTACCACTCCTGGCACCTCTCGTAATCACTAGCGAACCCAAATGCATCACAAAATCTCACTCTCGTAGCGAAATTTGACATCCACAATCTCTAAGCTGACCAATCAAGATCAAACTCACTGTCAAATCTGGTACATAGCGTACATGTCGTAACAAGTAAGATGCACCACTCGGTAATGACAGTCTCACATCTCTTGCACCTGCTATCGCATGCACCGATCCATCGGTCAAACGTACACTGCCAAGCATCCCTCTAGAATAGCTACAAAACCATGCACGATGCGGCGTGACATGAAACATAGCATCTGCGTCTAGCAACCACTGCGAAGGGAGTGCACTATCCACATGTATAGCATCTCGTGCATAGCTCGAGGTAAAAGTGACATCCCCTTCACTAGTATACTTCGACACTACATCTGCCTCAACTGTCAAAGCAACTGAGTCCATGGCATCACTACATACATCTATGAGACTGCCATGTCTCCTACGATGTCACATACGACGAAAACAACGCCGTCTAACGTGTCCAGAATGACCACAATACCAACATATCACCTGTCGGCATACTCCTGAATGTACATGTCTCACACGAGTCCTTGATGACTCAGATCTATCATACATATCATGTCATCTGCGCCAAAGTGCTCTCGAAGTAGCCTCATACCTAACAAGAGCATATACAGATTCCACAAGGTGCAAAGAGAGCGTAGATAGTGCCATCTCCTTTAGCTCCTGCCACTGATTGTCAGACATGTTTGAAGGTCTACCTGCATCACCACTAAATGGTTGATGCAACCCTCGCTGTGTCAATGCATCAAGCATACACTCTCTCCATGCCGCAAAGTCTGACCCATCAAACATGCGCATCTGTGAGAGGTCACAATCTGATCGATCACCTGTCTCTGCCATGAGCATAGTGTAGCAAACTAGAAAGCAAAACCACCTCACCAACAACACCTGGAAACTGTCTACCAATATGGCCAGAAACACAATGTAAAACCTATGAGACACACTCCAAAATAGAGCTCCTGCAATGTCAATACAAGCCTCACCTGCTCTAGTATCACACTGCAATCTGTGAGCTAATCACCAAGCCCACACTGTGCGGTATCGATGCATACACATGCACAAATCTCCCACCTGCAGAGAACACCGCACGCAAATGCTGAGTGCAACCCGCAATCTCTACCTAGATCGCATAAATGATACGCATAAAACTCCTGGGAAAATTTCGCCAGAGTTTTGTCAGTAAAACGGCCACAAAACCAGTAACCAAACTGACTGCACGCTCAAAACCATGAGCAACCAAAGCGCATCAAACTGCACTTCAAATGCATGCACCAATCTCCACACTTTGCATACATCATTGCAAACACCTGCAAATCTAGTACACAAATATCTACTCTACCTGTGACTGCCAAAAAACATGCTCGAGGCATACATTGCCGAGCTCAAAATGCAATCACATTAGTCTCCCTGAGCATCAAACCACATAAGGCATACATCGTATCCTCCCACCTGTGAGGAAACTTGCAGCAAATATCACTCTCACATCTGAGAGCAAACCATGTGTGAAATCCTCGACACACAATAAACAATTGCTGCTGCAAAAAATTCAGCGTTCAGAATTTTAAAATTTTGATATAATGAGCGCTTCCGGAGCATGCCAAAACCCCAAGGTAGACTCCTGGATCACATGTATCCGAGTCCGAGTGTGCAAAATATGCCAAAAACCTCCGTTTCGACCCAAAAGCGCAACATAAAATGCCAAAAGAGGGCTGAAAAATGCAGCTCCTCAACTGTAGCTCGAATGAAGTTTTTGATGGCTCGAATGGCTTCGAAAGGGGGGTAAATCGCCAGGGCGGTTGGTGGAAACGCTCTGAGAAAGCTGAATTTGCCGATGCCGAAGTCGAAACCCTGTTTGCACTCTTGAAAGTGCGCGCGCGTGCGGACGCGATTTCGGGAATGAAACTGGCTCTCCGCTGTCGTCGTGACTGTGCACACACGCGCTCCCTCCGCACCTACGCTCTGATACCAATTAAAGGGGATCGGGGAGCACCACAGACGAAGAGTGAGAGAGAGAGAGAAGGAGACACACAACACAAATATGGGTGGGGAGACTCAAAAGAGTGAGCAGCCCCCTATACACTTATGCCCTGTATAAGGTATACAAGTCAGTGGGCGCCCAGACTATGGGCGGCCGGGCAAGGCACAGACGCCTATACCCCAACATCGCCCTCTAGATTTGATTCATCCTCTTGAAAGCTAGAAATAACTAATAAGTTTGATTGTCCACATTAAATTTGTTCCACACTGATAATTTGTTGTGCCTTGTTGTAATCAAGGTCTTCAACCATATCTACAAAAAAAAAATAAAAAATTCAACAACCACATAACCAACACAAATCAATATATAGATAATGACGCAAATGTCACTTAAACCAATCTCAATGATATAATGACAGTTTGAGCTTAAAAACATTAAATTGTCATTTGAATCGTCATGTGATACTTAAAATATCAGTTCATTAACAATAGAATGACAATTTTCACCCGAAAAAAGCTGTTTGTATTCATTCGTTGTTTGGTCGGAGACCAGAAGAAGATACAACATTTAGGCAAACTTTGTGGGCTCCATTTATACAACGGGCATGAATCAAAAGTTGAAGGTTGATTTTGGGGATTTCTATCTTTGCCTAGATCAAGAGTTCAATGTTTTTTTTTTTCAAAGGATCTTTGCTCTAGATCACTTGGCTCTAGCATGCAGTTAAGTATGCGTTTTAGAACCCAACATAGAGAATATACATCCGTAGCTTTAGAAAAAGGAGGACAGTTGGTGGAGATACACTCAAGGACAGCCCAAGGGTAGTCTTGAAGGTGATTTTTTTGACATTCCAAAGACAAATATATTAGTTTTGGAAATGTCTCATAGTTGGGAATAAGCTACAAGTTCCCCAATGTGTAGTGCCGCAATAAACACCTTTGCTAGCAAAATGAAACATAATGTTGCAAGGGTGAAGATCTTTGTGCAAAAAAATCATGGTGATGCAAGAACTTAAATGTTTGCAGTAGAGAATTGACAATGTGCAAGATAATGTCTTAGAAGCGCTCTATACTACCAGTTGTCTGCAAAACCTCTTTGATGGAAAGCTTGGTTCTATCCTAGTGACATGCTTGTATCCACTGCTAACATGTCCGCCGTTCCAACATCTAAAGATAAGAATTGTCTGTGGGAAGTGATGCACGATGCCAAGTGGAATTATTTTACCTCGGTATTGGTATTTAAAGCGGTGGCTTCTTCCATGGCTTGTTGTGTAGTATTTGGCCCATGTGAGTGGATCTTGAATACTTTAGCTTCATACACAAGATATAAGAAGGTAGGATGTAGTACACAAAATTGCTTGACATAGTACACGAACTTGCTTGACATATGCCCATCTGTCTTCGTTGAGTTGGGGAGCTTCTAAGTGGAAAACATGTCGATCTTGTAGAAGGGACAATACTAGTAAATGCCTTGTGCTACTACTTCTACATTGTTCGGCTGAGCAAGAGTTTCCATTTCTATCTCAGTGGCATGCTTGATAGGATTAGTCACTCTTGGTATTTTGCGAGGGCCTTCTAGCTTGTGTTTTTCTTCAATTTCTGTACTTCCATTTTTGTATTCCATAGATGAAGCAATTGCATTCTTGTGCGTACTGAAGGGAGAGAGCGTACTTCAAGGTTTTACAGAGAATCAAAAGAAACCAAGACTTGTCCCAAGACTTGCTTGAGAATCCCTCGCAATTGACCTCCACTAAAAATTGCAATATCAAATGATATTGTGGGAAATGATTGATGTAAGCACTCAAAGCAATGTTTTGTCAATGCATTGACAAAATCATTGAAGCTAGAAGGTTTGCAGTTTTAAAACATTGACGCAACTGCTTCTCTTACACACCATGTAGGTAGCAAACAATAGCTTTAGTGAAGGTTTTTTAATATGCTCATGATAGCTTCATCTCTAACATGGCTATTAAAAAAACAATGATATATTAACACCAAGAGAACAATCAAATTTCAAACATGTTGAAATATGAAAATGTTCAATATCAAGGCTTAGAAAGACTTAAAGTGAACAATTTGCTACAACAAATAAAGTATATACAATTTTTAATGATTAGGATTTTGGAATAAGATTTTGAATAAGATTCTGTTATGAGTAATTGAATAAATGTACATTCAATTTAGAAAACTTATGTCTAAAAGTTAACGTCATGAAAAATTAGTTCAATTGTGTGTGTTAAAAAATCTAACACAAGTGTGGACACTACTAAACACAAGTCACTGGAATTTTATGTAGCCCAAAAGTAGTCTATTAGACTACAAAAGGTGTACTATACGCACTTATAGCCCAACTATGTGATCTACTAGCTCTAGCACAAAAGTGATCACTATTATTAAATTGATTGAAACATTAAAGAATCAATCTTGTGATTGTTGAAGTGTGAGAAAACCTCTAACAGAACGCATTAGTCAAATCATTACTCATCACATCTTGAAAAAGGCTATCTTTCATAGTTACAAAAGCACACGCAGACAGTATATCTTTAGTCACCTATTGCAAGTACCAAACATTGATGAAAAGAGAATAAAAGATTCAATTTAGCACTCACTATGTGGTACTTTTGCTTAGGTGAGTTGAATATGTAAAAAGAAAGCATAAACAATAGTGAAACAAAATATAAAAAATTGATACATTTGTAGATGAAGAGAAAGTTAAACTTTACTCTTCACTCTTCAAATGTGCCGATGTGTATACTTTATTATACTATAGTCTAGCTCTATCTCTAGCGTGTAACCATCTAATCAGCGAGGAAGAAACCTCTACACAACATGAGTGGGATTCTAACTTTATTATACTATAGTCTAGCTCTATCTCTAGCGTGTAACCATCTAATCAGCGAGGAAGAAACCTCTACACAACATGAGTGGGATTCTACACTCCCTATGGCTCTCTGTCGAGTGTGACCCATTGGTCTACACAACCACGAGACAAAGCTCTAATTTCCTATCTATTCCAAGAGTATGACTATGTCAACACAACCTTGGAATAGTCCCATGCACCTGCAAACTAAATCTCCTGCGCGAGGTGAACCTCTAGCACAACACAAAATAGCCAAAAAATAAATGCATGCTTGCTCTGCCACCTCTATCTCTATCAAGCTGAAAGCTACAATGCGCCCCTTTGATCAGACAGTCATATAAATTATACGGTTATTCGATCAAAGAGTCTTTTTAATTATACATTTTACAACGTATTATTCAAAAAAACATTGTATAATCCAAATAATACATATAATATTTATTATACGGCGGTAGAAATGCAACCCAGGATGTGAGTTAAGTCTGAATTTATAATTTTTTCTCATTATATGATTTTCATTTGGGATTGTTGTGCAAGGCGTTGGGAAAAATACATAGCAATTCTAGATAGTCAAAAAACATAATGAAAGTTTATTTAAATAAACCACTTTGAAAGGGAACTTAGCATGATTAAATTTGGAATTTATAAGAAAAACTATAGATGACTTAAAATTTGAAAATTACTTTTGTTATTTCATTTGAATCAAAAGGGGTGATGTCCTTCTGATGCTTACAAAATCCACAAAATAGTAATCTTATTTTCTAGATAGTGGTTTAAGCTAAAATATTTTTAAGTAGGACAAGAATAACGATTGATAGGTTGGTTGACACTTGTTATACATATTCAAGGCTAAAAAATGTGTTGTTTTGTTTATATGGATACATATGGTAATTCTATCTTTATGCCCGACGTTTTCTTTTCCACACATAGATTAGTTCGACGTTTTTCTACACACACACACACACACGATGATTTTCAGCTTTTAAGGATTCTCGACATTGGTTTTCTCGGTCTTGGCGTCTTTGACATAGGCTTCATAATCTTCAACATAGGCTTTGGCATCTTTGGCATTGGCTTTGGCGGTTTTGGCAACTACTTCCTTGCCTTCAACGTTCCCGACATCGGCATCGGCATTGGCATCACTCTTAGCATCGACATCAACAAACAGGTTTTCTTGCAACATACGATAGTGTATTTATGTATGCCTTTTGTGGTTCAGAGATCAATTTTATCTGAAATTTTTCCATAGCCATGTTGGCTTACATTAACAGATGGAGACATGCTCACAAAGTTTGTCTACTATAGGATTTGCCTCTTTCTTTGTAGTTTTCAGAGATTTGCTTTCGCCATACCATTTATGGCTCATGTTATGGCATTTCTTGTAGCATGCAATGTTGTAGAGTGTGTTTGAGATTCCAATCATGACATACTCCTAGAGTGTTGACCATGATGGCTGGTGTTTTGGTTTTGTGAGCCTTTGTTTTTCCCTTATGTTGTTTGAATTCTATCGGAATTCACATCTACTGTCGGTTTCTTTATGCCATTGATAGGTTTTCCTATGATTGATAGATTGTTGCTCTAGTGGGAGTTTTATGCGTCATTAATTAGCACTTGTCATGCTATTGAGCTCTATTGAGAGTAGCTTTTTACTACCTATTGAAAGAGGTCAATATGGATTTCTTATATTTGTTTGGCGCATATTTATCTCATGTTTATGTGTGATTCTACTACACTAGCAAAGTTTTCCTCACATGTACATTGAGTTCCGGATACTCCCTCTTGGCAAGATATTGTGGAGCTATTTTTTGGGTTGTTCTTGTAGTTACATGACCTTTTTTGAGGCTCAATGCGGAAGAGCCTTTTTTTGAGGCTGTGGCTAGTCTTTAAGCCTTCATAGCCTTTTGCGAGGGTCGTTGCGTGAGGTTTTTTGTAGTTGAGCATTGGGGCCGGTTTACCCAATGAGGTGGATTAGGTTACTGGCGATCCCTTTTGTGGCCTTGCCACAGGTTATGTATAGACGGGTATAGGTGCTCTGATACCGAGTTGGCAGTCATCTCGATAATTATTTGAGTAGTTCATGCCAGTCCATGACCACTGACACCTTGATTGGTTTATGCATTATATTTGGTTGAGTTTTGTGTGAGATTATAATTTCCAAACAGAGGAAATTCTACTAGATGTTTCCTGTGAGTCACCCATATGTGTTCTTGGCATACTTGACCGATTACACATAGTGATTTTGCTGCATATTATCTTGAGTTTTTGCTCGTATTATAGGGGAAACTCTATCGAGCTTATCCCAAAAAAAATTCAAAAAGTTTTTTGGGCACATTTTCTTGAATATAGGTTGCTAGTAGTGCTTTGGAGAAGGAAGAATACTACATCAAAACGTTTGGCACAAACTTTGAAATTTGGAAGCAGCATATGTAAGATGTGTTGATTGATAAGGGATTGATAGCACCAATGCCTAAGAGAAAAGAGAATGCATACACAGATGATTAGTAGGAAGACTTGAATGAGCGTGTAATGGTAGCCATTCACATGTTCCTTGGTAAATCCATTTACTTGACTATAATGGATAAGACCAATGCCAAAGATTTATGGGATGCTTTATGTGCACCATGTGATGGAAAAAGTGCCTCAAACAAAGTTTTTCTTATGATTCAATAAACTCATGTGCATGAACATGAAATAAGGTAGCAACATTATCTCTCATTTGAATGAGCTCAAAAATGTCTTTCTACAACTTACTTCCAAAGGTCTTAACTTTGATGATGATATGAAATCCATATTCTTGATATTTCCGTTGCCATTATCATGGGATACGTTCAATACAACCATAAGTAACTTTGAGCCTAAGGGAAATCTTGTTCTCAATGATGTTACTAGTGTGTTTCTCAATGAGGAGATTAGACATCAATCTATTGATGCGAGTGGTTATGGTGATGCGTATATGGCTAGTGGCAGCCGTGACAAGACAAGGCAACATGGTCATAGTTATGATTGTTATCAAGATCACAAGAAAAATTATAGAAAGAGTCATGGAAGGGACATGAGGAATGTTGAATGTTATCACTGCCATAAAAAGAGACATGTAAAGAAGGATTGTCGTGTATTACATTGCAAAAAAGGCAAAGAAACGGTAAATTCTGACACACCTACAAAATTTATGAAGATAGAAGAACTGACTGTGGTTGAGTCTCCTGCTATTGAGAATGTTTCTAATCTAACAAAGACAACAAATATATTAATATGAATCTAAGGTTCGAGTCCTGATGCATTGCTAGCTCTTGACGAGTGTTATGCCCAGAATTGGATAGTGGACTTAGGTGCTAGTTTTCATGTTGATAGCCTTTTTTTGGCTAACCACCAGAATTTCCATAGTGAGCTACCTCACCCTATCAAAATCACTCAAATAGTGGGGATATCCTCACCCTTTCACTGTACATAGGCGTGTGTGACTTAGGGGACTTTCCCAATATCTCTTTAAAGAAACCCTCAACTAGCTAGTCACTTGGCTAGATGAACCAAAACACAAAAAAATAAAAAATAAAAGAATATTATGGCCCATTTGTATGTAGATATATCATTTTATGAAGGTTCTATATATAGAGGGTTTTATTATAATTATTTTGATATTTATTTAAATAATTTTATTTAGGTGTGCATTATTTGCCTAATGCTATTATGTACACTAACTCAACATTACTACATTTTTTTTAACGAGTGTGCATACTATTTATTATATAAAAAGAAACATTTTCATGCAATCCTCTCTAAATCTTGGTGTGAACCCACTCTAAGAAAAAATCACAAAAAATATCTTTCACATAGTCATCCATTTTACTAAATTACCATTTTGCATTTTTTCCTACTTCTTGTAAATATTCCTACATCAATAAAAACAAATGAGGTTCCCTCATTTGATTCTCTATATTATTATATATATATTTTTTATTTAATATCTATATACACTTGACACAATTCGAGATTCCATGAACTGTTGATAGACTAATGTGTATTTTTCCATCGTATCTATATATCATTATAATGAATAATCCACATCCATGCATGTTTTCGAATCCCTAAGAATCTATTAGGTATTTCTCTCATGCAAGGAGGGGCTCACTCTTGGAGAATTATGAAAATTCAACAAAATGGGGGCCATTGAAGACTTTCGTAATGAGAAAAAATAGGCGTTTTGGTGGGATTTTTGGCATCCACCTATACTCCAAGTTTGAAGAAGTGATCAAATGACCAAATGTAGCCCACAAGCTGAATAATCACGTCAAATTGTTTCATAGTTTATGGAGCTACCAATGGTGAGATATGAATTTTTTGGTGGACTCCAGTCTGGCCACTTTTCCTCACAAGTCACTCTAGTCTTCTCTCACCTTCCTTAACACTAGAATTGTAACAGGACACTTTTATGTCCTTGGACACTTTTGTGTCCTTTTAAGTGACCATTTTGCTTGAATTATTTGAAGAGTATGAAAATGAATTTCTAGGTGCTATGTATCCACAAAGTTGCCTTATGAGCTGAAAAAAACTTAGCATTTTTTTGGGAGTATCGATCTCACCATTAACCTTACTCGTTCACAACAGTTTTGAACCTAAACTGTGTGAAAAAACGGGTCCTATTTTTGGTTTTTTTTCAATTTTTGGCAACTATACCACTCTAAACTTCATGTTTGTGACGTTTAGATGGCTAGAGGTTAGGCCTTCATAGTTCTCAACATGTTTTGATGCTTGTAGGGAGAGCTAAGTGCTAAAATTGAAAGTTATGACCAATTTACAAGAATTGCATAATCCTGTTTTTTGGCCAAAATTAGCACTTTTATTATTTTTTTGGTGGCTTTCTTGATATCCAAATTCAATTTTGATTGTGTAAGTGTAATGTATAACATAAATTTAATCTTCCTTGAGTTTTGGGGGACCTAATATGCTATATAGCATAGTATATGATGATGGTTGAGTTTTTTGATTGCTGAAGAATACGATACATTTTAGAGTAGCAAGTATAACTTTCTCAATATTGCTAGTTTCTTAGGCCAATTGTGTGTATTTTTTAGGTAGTAACCATATCTAATAATAGACTACAAACTTGGCTAGATATTCAGTAGTTTCTATGGGTTTCTAGAGGTCATAATGCTAAACCCAGTTTTTTCATGTTTGCTGTATTTAGCACTTTATCATTGCCCCCAAGGTTCCAATTGTAAGAGATCCATTATCCTTTTGACATGCTCCATGGCTCCTTTTGGATCCAAAGGTCCAAAGGGAACTAAGAAAACATGTATATAGTATCTGTATTGAGCATGACTATAGAAACTTTGATGAGAGGTCCGCAGAATGGCAAAAATACAACTTTTTTGTACCTATTTTTTTTGCCCAAAAAAAACTTAGCGAGGTAAAAGCAACCATATGTTTTGGTCACCAACCCATTGATGTTAACGGGGCATTTTATCTTATGTCCTACAAAAATCCCCACTCTTATTTATATGCAATCAACTGTAAGAAATTGCTGTTTTGGGCAAAATGCACTGGTCCATCAACTTTGGAGGCTTGTAGTGACCAAGGGATGAGAAAAATTACAATTTTCTCATTTTTTCCATATGTAGTAGTTATTGAACTATAAGCTCATGAAAGGATTTTTCAAAATGAGTGGATCTACTATGGTTTTGGAATTTTTTCCCAAAACCCTGAAAGGACACTTTTATGTCCTGTTAGGTTACCATTCTAGTGTTAACAATTTCACAAACACACACACTCATTCCTCTCTATCCCTCACTCAAACCTGCACTTTCCATGGGTTCTCTCACCGTCTTTACCATTAACCTCCCCTCCCACCTCCATTATCTCTCATATAAATTCTACATGTATATACACCATCCCCATGCCTCTCTCTCTCTCTCTCTCTCTCTCTCTCTCTCTCTCTCTCTCTCTCTCTCTCTCTCTCTCTCTATGACCTCTAAATCAAAATTCTTTGTTATCTCTTCTTTATATACGTAAAATTCAGTATGTAAAACCATGATTAAACCTCTGCAAAATAAGGTATTCTTATCAATCATTATTCTCACTTTCATCATGGCGTTCAACCTTTGCAGTGACGATGTAGGAAATGGTGAAGAAGAAGAGGATCAACAGTCATTTTTGAGAATCTACACAAAAGTGAGTCCAATCTCTTCAAAGCTTCACCATGAAAGGATTCCCTCACATAATTCTCCTATCTTCCTTCAACCATTTAACGCATTCTATCCATTGTAAATAAAAGGCACCTCACCTCAAGACATGTACATCGTAAAAACTCTCTCTCTCTCTCTCTCTCTCTCTCTCTCTCCCCCCTTAAAACTCTACTTTCACCTTATCTACCATCAATAATGCACTCTCTTGAGCCCACATCCATGACTCAAGTAGACAAAGAAGGCCCTCAGTCTCGGCGGGTTCACTATGTGTAAAACTACCATATCACGTGCGTTCAAGACATGTTTCTAAAACCCCTTATCTGTGAATTTTGTAAAGAATATAATGTACCCTTTTCTTTTAAAATCTGTAAATTTTTTTCACATCTGAAAGAAGAATGACCTTCTGTATATATATTTCTGTAAGTTTCAAGAACTTTAAATACCCTTCTGTTGAACTCACGTGATAGGTTACATTTTTATAAGGTGACCTACCCAGGCCCTCTGTGTTTTGATATTAAAAAAAGATCATAATCTTGATCTGTTAGCTTGTAAAATAGGCTTACAAATAACCTCAATGAGGGGTATCAAACCTATAAATAGGACCCTCTCCTTCTTCTAAACTAGCCCTAAGCTCTTAACTTGGATCTCTAATCTCCAATATCTCACAAAGCACCCCAACACTCTATACGCGAGGAGATATTTAGGTGTAGTCATCACCTTGTGAGCTTCAAACTTGGTGTGAGAGAAGCTTTGATGCTACACGTTGAAAAGTGAGAGAGTGTGAGTCCTGTATCTCAAATCACTATTGTGCATGCTATTTTACTATCAACAATTGACATTTTGGTGCTTTGAAGGCGTGCTTGGCTTCAAATTCTTCATCCTTCCACTTGTCTAAAGTTCGTTGGAAAATGTGAGGTGACTTATCTTTTAAGTTCTATCATTTGAGCTTATTTGATAAATTTATTAGTGTGTTTTTATTTCCAAGTGGTTGCTCGTTGTAAGAGGGTATGGTGGTGAGAGGTGTTGCTCAACCCTAAGACATTGTGTGTGTGATGGTAATGGGTAGATTTCACTAAGCTTTGGTTTAGTCTTGTGCAAGCTACGTGATAGTATTGTAACAAACAATGTGCACTTGGGAGTCACAAACAAGGTATCGCAAAAGTTCCATTTCTCTCTCTCTTTCCCTTTACTATAGCTCTCACTTGCTCCATTTGGTGTGTGTCTCAATGTGAGATTGTTTGTGTGTGTTTTGTGGAACCTCTTCTTGGTCGTGAAAAAATATATCTTGCATCCTAGTTTGCATCCCATAACTAGGTGGTGTCCCTTCACTTGTTTGGTTGTGGGTTTGCTGTTGCCTTTTCTTACTTGTGGTTGCACCAGCCCCAGTTGAGCAGCATAAGATCCCTGAGGGATGTTTAGAGGTTGACTCTCTTGTTGCCGGCCTTGGACTACCTCAATTTTGGTGTCCCCACTGAGGAGGTGTTGGTTTGTTTTGTTGTTTCATATCATGTGAATGCTTGTCTTTTAGCATAATCAAGTAGATTGCATAAATCACAAAAACTTGTACGACCCTTTTTCTCCCATTGCAAGGCAAAGGTGCATACTATTGCTAGCAATAAATTACAATTTCAAGGACTAATGTAGAATTTTGGGCCCTCTCAAGTTGACTGAAATAAACGCTTCAATAAATATTCTTATTTTGCCTCTCATTAGGTACGAACTTAGTTTGGAAGTATATATTTTTTTTTTGTTTTAAGCATTAGATCATGTATACACCATGGATAATGGCCCAAGACTAGAGGTTTTTCCCTTCTATTTCACTCCACACATTGTAGAAAGATCCATTTTCAACAACATATGGTGTTCATGTTTGGTACTCAAAGAGTAGGATAACTTCGGTGTCATATTGCCTCTTGTTGATTATCATAGATCATTTGATGTGCATATTTTTATTTTGTTGTAGAATAGAGTGCAATTTAGAAAACAATATTGTGTAAATCTTTTTAAGAAAGAAAAAAAAAAGAAATGTGTTTCACTTTGAAATTGATTCAATGAAAGCCCAATGCCAAATGTTAGGATATCCTCTCTTTTTTGGAGATCTTGGCAAGGATGCTGAGTTATTTTATCAAAACTCAAATTGGCTTGTCGCATAAAAAGGGTGATAAGAGATTAGGAATGCCTAGAAATGTTTGAGGTAGTCTTGAGGAAAGATACTAGTACTTGGTTTTCCTCTCTGTCTGAGGAAATTAGAGGAATCTTTAGAGAGGTTTTGGATCACTCAAGAAATATTTTTTTAGACTCCAAAACACTCAAAAAGTAGGGCAAAATATTATTTTGTACAAGCACAAAGACCTAGATGACTACTACATCTACAAGCAGGAGTTTCTACATCTTTGGGCTATATGAGTAAGAGACATTTCCAAGGCTTCGATGATGATGTAGAATTTCTAAAGACGAAGAGATTTATAGAGGGCTTATTCCCACAATAAAGGTAAAAGTAGAGGTGGGTACACCTACTATCTTTGATGCCACTAGAATTAGGGCTACCTTGAAGTACAAAAAATCAAGGTGCATTCAGGGAGGGATTCTAGTAGAAGGTCCTTGTCCTAAGGAGACAACACAAGAATCAACATCTAAACAAATTCCCAAGGTAACAACCAAGGTAATTGAAAAGTTGAACAAATCTTTGAGCAACTTGTCAATCCACCTTGCACAAGTTGTAGGTCCAAAGAGACAAACAAAGATAGCTGAGGAACGAGAGCCACGACCCAAGCGAGTGCTAAAATGTTGGACTTGTGGGGAATTCGGCCATGGGATGTATTATTCTCCTTGGCCCCATGGGGAGCTATGGAGACCTAACTTGAATTATCTAATGATGAATGAAAGTGAAAAAACTAGTCAACAACCAATGCTTCTGCAAAGACCAAATGGAGAAAAACCACCTCCACGAGGAATGGAAGGAGTTCCACCTTTGCCAGATCCAAATGTGTATGTGGTAGAGGTCAAAAATTTAAATGAGGTTCACATGAAAGCAAATGGCATTAAGCGTGGCTGTGGAAAAGGCAAGGAGAAAGAAGGAGTCACATCACATGGACGAGGCCTAAAAAAGTAGACCAGAGAATCCAAGAGGACTCGATGTCGTATCAACTTCCAAGAATTCCCTCTTGGACATGGTATGGCTCCATACAACCTATTGGAAGACATGATAGGTAAGGATCCTGATATCTCATTGCCCCAGCTTCTTGGATTGTGTTCACAAGTTAGGAGAGAGCTAACAAAGGCGGTTAGAACTAGGAGAAAGATAAAAGAGAATGTGCTTTTTGTGAATATTTCACAAGCTCTAATGAATGAGGATATTACACTTGTACTAGATTTCTATATCAAAGAAAAACTGGTTACTAGTGGATGGACGTGCACAAATTTGCAGCATGACATAAGGATTCATGCAAAAACTATGCATGTACGTCTGAGGATTGATTGAATGGGCGTCCACCTGGCCGGACACGTTGGTGCAGCTAAAGTTGGTCGAAGATAGCAGGTGGTCAATGCCAGGAAAAGGGAGCAATCGAGTGTAGTGCAGAAGGCTAGGGCAGGTGCCAAGGCCCTAGGCAGCCCAAGGATAGCGGAGGTGTATGTTCAAAGTGGTTTTTTCAGGCCAAAGGTGTGCTGCAAAGAGCCAAGCATAGTTGGTGGAATTCTGTACCCGGGGTGTGGGCTTTATGTGCTAGAGTGTGGTCTTCAGTGTGCTTTCCAAGCCGATCCAGACGGCTCGTCAAACGGAGCCTCGGTGCTCAAGATATTGCAGTTTAAAGAAAGAGTATGTAGCAGATCCCCGACGGATAAGGCAGCTGGGGATAGGTGGCCCGGGCTGATGTTAGTGTACATGTTTGTAGCACTCGAGTTGTGGACCATGCCTGTCTTTTCGGCTGGCAAATCGGAGCTCTGGATAGTAAGATATGGTCAGTTGAAGATTTTTCGGGGGCCGGGTCTGAGCCCACTTGGCCGCACTAGGAAATGTGCCATCTAGCGTCTTTTGAGTCTCGTCAAGGTTCTCAGTGGAAGTATGAGTCATGTGGAGCTAGCACGAGTTGACGGCACGTCAATCGGATGCTTAGTTGGCAAGAAACCGCAAGACGCAGTTGGGAGCATTTGGGCAGTGGACAATTGCAGGTAATTTTTAAGTCTTTTATGGCCTTGGATAGCGAGCTCCGGGAAATCGGAATTCAGTGAATTTGGCCCGGCCAAGGACCGACAAAGGGGGGATAGGGCACCAATTTACGAGTCGGTGATTGGATCACCTGGTGCCAATCGGCAAACAAGACAAGAAGGGGAGGAAAGTTGATTTTACCAAGGGAGTTTTTTTAAAAACAAATATATATATTTTGAGGGCCTTGGAGGCTATCACAAGGGGGAGCCACTACATTCTGCCATGTGGCATTGCACTGAACCCATATGCGGAAACGGGTCCGGACTTGGCGCCCTATATGTGCTGGGGCATGCTCATTGTACTTGTATCACAAGGTTGAGAGGGAGCTTGGAGCTCCGTGCGGTGTGTACTATGGCGGAAAGCGCCCGTGGCGCTACGCAGGCGGAGACGCCGGTGGTGTTGGAGTCAGTTGGCGGAGAGGGGCGGCGGCCCAAGTGGTGTGTCCGCGGCGGGGAAGTGTGTACGGTGATCGCCGATGATGACGTGGCAGCCCCAGTGGGGGGGATGGTCCCGCGCCCCAGATTTTGGAAGGAGAGCCTAGGGGGCAATAGCAACGTCGCTATTGCCTCCCCCCCTCAAGTAAGAGACGAGTCCCGCGGCATAGAGAGTGAGAGGGAAGGTCCGGGCAAACCACAGCGGGCAAAGCCAAGCAAGGCCAAGTGGCCGGACAAAGAAGGACAAACCAAGGTGAAAAGCCAAGCCAAATGCAAGGACAAAAAGAGCCGGACAAGTGGAGTTAAATTGAGTAGTGCAAGGCTAAGCTCAAAGAGGGTGAAAATTGAAGGATAAAAATAAAAAATAAAAAATTCCAAGGGCAATAGCGACATCTCTAATGCCCCCCCCCCCCCCCCCCCCCCTCCCCAAGTGCAAAAGAGAGGAAGAGAGCAGATGAAAAATGCGGTGCCCCCTTCCCAAGAGATACCAAAAAAAGGTGCCACATGGACCAATTAGAGGGCAATTTCCCAAATTGAACCCCCCACCCTATAAAAGTCAAAAAATGATCAAATTAGGGGGTTCTTCTTAGTTTTTTCTTGGCTTGTGGAGCCCGTTTGAAGCCTGCAAAGTGGAGCTTTTGGACATAGGAGTGTGCCTGTCAAAGCCCTTTGTATTTTTCTTGTGTAAATGGCCATGGTGATGGCTGTGTGAGTTTGAAAAGGTGTTTTGTGGAGTGCAATCGAGTCGTTGTTGCCTCTCTTGCTGTGGTTTACCCTTCCCCCCTTCTCTTTCTCCTGCTTTCATGGTTCTCTTCGGTGCCGGCTGTGTGGAAGTGTGTGCCCCCCCCAGACCGATGGTGTTTTGAGTGAGAGAGTGAGATTGAGTTGGTGTGAGTGTGTGTAAGGGTGGAGACAGGCCATGGCAACAGGTGTGCGTCGTGTGGTGGTTTGGTGAAGTGTGTGAGCAGCGGCAATTGAGCGGGCGGTGGTCTGCCAGAGTGAGTTGTGTGTTCGAAGGTGTTTTCGTAGAGGATAGGGGTGTTGTGAATGCCCTGAGCTATAGAGAGGCCCTTGTGTTTGTGTTGGGTGTGTTCCCCCATTCCCCCTCTCCATGTTCTGGTGCCCCCACGGAGGAATATGCTGATGCTCCTAGTTGAAGTCGAAACAATGATTTTTGTGATGCCAAAGGTGCGGCCTTTGAAGAGCAGGTGCTTCTAGTGATGGCTTGGTGGGATTTCCCATTTTCATTGGGGTTGAAGATGCGAAAACTTGGCTTCGAGACTATGGATTGTTCGTAGTGGAAAGCGGTTTATCGAGAGAAGATGGTGTGGTACAAGTGTTCCCGCTCCTGGTTCGTGGTAAAGCAAAGCTATGGTTGGATAGCCTTGGTGATGAAGAAAAAGCAGATTGTGAAGCCCTCGAGGCGGCTTTTCGAAGCAGATTTGTTGTGGATGCGCAGCTAGATGAAGTAAAGCGAAAGATAGACAGTTTGAAGCAAAGCTTGGAGGGAGATTTTCAAGCGTTCGAGTGGGAATTCGAAGCTCTTTGGGGGAAGTTAATCAAGGTAACTGCTGCAGAAAATGCCACTTTTTTGAAATTGTGTAAATTCATGGATTTCCTGCATGAGGAAGTTCGAGATAAGGTGGAGTTAGATGGACCAACGTGTATGAAGAAGCGGTAGCTCTAGTGAGAGGGCGAACCAAAAGATTTTAAAGAAGCGCGAGGCTAGGTGGTGTTTGTGAGGTGTAGTGAGGCCGAGGCAGTTTGATGCGGTGGTAGCCAAGCCGCAGGTGGTGCAAAGAGGAGTCCAAGTGCAAGAAGAACCAAGAGTTCTTTGGCTGCAAAGAGACAAAAGTGTTCCTATGAAGAAGATGCTGGCTAAAGCAGTTCCAGAGGTGGAGGAAGTGCAGGTGGTTCTAGAGTGGGCAAAGGAAGTGCTGCCAAGCTCAAATGCGACTGTTGGAGCTCCATTGGAGTGTGGTAAAGAGCAAAGAGTGCGGCTTGCAGACGAGGTTGAAGTAGTGAAGCTAGAGGAGATTCTTGAGCTTGAAACCGAAGAGGAAACTATGCAGGTGACAGTAGCTCTATGGACGCAGATACGATTTGGGAGACCGAATCATCCCAATCTAGGTATGATGAGTTCCACCTCTTGCATGTGAGTGGAGAGGTAGTGAATATGTGCAAGAAGCAGCATGCACTGCAAGCCGAGGTGCTTAGTGAAGACTGAATGGAGAAGCCTAGGACTACGAGTGATGATGTGCAGGTAAATCTGGTATGTGGTGCCATGTTAATGGCCATGTTGATGAAGGTAGCAATAGAGTATGCCGTGGTGGTGCAACAGGTGCAAAGTTTTGCCAAAAGAATTAGAGCAGTTGTACCTATGGAAGAGGACGAAGAGGATGTGGTAAAGATCGAGCTTCTCTCTTCCTTGGCAGAGATTGATGATGCAACGGTAGAAGAGCAGGTTATTGCAGTCGACAAAGCAGGTGGTGCTTATTGACCTTGAAGGGCTAGTTGACGAGGAGGAGCTTGACGATGCTGGAATTGAGTTCATGGAATGTGAGAAGGGCAGTACGCAGTCAAAGAAGGAGGTGCTTCCTATGCAGTCAATTCCCTCTATGACAGGTGATGCGAATTCAAAGGTGGTGTCCAAGATTTGTAAGGAGGTCTGTGAGTGGTGGTTGAAGGGAATGCTAATCAAAGCAGCTGTGCAGTATGCTGTTGAGCAGGTATAGGATCTGCTAGATGAGGATCTAGGTTTACATGGATGGGAGGGCGGGTCAGATGTGTTAGGTCTTTTTGATGCGAGTGATGGTACACACAGGTCTTTGGATGGTGAGCATGAAGGTGCTCTATTTGGTGTTCTTGGGAGTGCTTTGTTGCGAGTGGGCAGTTTTCCAAGGAGTGCCTGGAGTGGTAGAAGCATGTGGATGGTAGTTTGGATATACAGTTGGGTATGTGCCTTGGTGTGGCAATATGCAAGGTTGTTGTAGGTGGATGGAGAAGACCAAAGCAAGGTGTTCGACCCAGGAAGATTATTACAAGTAAAGCATGGGGTTGGGTAGCCCGCATGAGCAAAGAAAGCGGGTAGCAGAGGCCAGTTTTTGTACATATGGTGGCTGTTTTGTGGTGTACAGAGATTTTGTTTTGGTGTGCAGTGCAATAAGGCCATGTGTGGTTGAACATAAATGTTCAACAAGGGGGCTGGGCAATGATGGTGCACATAAAGGTGGTCGAAGCTAGCAAGTGGTCAATGCCAGGCAAAGCGAGCAATCGAGTGCAGTCCAGAAGGCTAGGGCAGGTGCCAAGGCCCTACGCAGCCCAAGGATAGAGGAGGTGTATGTTCAAAGTGGTTTTTTCAAGCCAAAGGTGTGCTGCAAAGAGCCAAGCATGGTTGGTGGACTTCTGTACACGAGGTGTGGGATTTATGTTCTAGAGTGTGGTCTTCAGTGTGCTTTCCAAGCCAGTCCAGATGGCTCCTCAAATGGAGCCTCGGTGCTCAAGATATTGCAGTTTAAAGAAAGAGTATGTAGCAGATCCCCGACAAAAAGGGCAGCTAGGGACAGGTGGCCCGGGCTGATGTCAGTGTATATGTGTGTAGCGCTCGAGTTGTGGGGCATGCATTTTTTTTCGGATTGCAAATCGGAGCTCTGGATAGTAAAATATGGTTAATTGAAGATTTTTCGGGAGCCGGGTCTGAGCCCACTTGGCCGCACTGGGAAATGTGCCATCTGGCGTCTTTTGAGTCTCGTCAAGGTTATCAATGGAAGTATGAGTCATGTGGAGCTAGCACAAGTTGACGACGCATCAATCGGATGCTTAGCTGGCAAGATAAGGCAAGACGCAGTTGAGAGCATTTGGGTAGTGGACAATTGCAGGTAAGTTTTTAAGTTTTTTATGGCCTTGGATAGCGAACTCCACGAAATCGGAATGCAGTGAAGTTGGCCCGGCCAGGAGCCGGCAAAGGGGGGACTCGGCACCAATTTACGACTCGGTGATTGGATCACCTGGTGCCAATCGGCAGACAAGGAAAGTTGATTTTACCAAGGGAGTTTTTTTAAAAAAAATATATATATATTGAGGGCCTTGGAGGCAATCACAAGGGGCAGCCACTACGTGTTGTCCCGTGGCATTGCAGTGAACCCATATGCGGAAAAGGGTCCAGACTTGGCGCCCTATATGGGCTGGGGAGTGCTATTCTATATGTATCACAAGGTTGAGAGGGAGCTTGGAGCTCCGTGCGGTGTGGGCTATGGCGGAAAGCGCCTATGGCGCTGCGCAGGCGGAGACGCCGGTGGTTTTGGCGTCAGTTGGCGAAGAGGGGCGGTGGCCCAGGTGGCGCGCCCGTGGCGGGGAAGTGTGTACGGTGATCGGCGGTCATGATGTGGCAGCCCCTGTGGGGGGGATGGTCCCGCGCACTGAATTTTTGAAGGAGAGCCTAGGGGGCAATAGCGACATCGCTATTGCCTCCCCCCCTCAGGTAAGAGATGAGTCCCGCGGCATAGAGAGTGAGAGGGAAGGCCGGGCAAACCACAGCGGGCAAAGCCAAGCAAGGCCAAGTGGCCGGACAAAGGCAGACAAACCAAGGTGCAAAGCCAAGCCAAATGCAAGGCCAAAAGAGGACAAAAAGAGCCGGACAAGTGGAGTTAAATTGAGTAGTGCAAGGCTAAGCTCAAAGAGGGTGAAAATTGAAGGATAAAAATAAAAAATAAAAAATGCCAAGGGAAATAGTGACATCGCTAATGCCCCCCCCCCCCCCCCCCCCAAGTGCAAAAGAGAGGAAGAGAGCAGATAAAAAATGCGGTGCCCCCTTCCCAAGAGATACCAAAAAAAGGTGCCACATGGACCAAATAGAGGGCAATTTCCCAAATTGAACCCCCCACCCTATAAAAGTCAAAAAATGATCAAATTAGGGGGTTCTTCTTAGTTTTTTCTTGGCTTGTGAAGCCCCTTTGAAGCCTGCAAAGTGGAGCTTTTGGACAGAGGAGTGTGCCTGTCAAAGCCCTTTGTATTTTTCATGTGTAAATGGCCATGGTGATTGCAGTGTGAGTTTGAAAAGGTGTTTTGTGGAGTGCAATCGAGTCGTTGTTGCCTCTCTTGCTGTGGTTTCCCCTTCCCCCCTTCTCTTTCTCCTGCTTTCATGGTTCTCTCTGATGCCGACTGTGTGAAAGTGTGTGGCCCCCCGGACTGATGGTGTTTTGAGTGAGATAGTGAGATTGAGTTGGTGTGACTGTGTGTAAGGGTGGAGACAAGCCATGGCAACAGGTGTGCGTTGTGTGGTGGTTTGGTGAAGTGTGTGAGCAGTGGCAATTGAGAAGGCGGTGGTCTGCCAGTGTGAGTTGTGTGTTCGAAGGTGTTTTCCTAGAGGATAAGGGTGCTGTGAATGCCCTGAGCTATAGAGAGGCCCTTGTGTTTGTGTTGGGTGTGTTCCCCCATTCCCCCTCTCCATCTTCTGGTGCCCCCACGGAGGAGTATGCTGATGCTCGTAGTTGAAGTCGAAACAGTGATTTTTGTGATGCCAAAGGTGCGACCTTTGAACAGCAGGTGCTGCTAGTGATGGCTTGGGTGGGATTTTCCATTTTCATTGGGGTTGAAGATGCAGAAACTTGGCTTCAAGACTATGGATTGTTCGTATTGGAAAGCGGTTTATCGAGAGAAGATGGTGCGGTACAAGTGTTCCCGCTCCTGGTTCGTGGTAAAGCAAAGCTATGGTTCGATAGCCTTGGCGATGAAGAAAAAGAATATTGTGAAGCCCTGGAGGCGGCTTTTAGAAGCAGATTTGTTGCGGATGCGCAGCTAGATGAAGTAAAGCGAAAGATAGACAGTTTGAAGCAAAGCTTGGAGGGAGATTTTCAAGCATTCGAGTGGGAATTCGAAGCTCTTTGGGGGAAGTTAATCAAGGTAACTGTTGCAGAAAATGCCAGTTTTTGGAAATTGTGTAAATTAATGGATTGCTTGCATGAGGAAGTGCGAGATAAGGTGGAGTTAGATGGACCAACGTCGTATGAAGAAGCGGTAGCTCTAGTGAGAGGGCGAACCAAAAAGATTTTAAAGAAGCGCGAGGCTAGGTGGTGTTTGCGAGGTGTAGTGAGGCCGAGGCAATGTGATGCAGTGGTAGCCGAGCCGCAGGTGGTGCAAAGAGGAGTGCAAGTGCAAGAAGAACCAAGAGTTCTTTGGCTGCAAAGAGACAGAATGGTTCCTATGAAGAAGATGCCGGCTAGAGCAGTTCCAAAGGTGGAGGAAGTGCAAGTGGTTCCAGAGTGGGCAAAGGAAGTGCTGCCAAGCTCGAGTGCGACAATTGGAGCTCCATTGGAGTGTGGTAAAAAGAAAAGAGTCCGGTTTGTAGACGAGGTTGAAGTAGTGAAGCTAGAGGAGATTCCTGAGCTTGAAACCGAAGAGGAAACTATGCAGGGGACAGTAGCTCTATGGACGCAGATACGAGTTGGGAGACCGAATCATCCCAATCCAGGTATGATGAGTTCGAAATCTTGCATGTGAGTCGAGAGGCAGTGAATATGTGCGAGAAGCAGCATGAAGTGAAAGCCGAGGTGCTTAGTGAAGACCGAATGGAGCAGCCTAGGCCTACGAGTGATGATGTGCGGGTAAAACTGGTATGTGGTGCCATGTTAATGGCCATGTTGATGAAGGTAGCAATAGAGTATGCCATGGTGGTGTAGTAGGTGCAAAGTTTTGCCAAAAGAATTAGAGCAGTTGTACCTATGGAAGAGGACGAAGAGGATGCGGTAGAGAACGAGCTTCTCTCTTCCTTGGCAGAGATTGATGATGCAACGGTAGAAGAGCAGGTTATTGCAGTCGACAAGAAGGTGGTTCTTATTGACCTTGAAGGTAAAGTTGACGAGGAGGAGCTCGACGATGCTAGAATTAAGTTCATGGAATGTGAGAAGGGCAATACGCAGTCAAAGAAGGAGGTGCTTCCTATGCAGTCAATTCCCTCTATGACAGGTGATGCGGATTTAAAGGTGGTGTCCAAGCTTTGTAAGGAGGTCTGTGAGTGGTGGTTGAAGGGAATGCTAATCAAAGCAGTTGTGCAGTATGCTGTTGAGCAGGTATAGGATCTGCTAGATGAGGATCTAGCTTTACATGGATGGGAGGGCGGGTTAGATGTGTTAGGTCTGTTTGATGCGAGTGCTGGTACAAACAGGTCTTTGGATGGTGAGCACGAAGGTGCTCTATTTGGTGTTCTTGGGAGTGCTTTGTTGCGAGTGGGCAGTTTGCCAAGGAGTTCCTGGAGTGGTAGAAGCATGTGGATGGTAGTTTGGCTATGCAGTTGGGTATGTGCCTTGGTGTGGCACTATGCAAGGTTGTTGCAGGTGGATGGAGAAGACCAAAGCAAGGTGTTCGACCCAGGATGATGATTACAAGTAAAGCATGGGGTTGGGCAACCCGCATGAGCAAAGAAAGCGGGTAGTAGAGGCCAATTTTTGTACATATGGTGGGTGTTTTGTGGTGTACAGAGATTTTGTTTTGGTGTGCAGTACAATAAGGCCATGTGTGGTTGAACATAAATGTTCAACGAGGGGGCTGGGCAATGATGGTGCAGCTAAAGTTGGTTGAAGCTAGCAGGTGGTCAATGCCAGGCAAAGGGAGCAATCGAGTGCAGTGCAGAAGGCTAGGGCAGGTGCCAAGGCCCTAGGTAGCCCAAGGATAGCGGAGGTGTATGTTCAAGGTGGTTTTTTCAAGCCAAAGGTGTGCTGCAAAGAGCCGAGCATGGTTGGTGGCCTTCTGTACCCGAGATGTGGGCTTTATGTGCTAGAGTGTGGTCTTCAGTGTGATTTCCAAGCCGATCCAGATGGCTCGTCAAACGGAGCCTCGGTGCTCAAGATATTGCAGTTTGAAGAAAGAGTATGTAGCAAATCCCCGACAGACAGGGCAGCTAGGGACAGGTGGCCCGGGTTGATGTCAGTGTATATGTTTGTAGTGCTTGAGTTGTGGAGCATGCCTTTTTTTCGGATTTCAAATCGGAGCTCTGGATAGTAAGATATGGTTAGTTGAAGATTTTCCGGGGCCGGGTCTGAGCCCACTTGGCCGCACTGGGAAATGGGCCATCTGGCGTCTTTTGAGTCTCGTCAAGGTTATCAGTGGATGTATGAGTCATGTGGAGATAGCACGAGTTGACGACGTGTCAATCGGATGCTTAGCTGGCAAGATACGGCAAGACACAGCTGGGAGCATTTGGGCAGTGGACAATTGCAGGTAATTTTTTAAGTTTTTTATGGCCTTCGATAGCGAGCTCCGAGAAATCGGAATGCAGTGAAGTTGGCCCGACCAGGGACCGGCAAAGGGGGGACTAGGCACCAATTTACGACTCGGTGATTGGATCACCTTGTGCCAATCGGCAGACAAGACAAGAAGGGGAGGAAAGTTGATTTTACAAGGGAGTTTTTTCTTAAATATATATATATATATTGAGGGCCTTGGAGGCTATCACAAGGGGGAGCTAGAGCCAGACAAGTGGAGTTAAATTGAGTAGTGCAAGGCTAAGCTCAAAGAGGATGAAAATTGAAGAATAAAAATAAAAAATAAAAAATGCCAAGGGCAATAGCGACCCCCCCCCCCCCCCCCCCCCCCAAGTGCAAAAGAGAGAAAGAGAGCATATGAAAAAGGCGGTGCCCCCTTCCCAAAAAAAGGTGCCACATGGACCAATTAGAGGGAAATTTCCCAAATTGAACCCCCCACCCTATAAAAGTCAAAAAATGATCAAATTAGGGGGTTCTTCCTAGTTTTTTATTGGCTTGTGGAGCTCGTTTGAAGCGTGAAAAGTGGATCTTTTGGACAGAGGAGTGTGCTTGTCAAAGCCCTTTGTATTTTTCTTATGTAAATGGCCATGGTGATGGCAGTGTGAGTTTGAAAAGGTGTTTTGTGGAGTGCAATCGAGTCGTTGTTGCCTCTCTTGCTGTGGTTTCCCCTTCCCCCCTTCTCTTTCTCCTACTTTCATGGTTCTCTCCGGTGCCGGCTGTGTGGAAGTGTGTGCCCCCCCGGACCGATGATGTTTTGAGTGAAAGAGTGAGATTGAGTTGTTGTGAGTGTGTGTAAGGGTGGAGAAAGGCCATGGCAACAGGTGTGCGTTGTGTGGTGGTTTGGTGAAGTGTGTGAGTAGTGGCAATTGAGCAGGTGGTGGTCTGCCAGTGTGAGTTGTGTGTTCGAAGGTGTTTTCCTAGAGGATACGGGTGCTGTGAATACCCTGAGCTATAGAGAGGCCCTTGTGTTTGTGCTAGGTGTGTTTCCCCATTCCCCCTCTCCAACGTAGCCGAACACCACATTTGTGGTCTATTATTTCACCAAGCTAGTGTAGTGATACTCTATGTAAATCCAAATTCCAGAGTAGCAGGTCAATTCCCTGAGTTGTAATTATGTCATGACAATTGTAAAGGTTTATGTGAACCGACCATTGGACATTTAGAATGTTCTAGGTGTAAAGGTCAATAATCTTAATGTGAAAGAAGGCTTATCTTTTGAAGGCTTATAACCTTAATGTGAAAGAAGGCTTATCTTTAGAGAAGAAAGAGCTCTGTTGTACGTGTTGTACGTACGCTCAAGCTTCAATTCTACCCCAACTTGTAATCATCACAACTAATGATTGGGTAATCCATTTTTGATTCAAAAACTTGCATTGTGTTTCTTTTTCTTTGCTCTTTCAATTAAGTGTAAGCATTGTCAGTTTGGTCTAGTTTGTGACTACGCGTCAGTGAGACGTAATTGCAAATTTGAGTGCTTAACTCATTGTTTTAAGTCGTTTTGACCATAGGAGAGTGTTGCTAAACCATAGGGCAACCTTTCTAGATAGTTCTGTTGCAGTTTTTAGGACCTTTTTTATGATGGATCGTGATTTTGGTACCTTGTTGTATTGCGAGCAAACTTGGTAGGATAGTGCCCCTAGGTGTCCTAGACCTCCTCCTAAAGTTTTGTTGCATTAATAGTCCACTCAAGTATTGAAATGGCGTGATGACCTAGAGCTATGAGAAAGGACATAGACAGATTTTCGTGATCATTGAGTGTTGGTTTGCTGTTGAGCTAGTGTGTTTGCTTGTTGTTAAGGTTCACTTCTTGATATTGATGATCTCAAAGAGTCTCCGTGCCCCTCGAAGTCACTTCCCTGAGTATGACATTATGTTAGTGCCAGATCGTTATACTACAAATGTCCATCGCGGCAGCGACCCGCTAACATTGGCGTCATTGTCGGGGGAATGATCTTTAGATGGTGAGTGACCTAGTGCGTATTTAGAGCATTCTTATTTGAAAATTTGTCTCTCCATTCCATTTACATTTTAGTAGTGAAGAAGCTAGACACGAGGTTTAGTGCTTGGTAGAGTCTAGAAGTCGAGGACTTGCTAGATCTATTCTTGAGAAGTAAACAGGGTTGTGAGTGAGATAGCCAAAAGCATTTCATTCGTTGATTTTTTCATTACTTTCAGAGTATTGTATCGTCTTCTATTTTGAATTTACCTTATACTATTTTGTATGTTTTTATTTCATGTTTTATTTCAGTACTTAGGAGTATGGTAAGTAGAAACTACCACAATCAGATTTGGACTAAAAGATTGAGGGAAAAAGGGTGAAAACCATATTTTGGCAAAAATAACCATAATTTTGAAATTTTGACAACTTGATGGTAGAGACATCAAAAGTGATCCAAATTCAAAAATTTATGGATTAAGGGCATCAACAGATTCTTTAGAAGCAATCTAGAAAGTTTGGTGAGATTCTGTGGAGGAACATGGATTGCAATCCGTGTACCTCAGAGACCATTTTGGTAGAAAAGTGAAGAGTGAGATTGTGCATCAGTGGGACACTTCTCTGATTAAGTTTGCTTAAAAGAAAAACTCAAAAATCACATTAGAAATGTTTGTTAGGGAGAAAAAAAGAAAACAGGCATTGTAACACAAAATTTGGGGGTTTCTCAACTTTTTAGGATCCAAGTTCAAAAAGGGGTGAGATTTGACTTCTACATGGAATAGAGAACTTGCAAAACAAAATTTCTGAAAAAATGTTGTCAAACATGGATTGCGATCCATATATCTTTTGACTAGTGGAGCAACTTTGCCAAAAGAGACCATGTCAAAAAATTGAAAAATGTTGGTCAAAATAGCCAAATACAGAAAAAAGTCAAAAACCGCAAGGGAGACAAAAATTTCACTTTTGACTAGGAAAAAGGTGTCCAAATCCAAAAAGAAGTGGTGTGATCAAGCCAAATTTGGAGTTCAGATGTGATGGAACATGGGTCATGATCCATGTACCTCATCAAAATATTTTGGCTGAGATTTGAGTAGCGGATAGCTGAAACATAAACAAACACATTTCCCAAAAGAACCATATGCATTTTTTTTGAAAAAAGTAGTCAAAAGAACCAAAAACAGAACATTCTCTAAACTGCCATAGCAGATTGTTGAAGTCAATTTTTGTTTGGCAAAACTGGTACAAATTAAAAAATTTGTGGTGATCAGGATAGAAACATCACAAGCTATCAGCACACCAAAGTTCAGATCCAAAAGTGGTGGAACATGGATCAGGATCCATGTACCCCTGATAATTTTTTGGACAGAAACTTTTCAAGACTATAGCAGAGACCATTGTGAACAAAAGTCTCCAAAGGAGTTTTGTCAAATAAGTTCAAAAAGTGTGTCAAAAGTGCAAAATACAACTTAAGGTAAAAACCCTAAAACATACATAGGGATGGACTTTTGCTTGACCTAAAGTCATCCAAATCACATAAAAACCATATAGCAAGGATCAATGGACCAAGGGAAAGATGTGAGTCAAGTTTCATTACCATCTGACACAGAGGTACATGGATCACGATCCATGTTTCTATGTCAGAGACTGAGACCAAACTTGCACCATAGCTAGAGGACATCACAAGGAGTCTAGTGGTCTTTTCAAAACTAAATTTGGATATCAAAAACCAAAACAAAAGCCCTGAAATTCCAAGTACTCTGACAAAGTGCCATAATTGACATAACTTTCAATCTAGAGGTCCATTTTAAAAAACAATTGATACCATAGGACCTACTAATCATGTTGAATCTGATGGTAGCAAGAGAAGTCAATTTGGGCCCCAAACATGGATCGCGATCCATGTACTCATAGTGATAGCTTAACCTAAAACTTTCTAGATCTGTAGTGCATACACAAGAAAACATATCCCCAAGCCTAGTTGTAAAAACATTTGAGAAAATTTGGGTAAAAAGGAAGAAAAACAGGTGACAAACTGAGAACCATAGTGCAGACCTCGTGCTAGCTATTTGACCTATCAAACCAAGTAAAAATCCAAAACAAACTGAGATTTAACTTGTGGACATAGTCAGGAACAAACCCCTAAGAGATCAAGTCCATATGTGGTTGAACATGGATTGCGATCCATGCACCTCAACTTGAGAATTTGATGAAAATTGGCATAGAGCATGCACATGACCTTGTCTACACACAATCAAAATTTTGATCGCGATTCATATACCTCAGCATAGTCAGGGTATCTGACTTAGTGATCTTACAAACATACTTGAGAGAATTCCAAGTTTCAAGTTTGAGCTAAAAATACCTTCTAGACACCAAGATACAAACCAGGAGTTCTTGTGTTCTGGTATTCAAACTGTTTTGAGTGTTGTTTCAAGTGCAATTCACTAAAATTGCTCTAACTTTTGATTGACAACTCCAAGTTGAGTCAGGTATAGCCAGGAAGAAAGCTTGCAGGTAGTAGGTTCCCAGGTTTCCTAAATTCAAACTTTTAGGGTATCCCAAGACCAGTTTCCAAAGACCAAAAAGCCACAAAAACCCAACTTTTGAGAGACCTCACGAAGGGAAATAAAAGGGATTAGTTGCACTAAGCAAAAGTGGGCTTGTAAGAGACTATCTTTCAAATCTTAAGTGAACCTTAATCATGACAAATCATCCACCACTAGGGTTCTCTACTCCACTCAGAGACATGAAAAACGCCGCAATGCCGACAACAGGGGGATTTGGAGAATACATAGAGGAGAAACATCCTTTGATCAATGAATGAAATGTGAGATTCATTAGAACCAATGAAGCCATGCGAGTTCTTACGGATTACACTCATGAGGGCTTGTATAGGTTGAAAAACGGGGAGCCATATAACTTCTATCAGTGGGTAGAACCCAATGCTAGAAAGTTAAGCACCCATAAGAACCTGTATGCATTCATGTATATAGATGTCCATGAAGTGCACGTTTTGATGGTAGATAATTATGGAGGAGAGTACAAACTTCTAGATCCATTTGATCTAGAGAGATACACGTACAAGGGTACTCTGATCTCTACTTACTTTAAGTCAAAAATTATGCCAGAACATCCAACAGAGAGGATTCCACCAGGATTTTCTCCAAAATTAGAGGAGAGGACGAGAGACATCTTTCCAAGAGACCACAAATTGGTTATATCGGTGACTGAACCACAACAATTAAGACCATATCAAGCTCAATGTGTAAAGACAAAGTACGATGGGTCAGAGGATCCATATGCTCATGTATCACTCTTCAAACAATTTTTGAGAACTGAACAGATTGCGGATTTCCATTCTCAGTATGAGGGATTTGGGTTGACATTGGAAGGAATAGCCTTGACTTGGCTCTAACCTAGAGATGATTTTCTCAACATAGCACAACTCTTACAAGTGTTTGTAGAGGAGTTCTCAAAAAGGGGAATCAATCACAACACAATGTCACCACAGATCTATGCATTCAAATAGAAAAAGGATGAAAAGGTGAAGAAATCTTTGCCTCATGCTTCAAACATTACATTGAGAGATGTCCTGTGAGAGAGCTGTCGCAAGATGAGAGATTATCAATTCTCTGCATAGAGGGCTTGAGTAATGAGACTCTCAAAAAGGAGCTACATCTTAAAGAATTCACAACGTTCGAGCAAGTCACTAGAGAATCTCTTTATCTAGTTGACAATTGTAAGGCCTACGAAGAGGTGACTGAAGATACAGACAACATGACTAGTAGTGCCTCTTGAAGGCTATGAAGCTAGGCTAAAACCCAATCAAACCCAAGTGAAGAGATGCTGATGAATCCTCATCCAAGGTATGAAAAAGAGAGGTTGCAATGTGCAAGGAGCTCATCCAAGCAGCCCAAGCTCTTATGGAACCATATGTTCCAGATGCTCCAAAAATGGAGGTGCTAATCCGCAAAAAATCCAAAAATTGGAAAGCCAGGATATTGTAAACAGAGACCAGGAAGAGCGAGGAGTTGAGACACCTTTAGATACAAGGAAAGTAGCTTATACTGGCTCACAAGTAGTGATGCCAATTTTGGAGGTAGAAGAACCGTGGCCACAATCCTTATGGGAATTGATTATAAACCAAAAATATGGTAGTGCCACCTTATAATCAGCACCTATCCCTAAAATAAACATGGTTGAAAAATTTTTCCCGGGTAATATAAGATCTTTACATGGGGATGCCGGGTCTGTTGCATCTAAAGACTGTAAACCACAATCTCTACAGACTTTGCCATCTTTCGTAGGAACGAAGGGTAAAATGGTACCTTCTTAGTGGAAAGCCACACCAAAAATGATAGATACCAAGAGCTTGCACAAATTGATGTCTTCTCCTATACAATGCACACTTTGTCTCTCAGATTTGGTAGAAATTACACCGCATCTATGGGGCCAAATTGACAAACACTTGGAAAAGATGGGGTTGAAAATCCCTTCACATGACTGGCTTGCATACAAAAACATGGATGACACCTAGCCTAAGAACCCACGACAAAACCAGTACCAGTAAATAAGGTGGGTGACTACTATGAAGGGGAAGAAGGAAATGCCATCTGACCACCTGAGTACAAAGGAGTAAAGATGGTTTCTATATTAGATAGTGGGGTAGGAATTTCCATTGTAATCAAATATGGAAAAAATGGGGAAAGCCTACTCTTACAAAGACTCCACTAAAATTGCAATTAGCACATGGATACATGGAGAAACATATTGGAATATTAGAACAAGTACGAGCACACCTTTGCCAAAAGAGCAACAACTTCGATATCATATTGGGAAAACCATTTATGCGGCATCTCAAAATGGTACAAGATTGGGGCTATGATTATATCTACTTGAAACACAAAGAGGTCACAATAAACATTAGTTTCAAAGATCATAGTTATAGAGATATAGAGCGAACCCTGGGGTAAAAATTACACTCCACAAAACTGAACAAGAAATTGAGACACCTGCTTGGTTGCAAAACAGAGTGCATATAGGGATGTGCGGAGATTCGGAGTGTGGAAGTCTTAGAAAGAAAGATTCCATCCTAGAGTGTTCAATAGAAGATGAAGCTTACATTAAGGAACCATTCCTAGAGGAGTTATTTGTCTGTGTAAACGAGGTAACCATTACCAAATTTTGCGATGAAGATGGCTATGATATAATTCCCTTGTTTACGATAAAGGTGTTGAAGTAAGCTAATGAGGTTTGTGAGTGTGAAAGCAGAAAAAGTGAGATAGATGGCTACGTCATGGGGTATGATACCAAAATGCACATGAAGCCGAAGGGAATCAGCCAAGAAAGAAGAGCACATCAAAGTCAAAGATCCCATTTGGATACATGAGACACAAATTGAACCTCAACAACAAAAGGTGACACGGTGGGTAGCATCAAATGAGTGAATCATTGCCCAGGGCTACTTCTAAGGAAACACTAATATTTGGGCCAAAAATCCTATAGTAATAACTTGGATCTACTCACCTCAACCAAAGAGTTCTACAAAGAACAAGATGAGCTTTAAACGCAAGACAAGAAACTCAATCAAGAGAAAGAACTACCACAAAAGGCAAAAGCAAACATTAAAGCAGTAAACAATGTGACAAGTTTGGGTACCAAAGCCAGACCTTGACGAAGCTACCCAACACAAACAAGTGAAGGAGTGGATGATTCTAGTGAAGCTACTCAAAGAACAAGGAATTTATGAAGGTAACACTCAAATATGGTTACCAAAAATTGTAGCTCAATCTGGGACAGCCAAGAGAAATCATGCAGCACAAGCTTCTACCCCAAAGCAAGCAAAGACAACCAAAATCCAAGAGAAGCCAATTGCAACCAAGTCTGTTGCAATCTCTACATGGATACCTCATCATCAAATCCAAAATCAAGGCTTCTACAAAGGAAATCATCAGATATGGATACCGAAGCCTAGTGTCAATCAAGCCAAAGCAGAAGAGAAAATTCCAAAGATGATCATAGAAGGACCAAAAACAAGATGGGTTCCGCAATTGCTCATGGAAACTCAAACACAAAGAACCCACACATAGATTCAACTGCTTAGAATGGGGAAAAAAGCAAAACCACATTAGTCCTACAAGAGCTGAAGGACTTGTTTCATAAAGCAGTGGGATCATATGACAAGCAAGTCAAGAAGAGTCAAAATTTTCCAACCTGTTCAACAAAATGGCGGCATCAAATGACCAACACAATGGAAGAGGCCTAAATTTCCAAAACTTATGGAATTGGGTTTTCGCCTGAATAGGTAAGTCCAAGTCGCCATTAAAAATACATGGCATAAAAGTCAAAGTCGGATAGCTAAGCCACTAAATGAGGGAGGCGTTAGTCCCAAACCTCCATGTAATATTCTCTGTTGTCTAAGCGTCTTAGCTATTCTATGTACTGCTCAATCTGGAAGAGTTGACCATATTTATGTAGAGTTGCTCATGCTGGTATAGGTGAGTATAAGAGTCAAAGTCATTGTAGTATAGTGGTAAGTGAAGGAGGAAGTCCAAAAGACAATGACACACTTAGCACAGTGAGGTATGATTGGAGAAGCTTCTACATCAAAAACCCTTCTTGGAAACATGGAAGCTATTGAGAAGTCCTTTGATGTCACATGTGCTACAGTTGTTCCTTGAAGCACCCTTCAACCCCATCTCTTACACTACATTCTTTTGTTTGACAAATTTATAGTATGTATATAGAGTGTCCCATAATTGGCACTTGCATTAGGCACTCTCCTTTGTTTCTCCCAATCACTCACCTTGCATGACAGGTACTTCAAGTCCAAATTCTCAAATCCAATAAGAGCGCATACCAAAAGCACTTTTCTACCACCGGGTTTTTTCCTTTTGGTCATCGAGGTTTTAACACCCTAATCTAGAAACCCTCATTATCAACTTCTTGTATATATTCCTTCTACATCAGCAATAAAGAAATGGCTACCCAAATCAATTGACAATGATTTAAAGCAAAAACTGCAGGTCTCCATATGCTTATCAAGAGAATATTTTATCTCCAAGGTCGACAACAAAGCTCCATCAACCAATGTCAAGTCAAAGAATGGCCTAAAATGACAAGCAATGACAAATTCCGCAAGAGAGTCATCAACAACAATCAAAAGTAGCTCACACAATGCTTCAACATTGGCTACCTATTGCAGGAAAGTCAAATTTAACTAGACCTTAAAAGAAAACCCATCATGAAGACCATGCCACAAACAGGATCAGTTCTGCAAGCTCAGACAGATCAACATCCATCATTACGGTATCTAGATTGGCATCAAAGAGGCTAATGCAAAAAGAAGAAAAGTTTCCTCAAAACTCAAAGATCAAATCACGTACCAACAACATGGCAGCTATGAATCACTTTAGGAAGGGGGGAGCATCATCAACGACAAATCACTTTCCACGCTAAATGTCAACCTTGGAGACAAAGTTGAATACAACCCTATGACAAGACTACACAAGGTCGTGCCAAGGGGTGAAACGAGCTAGGAAGTGGGGAGTGTTTGAGGATTGATCAAACAGGCACCCACCTGGCCGGACACCACATTTGTAGTCTATTATTTTTTCGAGCTAGTGTAGTGATACTCTTTGTAAATCCTGATTCCAAAGTAGCAAGTCAATTCCCTCAGTTGTAATTCTGTCATGACAACTGAAAAGGTTCATGTGAACCAGCCATTGGACATTTACAATGTCCTAGGTATAAGGTCAATAACCTTAATGTGACCACCATCAAATCATGCCAACCACACACCTCTATCATATTCCCCATAAATCTAATCTATAAGAAATGAGAACAAGTGAAGAAAAATATCGAGGTCCACTTCTGATTTCTGAGGTCCCACATGTTGTCACAACACCTGGCACTCAAGCAACTGCGACAACTACACCACCAAAATTTTGCTCGTGGTTCAAATATAAAGTGGTCAAGGTAATACCAAGTGACCCTATATCGGAAGCAAAAGAAGCCAAGAGATTGAAAGAAATGAAGAGAGGCAAAAAAAAAGAGGAAGGTAAGAGAGAAGCACAAGAAAGCAAGAGGTAGAGAGAAGACAAAGGGAGCAAGTGGAGTGGAAGAGAGTAGAGGCCCAAAGATCCCATTGACTAATCTACAAGCACGGACACACCCAAATAGAAATAGGCCCAGGAGGAGAGGAGGACAAAGTATAAGAATGACCTTCCTCAATGGGCCAAGTTGCCAGCCCCTCAACCACCACCAACATCACAAAAAAATGGAGATGGAGGCAGGGAGCAGTGACTCTGTCGTGGGAGATTGAAAAGTAACGTAAGAGCACTGAGTTGATCATACCAAAAGAGGCCTTCTCTTGAGTGGTGAGGGAGATAATGAATGAGTACAGTGATTCTATACCCCAGATATAGATTGCTACTTTATTGGTCCTAGAGGACTCCACTGAGAAAATTTCGTTCAATTGTTCCGGGATTACCTTTCTTGTATGGTGCATGCAAAGCGAGTATCTTTGAAAAACACAGATTTAGACCTGAAAATCAATTTGTGAAATGAAGGGTACCTACATAAGAATTGGCTTATCTTGTGTAACCTCTCTATATGGTATTTGTAATCTTTTCCTATGATATCAAGGACTTGGCTTTTTGCCATTCGATGCAATTGTAACATTAATTATGTACATTGTTTTCTTTTAGTATTTTTATTTCTCAAGTTATTTATTAAACTCCCTACTACAATCATGCAATCTCGACAACAAGGGGAGACACTATCGACCAAGTTCTGTCAAAATTGGGCAACAAGGGAACCGTATGGAGGTAGTAAGGTCCCCACAATGCATGGCAACACCCGACAGGGATAGTCAGTGCAAAAAAATACATGTGTGCCATGGTGTGCATGCAACCACTGTGACTTGGTCAAAATGGCTACTTGTACGTCGTGGCATATACGCCTTTTTTGGCAATAAATATCCCCGTCTAGCGTCGTCGTGTGTTATGGGCATCACATCACGTACGGTCCCTCTATTGCCCGCTATTGATTGATCCTCCATTGTTGTGTTGTCGCACCTTCATAATGTGAAATTAAAATATCTACCTCACTCTTAATGTTTTTGATGTGTGGGACCAAATTCCACAATGTACATAGTGTGATATATGCGAAAACGGATCCCATCGTTGTAGGCATGTACATACCTTGTCGGACAAGCGAGGCCAGGGATATGGAAATGTTGCATGTTTTACCACATTAAAGCATTCCTAGTTTTCTTTAATAATGTACAAATGTCAAGTGTTTCGAAGTGGCACACTCATTTTGCCTAGAAAGTTCAATGCGGGCGATCTTGGCAAAAAATAGTAGGTTGCATGCGAAGGCATAAAAGAAGTTTCCAAAGCGCTTACTAAGTGGAAAAATGAGGTTCAACATGAAATTTAAGCCCAATGGGATTTTTCCACAAATTTAGGGGATTTTCCTAGGTCGTTTGGGCTTTTTACGGACAAAAAGGGGGCTTTTTTGGGCTAAAAATGGCTAAAAATGACCATAAAATGGTCAACAATAGCCTAAAAATAGCTCAAATACCACATCCATGATGGCTCCATCATTGATTAACTAGAGAGGGAAGTGATAGAGCCAATAATGAGCTCATTTGGGCATATAAGTAAGGAGATACAACCATTCCATTACAGGGTGCTAGTGGAGTCCCATGCTGCTTCTACTTCATGGTTGAGGTTGTGTGGCCTCCCATTAGGGTTTCCCCTCCTCAAATAACTACTTGGACTTCTCCAATGAATTACTGAAGCTTCCATGAAATGGTCACAACAAGAAATCAAAGCAACATTTTAGGGTTTTTAACAGGTCGAATGAGCATTGCATCTGTGCAATTGGGAGTGAGGCTACACCTAATCTTCACAGACACAAGAGTTTTGAGCTAGCATTGGTTCTTTTTCAAATTGGTTCTTTCATGGCTTGAGTTTTTTTCTATTTGAGTGTGTTTTTGGCTTCAAATCATCAATGCCTTGCTTGATTTTGCTTTGAATCCTCACAGTCAGAGGCCTAGCGCTTTCCTAGTCGCATACACACTTCAACACATTTTTGGTGAACCTGATGTGAAGTAGGCTAGAGTGAGGGTTCAAAATATTCGTTGAAGGTATCAAAACAAAGGCTTAAATCTATGGAGCAACAAGAGCAACAAGGGGTTCGGTTTGATCTAGTCAATGCAAATGATTCAAGCTTGCGGTGTTTATGCAACAACAACAAGTTGCGAAAAGGAGGGATCTTTTATCAACCAAAGCGCTTCAATCTATTGTAAATAATATGAACCAATTTAAAGGTAAATATGTAACAAAGTATCTCTGTGGATATGTAAATGAGATGGAGCTTCATGCGGTGCCTGAAGCAGAGATGGTACAAAGTTTTGAGCTAGCTGTGGTTCCTGAGATCAGAGAGCATGTAAGGTGAATTAGAAATGAGCATGGGGCGACTTGGGAAGCATTAAAATTAGCCTTGAAAGAAGAGTATTTCATTGAGGACTCCAAAAGGGTAACAAAGATAAATTTTTAGTTCGTCCAAAAGAGGGGCTTTCGCCTACTGAATTGCTAAAGAAATTTGAACGCCGATATGATCAAATGTCAAGGACTGAAATGGCTACGCTAAACTTAGAGAAGATAGATAAAGAGAGTCAAGAGAATCTAGAGTTACTACTTGAGGGCAAAGATGTTGAAGAAGGCTTAAAGAGCGATTTGAATGAGGTAAAATACACCATTTTGTTGCTAGCTAAGCAACAAAGACAAAGAGACAAGATGATAGTTAACCCTATCAATCCCCAAGAGTTCCTGAGAGTCCCATAAAGCCTATTATTGTGGTCCCAAAGAGTGACAATTCCATTCTAGAGGATATTGTCAAGGGAATGCAAGAGCTCAATTTAAAACTTATAAGGCTAGATGAAAAGGGACAACCATCAGGTCAATTACAGGGCTTTGTCAATAGATGTATATGGTGTGATAGTACTGACCATGCAAGAAGGGACTGTAAAAGATTTAAAGACGCTTTGACAAAGGAGCTTGTTTTATTTAAAGATGGAACGTTCACTTAAGTGAAATAGATAAGCTCTTAGGGACAAACTTTGGCAAAGGTGGGATGAAGAAGCTAGTTGAGGACATGGCTACTAGCCATGCGATCTCAATGGTACCTGCAACCGCCTATGAGTTGAAGGTGGACACTACTAAGAAAAAGGGTTCATTCAAGGTTGGAGAAGAGGAATCTAATGGTATTGAAGATCTATGACCATGCGTTATAGAATCTGCTATGAAGGGTAAAATGACAACAAAGGTTTTACATGAAGTTGGAGATTACATTTGGCTAGAAACAGGTTGGAACGACCATGTAGATTCTTTGTTAGTGCATGCATGCATTTCCAAATGTCAAGCCAATGATGCCATTGTCAAAGAGAAACATAGGCGTGAGAATGGGGATGAAGGGCCTTCAAAATGGGTGACGAGGAGTGGAGGCAGAAATGACGCAGTGCCTCCTAGATCACCTTCCCTGCAAGAAATGCATGTCCCTGAAGTGCCTATGCAAGAAGCCTCTAAAGAAAAAAAGAAGGAAGCAACAAAATCCAAATCAAAGGGTCCCACCTACAAACTCCAATCTGATATAGAGGAAAAAACTAATCTCAAAAAAGGTTTTGGAAGAGAAGATTTTAAATAGTAAGGTGGAATTTACCTTGGATATTATGCAAGACTTGCAGTCTTTAGTGGATTGCAATTTGCATATGGGAAGTGAGGTCATGAACGTATGCTCAATAGAAATGTACAAAGTCATTGAGGATCTCAAAAATGCTCAAGGGGTTGATTTACGAGTGAAGACCAAGTAAAAGTCTGTTGCAAATAAAATGAAACCAGTGGTGTTACCTCTACCAAAAGACTGTACGGATAAGATGGATCAAGCTGCTTTCCAACCTAGTCTTCGTGAGACAAGCAAGATTGGACATAAGTTTACACATGATACTTTGAAGGAGTTAAAGATTGAATGCAAGGACAATTTAATAGATGTTGAAAGAGTATGCTTTGAGGAAATGCTTGCCGGGAATGTCTTTTGCATTTGAGCCACATGAGATAAGGTGTGTTGATCCATCCATTGTTTCTCCTATGGTGATCTTTAATATCCTTCATTTACCTTGTAACTTGAGGCCTATTTCCAAAGGCCCATTTGCCAAAACTCATTGAGTTGCTTAATGAAAAGATCAAGATGTTTATCCTGGAGCCTTCTTGTGCTCCATATTCAAACAGGTGGTTCACAATTCCGAAAAAAAAATGGTTCTTTACACTTTATCCAGGGTATACAACCTGTCAACAAGGTTAGAAATGTGGGTACATGGCCAGTTTTGTAGATAAATTTGTAGAGGCATTTGCAGGAAGGACAATATATTATATGGGGGATTTGTACTCAGGGTATGCTCAGTTCCAACTAGAAATGGAAAGCAGGGACCTCACTACCATGAGTACACCTTTGGGTGTGGTAAGAATGTGCACCTTACCTCAAGGAGCAACTAACTCAAATGCACATATGATGAATGGTATGAACAAATTCCTACATGACTTCATACTGCAAACTACAATTGCCTTTCCTTGATGATTTGCCAATCAAAGGATGTGATGTAAGTGATATAGATGTGGCTCTGGACTTTTAGGGGTGCCAAAAGTATGTGGCAAACCATATCAATGATTGTGATAATATCTTGTCAAGGTTGGAAAAGGTGAACCTTACCTTGTCTGGCCAAAAGTCAATGTTTTGTGTGAGATAAGTCCTTATTGTGGGACACATGTGTGGACCATATGGTAGAAAGCCTTGTCCAACAAAGATTGATGTGATTCAAAGAATGAAAGAGACATGTATTAATGTAATGGAGGTTCAAAGGTTCTTGGGTGCATGTGTGTTCTATGTTATCTAGATTCCACATTACGCGCATGTGGCAAAACCTTTGTATCAACGTTTAAGAAAGAGCCAAAAGTTTCAATGAGAAGAAATGCATACCCTTGCTATGAGAAAATTAAGGAAGTTGCTACTTATGTCTCCAACTTTGAGGAAAGCAAACTATGAACGTGGAAGATATGTAATTGTGACAGTGGATACTAGCCCCACACAAATTGGATGGGTGATTGGACAAGATGATGATGATGGAAAGCGATATGTGGTGAGATTTGGAGCAAAACTCCTAAGTGCTTGTCAACGCAACTATCAACAGGTAAAAAGAGAGTTATGGGGAGTAGTCACAACTTTGAAATGTGACAGAAAGTATTTGATAGGAGAAAATGTAATAGTAGAGACTGATTGTCTACCCCTCTTGGAATGATCACAAGCTGATCAACTCTCGACATTGCGATGTTGAGATGGATTTCCTACATAAAGTCCTTGAATCCATAATTTAATCATATTGCAGGGAAAGATAATCCAGTTGTGGATATGCTTTCAAGAGCAAGGTATGAAAATGAATTAGACATGGTTGTCGAGAGAGATGATGTAGGCACCTGGCACACAGTTCTATAGTATGATGTATCTTTAATGCCAAGGGTGATCATGATTGCCTATCAAATGCACTTGAGTCATTTATAGAGTACCTATATCAAGGTGACTGGTTGCTCATTGGATGCTATCTGAGCACTTTGACAAGGCAAGAAGGGTGGACTCATCAAGAGTTCAAAAGACTACTAAGAAAGGCCTATGGATACTTTTTGAAATATGGGTACTTATGCAAGTGTCCGAAACAAATAAATGGAATGACTTTGAGAGTCATTAATGATAAGGACGCTCAAAATGAGCTCATGAAAAAGTTTCATGAGAGTCTTTATGGTGGACATAAAGGTGTATGGGCCACCTTTACTAAAATGAAAGAGAGGTATTGGTGGAAATGTATGTACAAAGATGTATCTCACTTTGTGGAGTCTTGTGAAACCTGTCAAATGTATTCAAATGTACGTCATCACAATGGGTTGGACCCTACTTACCCATTGGCCATGCACTATAAGTGGGTAGTAGATCTAGTTACAATGCCATTGGGCTTATGGAAAATGAGATACATAGTGCTTGCACGGGAAGATTTAACCAACCAATTTGAAGGTCGTGCTCTGCGAACAAAAACGGCAGAAGGGGTATATAAGTTCCTCTTGGATAATGTAATTAGCTATTATGGTTGTGTTGGGAAAATAACAACGGACATGGGTGAGTTGGATGCTGAAAAATCAAGGGAGTCTTTCTCTAGGTTGGGCATTAAACTTTCTCTCAATACTGCATATAATCCTTAGGGAAATGGTAAATCAGGGCGTGGGAATCCTCCTATCATTAAAGATTTGGCGAAGACCTGCAAAGGTAAAATGGGAGAGTGGCCTAGGTTATTGCCTTAAGATTTATAGGTTGATCGTACAACTCATAGCTCAGTACTGGTTATATGCCTTTTGAGTTGATGTATGGTCAGAAACCTATAATGCCAATTGAGTATGTAAATCCCACATGGAATTTTACCTTGGGAAGATGGAATGAGTAGTGAAGACCTTCTTGCTTTGTGCATACAACAGTTATAAAGAAAGATTCAAGAGATTGAGAATGCAGTAGCACAATTGAAAGATGCATGGCTAAAGAATAAAGACAGATTTGATAAGAGGCATAGGCTTATACCTAAAGCTATTGAGGAAGGTGATTGGGTGTTGGTGTATGACAGTAGTCTTGAAAACCATCATTCAACAATAAGAAATCTTTCAAAGAGAACTTATGTGGTTCAGCATGTACATGGGAATGCAACTTATACCTTGCATGAGTTAGATGGGACAGAAATGAAGATTCCCATCACAAGAAAAAGAATCAAGTTATTCAAAAGAAGAGGTGATACAGATCCCTTTGATTCACAAGAAAGTCAAAATGAAGGCTCTGCTGAAAATGGTATGGATGTGGACGAAGAAAGAGATGATGATGCACTCGATTTCGTTGCAAGTGATGACGAAATTGATATGTATGTTGAATTAAATGAAGGTTGAACCTCCAAAAGATATGTGAGGCACATGCGGGAGGATGTGTAGGTTTAGAGGGGGTGGATGTCCTACCATGGCACGTTCATAATGTGAATTTAATCTATCTAACTCACTCTCAATGTTTTTGATGTGTGGGACCAAATACTACAATGTACATAGTGTGACAAGGTGTGTACATACCTTGTCACGCAGGCTAAGCCAGGGATGTGGCACTGTTGCATGTTTTACCACATTAAAGCATGCCTAATTTTCTTTAGGAATGTAAAAATGTCAAGTGTTTGAAGTGGCACACTCGTTTTTCTGAAAAAGTTCAATGCAGGCGATCTTGGCCAAAAGTAGCAGGTTTCGTGCGTGGGCGTAAAAGACGTGTCCAAAGTGCTTACCAAGTAGAAAAATGAGGTTCAACATGAAATTTGAGCCCAATGGCCCTAAAATGGTCAAAAATAGCTAAAAATAGCTCAAATTGCCACATCAGTGTGATAGTGCCATCATTGGCTAAGTAGAGAGGGAAGTTTAAGAGCCAAGAATGAGCTCATTTGGGCATATAATCAAGGAGATAGAGACATTCCATTACAGGGTGCTAGTGTAGTCATGTGTTGCTTCTACTACATGGTTGAAGCTCTGAGACCTCCAATTAGGGTTTCCCCTCCTCAAATAACTACTTGGGCTTCTCCAATGAAGTATTGAAGCTTCCATGAAATGGTCACGACAAGAAATCTAAGTGTCATTTTAGGGGTTTTAACAGGTAGAATTAGCACTGCATCTGTGCAATTGGGAGCAAGGCTACACCTAATATTCACACACACATACGTGCTTCTTCACAGTGTGTCCCCTCGGCCACTGGGAGTGCATGTGGTGGCTGTTTTGTAGACGCATTGCGATTGAAATTTTTTGGACTATGAAAAAAAATTTATAGAATGATGGTGAAATAGAGTAGAAAAGACAAAATTATTGTTTATTACTTTGGGAATTACATCATGGCTAGTTATCTTTTTTGCGACTTACATCTTTGGGTATGAGGTGGATATGGGGAGAATGGCTGACCTAATGCCAAGGGTTTTTACAATTTTCTCTGGGTTTGTCTCCCTTTGACCTAGGCTTAAGGCACAATGGGAGAGGACTCTTTCCACCTTGAGCTTCACCCTGCTAGCACAATAGATAGGCTTCATGTAGTGGGAATTGTTACCTCGTTGAAGAAGCATAGCTCCAATAGCATCTTCACCTACTGATGGATTCACATAAAAATCCTTATCCCAATTAGGAGCTTGCATAGTAGGAAGAGAACCAAGAACGGGGAAACTAGCCTAGGGAGCTGACATGTGTCCCCTGTTCCCTTTGTGTAAAGGGAGCTTGTGAGTGTGTGTGTGTTTCTCTCTCATCTCCTACTAAAAGGGATCACCTCCTCCTCTTTAGGAGTCTTTGAAGACTTTATGTACACTACCAAGCATCCAATTTTCCTAAGTAATGACCATTGGACTTAACCTTTAAATTTTGGAACCTTAGCATTTTGGAAGTCTACTGGGCTGAACCTTAGGTCTTTGAAGCCCATTGCTTGCACATTGCTCTTCTGCACATGGTTCCCCTTTGGATCCCTATTCCACCTCCTTTGGATCCCTATTGTGACCAGCCTGCTAGCCTTACCAATAATCTAGCATTTTCTCCCCGGTTACTTTCCCATGATTTTTGAGCTCTTCGTACGGATCCTGTTCTTCTTCCGGAATCGAAGAGAGGCCTCTTTTGGAAGTCTCACAAGGAGGCTTCCTAGGTACACTCTCTTCATGGTGGGGAGTTTTGAGAATCCCATGAGCACGTAGCTGCCGTTGCACTTCACTTTGGAGGGATGGATTGCCCATGGCTTGTTGAAGCCTATAAACAAGGTAGTTAACAAGCATAGGGGCATCATTAGTAGCCTGATCCATTAGCAAAATCAAATCTTTCAACATTAATTTCACTCTCTTTACTATTCTCAACCATTCTAACATCTTTAAGGTGTAAACTATTTTAGGTGTACTTTGGCACTTCAAGCCCTAGTTTCTACTCCTCTTTACCCCTTTACAAAAGCACTCAAGCTTTTGTACCCATGGCTCAAATAGAAGAGAGGGTATTTCAACACTAAAACAATACCAGCTTTTTTCAAGCTTCTAATAGCTCAATAGTTCCGTAGGCAAGCCCCGTAGGACTCCACTATTAAGACCATAGATCTTGACGTTGATGCCTTGTTATCCACATGAAGCAGGTGCACTCCAAGGCTGGAAAATCCCTATTCTACTTACTTAATTGCAATTAATAATACCAACCATTTATAGATAGCTTGAGGACCTCCCTTCTTGAGCAAGAAAAAAGAAACCTTGTGATATGATACCAATGTAACATTTAATGCCCTAGTAACTTGTGTGTAGTGAAAAATAGCATAAACATACTGAGCATTTCATTAAAATAGATTCCTAATGAGCATAGCAAGAGTGCTTGGATGGAGAGAGCAACAAAAAGCATAACACCTAGCTAGATAGGTATGAACAATAATTCAAAAGAGAGAGAAAGTAAGATATTGACAACAATTGAGGACCGGATTTACATGGAGTTGGTCCCCCCTCCAAAAGGTTGTGTATTATAGGTTTCCCCCCATCACGGGAGACATTTTACAATACAATAATTTGTGTTTCTTCAATAACTTGCTGGTGAAATGAACGTGGAAGCTTCAAGCACCATGCACACACTTATAAAACACAACATCAATTCCTTCACGGTCTCAAACACAAGACCTCACACACCTTCGAAGATGGTGAGAGCTAGCGGGGTATGAGAGTAGATTAAGAGAAAGAAGGAGTATTCTTACTAGAAAGAAGTATATATATTCACATAATCACTCATAAAATCTTAGTATAGCTTAGTAAATAATATGGCAGAGAAGATGATCATGCATTGGAGCTTGGATCTTGGTTGGATTTGCATCACAAAGTCAAGAGTTGTGGGTGTAGGCCTCCCTTCTCACAAGATTGGAGTAGGCCTCTCTTCTCACAAGCTTGGAGTAGATGATGAGATTTCCATTAAAGATTGAGAAGGAGAGAGATTTTATTTACTTCACACATGAGTTTGTGTGAGTGTGTGTGTGTGTGATAATGGCTTAACAAAATCAGTCCCCCTCTCTCTCCTGGTCGACCCCTCTTGCATTTTACTCATGTTGGCACCCAAGGACCCTGCAAAGCTTAGCCAATGATAATTAAGAAGCAAAAATGATAGACTTGTGACATGTGTCCCCCTTTCCCCTTTTGTGAGAGCTTTAGGTATCTAATTAATGCAATTAAACTCTCATTGGACCCCTTTGTCTTCTGGCCAATTGGATTCAGGCAAGCCATTGGGCTACTTAATGCTCATTGGACCCCTAAGGAGACTATCCAATAGTCTTCTAGAGAGATAAATTTATAAGTTTTCTTTTATCAACTGTTTTCAAATGAATTAAACTGAATGTACTCTAGCCTAATTCTCATTGGTCCACCTCTATGTCCATCCAATAGAAATTGAATGCATCTTGGGGGCAATTCACCTAGGTAGCTGACATGTGTCCCCTATTCCCTTTGTGTAAAGGGAGACTGTGAGTGTGTCTGTGTGTTTCTCTCTCATCCCCTACTAAAAGGGCTCGCCCCCTCCTCTTTACGAGTCTTTGAAGACTTTGTGTACACTACCAATCATCCAATTCTCCCAAGCAATGGCCATAGGACTTAACCTTTGAATTTTGGAAGTCTTAATGGATTGAACCTTAGGTCTTTGAAGCCCATTGCTTGCACATTGCTCTTCTGCAGATGGTCCTCCTTTGGATCCCTACTGTGACCAATCTTCTAGCCTAACCAATAATCTAGCTTTTTCTCCCCTCGTACTTTCCCATATTAAATGAACAGTTTAACATGAGAAAATAGTTTAGGTGAATTAGAGATTAGTTATTATGACAAGATTGACAATTACAAAGCTTGTTTAGTGGCTAAAGGTTATAAGCAAGAATATGGTGTCAATTTCCACAAAATCTTTTGTCCAGTGGTCAAGATGACCACACTGAGAATGTTGCTTGCTTTGGCTGCCCTTGAAGACATGGAGCTTGATCAAATAGATGTCATTACAACTTTCTTAAATGGTGATCTTGTGGAAGAGATTTATATATAGAAACCTGAAGGGTTTGTGCTAGAGGGAAAGAAACATTTGGTCTGTAAGCTTTGAAAAGTCTCTATGGCTTGAAGCAATCATCCAGACAATGGTATCAAAAGTTTGATGCATTAATGTGTTCCCTAGGCTATAAGTGTAGTAATAAGGCTCCATCCCTTTACGTCAAAAGACAACCCACTAGACAGCTTAATATGCTTATCCTTTATGTAGATGACATGTTTATTGCTGGTCATTCCAAGAAGGACATTGCTGACTTGAAAACCAAGCTGAAAACTCAAATTGACATGAAAGATTTGGGTGAAGCTAGTCACATTTTTGGGTATACGCATTACTCGTGATCGTAAGAAGAGGTTGTTGTACCTTTCTCAAATAAAGTATGTGCACAAGGTTCTTGATCGTTTCAGCATCCAGAAAGGGAAGGCTTCGAGTACTCCATTGCCTGCATATTTGAAACTTAGCAAGAAGGAATGTCCCAAATCTATTGAGGAAAAACCTATGATGGCTAAGGTTCCTTATGCTTCAACTTTTGTGGTGGTCTCATGTTAACCATGGTGGATACAAGACTTGACATTGCACATGCAGTGGGAGTTGTCAATAAATTTATGTCTAACCCTGGTGTCAAGTCGATTCTCAGATACTTGAGTGGCACTGTAGATAGACAGTTATGCCATGGTCATGAAGAGTCATCCATTCAGGGATTTGTACACATTTTTTATGCAGGCTGTGTTGACAGTTGTAAATCAACAACAGGTTGGATTTACACATTTGCTAGTTCTGCTATTCTTGGAGATCCGTTCTTCAAAATTGTACATCCATTTCTACCATAGAGGTAGAGTACGTTGCATTGAGTGAGGCATGAAAAGAAGCTATTTGGCTTGCTCACCTAGTGAAAGACCTTGGGTTGGAGCAGTGTACATGAGTTATTCATTATGACATTGAGAGTGCTATTTCCTTGGCCACGGTTTAATTCCAGAACAAAACACACTGATGTGTGTTATCACTTCAATCGTGAATGCTTGACAAACAAGAGCCTTGATTTAGTGAAGACTCCTACATCAGAGAACATAGTGGATGCACTCACTAAAAGTTTCTCCAGCCATCACTTTCAACACTGTTGTGAGTTTATGGGCATTGGGTGAAGAGTGGTTCTCTTCCATTATTATGGTCTCCTACATTGGCCATCAAGTGGGAGAATGTTAGGTTTAATGGCCATGTTGCCAACTGCCCATCACTAACTGCTACTAACCCTAAGTGTATAGCTACACACTTTTGTGAGATACTAACACTAAGTAGAGTGTGTATTGTGCCTAAGTGCATAAAATAGAGAAGAAACAAAGGGAACACATAGTGTGTGTTGTATCTCCCCCTCCAACATGTGTGTGTGGCTATGGTGGTGTGTGTGCATATTTCTCTTCCTCTTTCGTTGTGCTCTTGTCTCCTCTCCTTCACTCACAAGGAGATTAGTATTAATTTTTCTATGTTACATTTGTTTACCTATTTGAATTTGAAGGCCTTTAATTTTTGGAGCCTCTAGCCGGTGCTTGCTCCAGCATAGCAATTAGAGGGTGGGTGCAGGATGCAAACCCAAGCAGCAGTAAGGGACACCCTTGACGCATGGATTTCTTGACATAAAATCAGCCAACTACTCTTGAATTGAGGAGCTTTTCTAGAAGATTCCTTCACCAAGAGTACTTACGGCTTGTTGATTGATTTAAGGACCAAACCTCAAGGTCTGCAACATTTCTTTCCTAAATGACCGGGTTATTCTATCATATGCCTCATTAAGGTAAGATACATTCTTGTTTTTGGATCTTGGCATATTTGGGTCAAAGCATGTATTGATGGTCCAAAAAGTGGTGTTTTGGACACTACTTTGGTACCAACTTAAAAATCCCAATTTCATGTGTCCTATATGAACATACCAACCAAGTTATATATCATTGGAAATCTTTTGACAAGGAGAAATCAAAACCACAATGTTCATAGAATTTTGATAATATTTGAAAAAAAAAAAGATCATGTCCTAGTTTTTGCTTAGACAACCACCAGAAAGTGAAATAGTGGTACCACCAATACACGCTTTCACCCATTTTGTACCTATCATGGCTACTACGATGTTATCATAAATTGATCTTCCTTTATTAAATCCATGCTGGTGGGGAGAGATAACATTGTTTTTGTTCAAGTTGACGGCATTCTAATTGCTGGGGAGTAAGCTTAAGTATCCCTTTTGTCACACTTGATTTGAGTGTTCATTTTATAAAGGCGTTGTTGATCATACACAAGAAAAATGGGCCCAAAAATTCCATGAACTCTTGAAAAAACCCAATCATGATCCATCCTATCTTCGAGACTTTTCTTTGCCCATATTTTTAAGTTTCATCCATCATTCATCCAAGGTAAAGGGCCTTTCCAGGTATTTTGCTCAATCAGAGTCTACTAATGGTGGGGTGGTTGTGTAAAAACCTTATCCCTGGCCTCTTTGATCATGGGAGAGAGAGAGTCCTCTTTTCCAATAATGTGGATAAGGTGTTCAAACATCACTTTTCCCATGTGATCAAGGATGTTAATATGAACTCCTTGTCTATCAATTAAGGAGGTTATTGGTAGCCTATTGTTTTAGTACATTGATAGTTTTGAGTAGAATGTTTTATGGTTGGCCTCCTCACTCTTAATACTCCTTTTCTTGGCTTGAAGCCTAAGGAGGTTAGTCTCCTCCATTTCCCTTTCATGCAAGGTCATCTTGATCTTCAACCATTCCTTGCGATCTTGGTCAAAGGCCCTGCCTTGCATTTTTTCTTGCTAGCTCCTCAAATCTAGATTTGAAGATAAAAAATTCTTGCTTGTTAGAACTTTTCATCATTGAATTTTTTTACTAAATCTTTTCCATGATTCTAACCTTTCCTTGATGGTTCTCTAACTTATTTCTTTTGTAGCTTGAGATACCATAGCCTTAAAATGAGAATCTTTGGAAAGCTTTGGGTAGGTGATAAGCTGCTTCTTAGCGGCTTGTAGTGGATGTATTTATTATGAAGTAAACTCCAAGGTATTCAAAAGAGGAAAATAATCTGAGATATTTTTATTTATGAGGACTTGCATTAGCAATGAAGAAGGCACACAGTCTCCAATATGAGAGAAATAGATCCTGACAAGTCTAGAAGAAGACTAGTAAGATTGAAGATAGTGGTAAGTAGAACCCACATTCTCCCTCCATTGGCTTGACTTCAAAGACTCAACCAGAGTCCATTTATCCTCGAGTAAAGCACATCTCTTACACTCTCACCAAGGAGGAATGCTTGAAGGGCCATGTCTATCTTGTCTGGAACGTACCATATTAAAGTCTCCTACCATGTAAAATTACCCCTATACTTGTAGCTGTGAGAGGTTGTTCCATAGTATCATCTTGCATTTGGAATCATTAGGGGAATAAATGTTGAAAAAAGTGAGAAAATTATTGTGTATCTTAATAGAGATTCCAAGAACACTCCCAAACAAGTGTTAGATAACAATGTTTGGCTCGAGATTCCTATAGGATCCTATCATTACTACTAAGGCCACCAAGAGATGTGTCGTAGAAGAAAATACGTTCACCAAGCATTGAATTTCCTTAAAACTATGGCATCAAGGTGATGTTTGTGGAGACACCAACAATTTCTATCTTTTCTCCTTTTCATGCACTGTTGGAGATTTCCTTGGTTCTCTCCTGTTCTTATTCATGTCACATTCCCCGATAGCACTTGGAGTGTGAAGTTCACGGGGAGATAGGCACAAACTCTTCAACATCCAATCTGTATATCTCTTGCCCCATGAGAAGCGAAAGGTTCTTCAAAGTCAATGGACTTCCTTTCCTATAGTACTTCACAGGGATTGTGTAGAGGGATGCTGATAGTCCCTTCTTTAAATGGAGTAGGGAGTGGAGAGGTGACTTTTACTTTGAAGAAACTAGCGATCTCTAATGTATTAGGTTCTCTTGCCATTGCCTTCATCCTCTTGACGCTCTTTAGCTTTAGGATCTACACAATTTTTGTTGTAGTTATTGTTATAACTTAGGTATAGACGAACGAAAGACAAAAGTGTTTTCATTGTTTGGGTATTCAAGGATTTGCAGTGTCTCTTCGCTTCTCCACATTCTTCATCTACAATTACATGTCCTCTTTGTCTCACATCATGCCTCCTTTTCCTCCCTTACACTTGTCTTTATGTTATCCTTCGTCTGTTTCACACTCTTGCCAATAGTTACTTCCTTAGCATGGACTTGATTGACGACCCCAATGGTGGAACCTTGATCTTTGGTATTGGCACTTACTTTAGCCTTCATGGGGTGGTCTTTGCAAAATGAAAAAATTTATTACACTCAAAGCAGGCCCAAAGTGTTAAGAAACCAGCTTCAACATTGACTACCTTGCTCTTTGGTGGTGTCTTAGAGAAACTCTAGCATGTACAAACCCTATTGGAGGTCTTGCTAAGACCCCTCTTGTTAGGAAAAAACAAAGGGGTACCCAACTAGCTGGAGAGCATCATGATTTTGTCGTAGAGACAACAAGTTAAACCCACAAACTCGACTCAAATAGGATGCATCACCTAGAGAGACTCCGTCAATAGCTCCCCTTGGTACCACACAAACATTTGTCCTATTAAATATAAGGGGACCTTTATTGACCATCTTTGAGACATTAGATTCCTTCTTGAATCTCATTGAGAAGAAGTTCTTGGGAGGGTAAGAAGTATTTTCAAATTTCCCGCCCATGTCAAAGAATTTATGGACCCTAGATCCATTGAATTAGCTAATATCTATTTGGGAGTCTCCCATTGAAACCAAACACAATTATCCTGCATGCAAAGTTGCTTCTTAATAAGTTCTAGCACAATAGAACCAATGATAGCTTCCACAAACTCCACCTTTTGAGGAAGAGATTTCTTTAAAGCAATATAGCCTTGATCTTCTAGTCTTCTTTTGACTTCCACATAAGGAAGGGAATGGGGTCTAAGAGGGCCTCTATATTTTTCATGGGATTAAAAAGGAGACTATGGAATGGGTAAATGGGTGGGATGCATGTGGACTCAAATGGTGGGTATGGCATGGCCTAAAAGTGAGTGGTCAAACTTGTATTATTTTGCAGAATATAAAGAGAAAATATCTTATAAATTTTGAAAAATGAGCTTTCTCTAGAAAGTTGAGGTAATAGTCAATCTTATCTCTCTCTAGTGGCTACCAGTTTCTCCTCCCCTCTCCTAAAAGAGAGTTCCTCCAAAATTGTATTAATCATTCCCTCCCTCTCTCTCTATTGTACCATGTCTCACTTCTCTTCACTCCGCCTTTCAATTGAATCTCTTTCTTCAATGTCACTTTTCCCTCGAAAAAAGCTCTGGAATAGAATTTTGAATTCCATCCTCAATCTTGCCGCATTCTCCTCAATCTTACCTCCTACTAAAGCTATCCATTTATTTATGAACCTTACTACACACCTCTACCTAAAGCTGAAGATTTGCATCATATCCTACTTCTAGATCTTTCCTTTTTCTTTCCACAATAGGTTTATTGCCCCTTCTCCATTAATCTCTCTAGAACAAATCTACTTCCCTCTATAGATTCTTTACATTATCTTTCCCTTTTAACCAAATTGCAGGTGGAAAATAATAGCAGTAAGTGGCATTGACTATCTTTGTGTACCTTCTAATCTTTCTCTTTATGCAATTGAGAACATGGTTTTGCATAGATTAATCATAAGTGTTTCTGTGGATGTTGTGCTACTATTCCCCATGGCATCATCAGGTGCGCGATGACCTATGAGTGTTATTGACTCCATTTCTTTCACCGATGTACAAGATGACAGTGGATGTTGTGGGACTATCTATTGCAAACAACTAATGTGGGTGACAATGCATCCCAATATAAGAGGTGCACACAAGGTCTTAAGGATATGCACAGATTATTGAACACAGCAATTGAAGGGAGGAATCATGGAGTTCAAGAAAACCCAAGTGGATTCCGAAGTTGAATCTTTTGTATATCGCTTCACAACTAAACATAGTGATAGCCTTTTTCCGGCTCTCCATAATTTCCATAGTGAGTTAGCCCACCCTACCAAAATCATCCAAACACTGTGGCTATCCCTACCATTTCACTGTACATAGGCGTGTGTGAGTTAGGGGACTTTTCCCATATTTTCTTTAAAAACCCTCAATTAGCTAGTCACTGGGCTAGTTGAGCCAAAAAAAATAAAAAATATTAAAAAAGGTATATTATGGCCTCAATATTTCATTGTATATATAGGGCCTAAATATAAGGATTTTTCATAATTATTTTGGTATTTATTTAAATATTTATACTTAGGTGTGTGTTATTTATGCTATGTACATTGACTCACCATTACCACCATTTTTCTTTCCATATTTCATACTCTTTATTCCATAAAGAAATAATTTCATGCAAGCTTCTCTTATTTTTGGTGTAACTCCATCCCAACAAAAATCCAAAAAAACTAGTTTTATTTATGTGTATATTTTATCACTATTGTGATTTTTTTCCTTCCTACATCTATTCTCTATTACTTTCATAAATTAGAACACCAAAAATATTCATTTTTTTATGGTAGACTTATAATGAGAGAGATTTATTTTGACCCCTTTATATTTTTTCCACCTATATTATTTATATTTGACATGTACATATATTTTTAGGCCCCTAAATATTTGATTTCCTTAGTTGTACTATTCATTTATATCATGATCTCAACAATATCTTAAATTATAGACCTACCAAACAAGGTAAAGGGTATGTGGCATGCATGCATGCACTATGGAGGGCTCACTCTTGGAGGCATTCAAAAGAATCATCGAAAGAAGGACCCCACAAGGACTTTGTGCAGTTGAAAAAGACAGTTGTTTTTGCTAAATTTTTATGGGTCACTTGCTCTCCGAATTTGAAAAGGTGGTACAAACAAAAGTTGTAGCTCGTGGAATGAGCTTTTGCCTCAAATGTTTTCATATTTTTTTGAGCTACGAGGTGTGAGCTATGATTTTATTGGTGGACCCTAGTTTGCCCATGCCATGCAGCCACACTCCCTCTTCCACTTTATCATTTTCCTCTTTCACACACACTTCTCCACTCATCATCCCCACCTCTCTCACCACTCCTCTCTGCACCCTACTCACCTCCTTCTCAACCTTGAAGAATAAGAGAAACCATGGTGAACTCATGTCTCCTACACACACTTCCATTCCAAAATTGACCACCTAGTCTCATTTTTCCTCTTCCATATTACGTATATCTATCAAAAAAACGACAAAATTCAGCCTCTTCTCTTGAAAGACAGCACCATGTTGATTGATTACTCATATTCAATCACTTTGGCTCTCAAGGAAGGTCAATAGTGGAGAAAATACATACCGTCAAAGCTAGTGGACTGTCAACAAGCGTCAAAATTGACCCTACTCAAGACACTTGGAGCATCAACATTGTAAGAAATCCATATTTTCTTACCTATTAAGAGTTTTTCCTTCCTTATTTGTATCCTACATGGATACTCCCATTGTCAATATCCAATTCCATTTGTAAATCAATAAAAATACTAACTCTACTAATTCACTAACACTAACCTACTACGAAAAGTCCTATCACCTCCACTTCTCTCCTCTCTCTCTTCTTCATCTATCTCCACCAACTTTTTGATAATTCCACGCAAAAGAAATTAGATAAGTGCTGAAAATCTAACCCAACCATGGTTAGAGGAGTAACCCTAGCCCTCAAAATTTCTATAAAAGGAGGGTGTAGCTAGCACAAAAGGCGGGAGCCATAAGCAAGAGCACTATGCTATAGCTTGAGAAGCCAAGCTCAACCTCTCTAGAAGGAGCTCTTGAGTGGAAGCTCATTGTCTTATGCATATGCATGTGTTGTATTAGGGGTGATTAGCAAGGGAACTCTATGCCATTGTAAGATAGAGTGATCATTCAATTGAGAGTAGGAAATCTAACATTTCTCCTACTAGTGTAAGCCCAACATTTGTTGAATCAAGGAGGGTGGATTTGGACTAATCTTGGATACTTTGTCTCTCTTCCAACGTGAAGCAATGGACAACAATGATGTGTAAGTGTCTTGGTGTTTTTTTAAGTTCTTGATAGCTTGTCTCTGGGTGTTGTCATCAATTTAGCCATAAATTCCACATACTGTAAGAGGGCGACAGGGTGGAGAGGACTCCCTTGGCCTTAAGACAATGATTGGGGTGGCTTTTCTTGTGATGTGTTATGGTGTAATTTACTCAAGCTATGTTGAACAAATACTACTTTGACTGGTCATGACAGATTTGTAAGAAGGTATTAATGCAACAAGCACCCCCTCCCCCTTCTCTCTCTTTGTTACATATATAATTGTGTTTGCTTGATCACTGTCGATACATTTCAAAGCAGCCCGAGCACTATCTCTCTCTCTCTCTCTCTCTCTCTCTCTCTCTCTCTCTCTCTCTCTCTCTCTCTCTCTCTCTCTCTCTCTCTCTCTCTACGCATCCTAGTTCGCATCCAAAACTAGGTGGTGCCCCAAATTTGAGTAGGGTTAGGCTGCGGGTTTGTGTGTGTGTTAGTTGTTTTGTCCAACCCCAACCCAATTGAGCAACACGGGAGCCTAGAAGAGTGCTTAGAGTCCACTCTTCTTGTTGCCCGTCCCGGACCGCCTCAATAGGAACAACATTGGCTCCACCAGGGTTTCCTTCAAGCTGTAATTTCACTCCTCTATCAAGTTTTAATATTGTCTAATTTGTATTTTCACCTTATAAATTTCTTTTAATGAATGTAGGATTTCCATCGCTTGTTTATGCTTGCATATGTTTTCCCATTTGATTTTGTAGAGTTGGAGCCAATAAAGTTTCTCAAAGGGACCTTTTAGGCCATCCATGTTGAACTTGGAAAACTACTCTATGCTAGTTGTCCATCCTCTGAGGTTCTCTCAGAATACATTTTTTTTTGTAAATAGCCATACTTATTTGATGACTAAGATAAATGGGTATGAAAATCTTTCTCTGGTTCACTCACCAATCTTCAGAGTTTGGAATGGCCCAATCCATATAGTGCCTTGATAGCAGCAACCAAAAGGAGAATTGAGGTAGATATGCATGCATCGATGAAGTGCACCTATGGTTCCCATAAAGTCATGGTAACATGGTTTATGTCTTTCATGTGTTTGTGTATATCTTTCAATTGCAGAGTGTTAACAAAACACCAACAATGTGGATTTGCAAAGGGGAAAGTGTTGTTAGGAAATATGACGTAGCTAAGTAGATAATTGAGTAGTTTACTTAATGGAGAGAGATAATTTTCACACATGAGAGATTATAGAGTAGAGAGAGAGAGAGAGAGAGAGAGAGAGAGAGAGAGAGAGAGCACGATATACGTGGTTCACCCAATGTGGGCTATGTCCATGGGAAAGCAACCACTCAATAACTTTAGAACTTCAAAACAAGAAGTAGATTACAAAGGGATTATACCTTTTTGGAGCTCCCACCTTGCTTCACTCTCACCACCTCACATAAACTTCACAATGCTTCACAATCCAATTTTGTGTGTAGAAGAGGCCTCCTTTTATAGGCCAAAAGGGCTCCCCTCTCTCAAAGAGGCAATTGTGTGTAGCCGCCCTTGTGTATACAAGTCCAAATCGGACCCTCCAATTCCTCCATGTGTGGCTGCCCTTGAAAAGACAAGTCCGCCTTTGAAATTGGCCATCGGCCATTGACTACTATCCACCCGCCAACTGATAGATCATTTTCTGACCACTTTCCGGCCGTCGTCTGGCCATAAAATTGAGACTGGCCATGAAAATTTTGGTTTTAGATGAGTAATTTTTCTTCACGCATGATGGATTATCCTCATCGTGGGGGCCTTACAAATGTGCGTTTTTAACACAAAAGTTTACAAGGGGTAAATCAAGCTCCATACTTAACAATCTTCCACTTGGAGACTGATCTCCAAACCAAAACTGTGAGACTGCTTTCTGTCGTGGCTTCTTATTCTTGAATGCCAATTGAAGATGAGAAAAAAATGAGCATCTCCTTGTTGACCACCTTTGTAAACATGTTTGTAGGATTTTCACTTGTATGCACCTTTCCTAGCTTTAGTTGTCCCTCTTCCAAAAGAGTGCGTATGAAGTGATATCCCACCTCAATGTGCTTTGTCCTTCAATGAAAGACTGAGCTCTTCACAGGATGGATAGTGCTTTGGCTATCATTGTATAAGACAAAATTTTCTTGTTTGAATCCAAGCTCTTCTAAGAATCTGTGAAGCCACAAAATCTATTTGCTTGCCTCTATCATTGTTGCTACATACTCTGCTTTTGTGGTAGAAAGTGAGACCACTTTCTGCAGCTTTGAAGCCTAGCTTACTGCTATGCCTCCAACCGTGAAGACATAGACATTAGTGCTCCTTTGAGTATCTTTTTCCCCTACCAAATTTGCATCAGCATACCTTTGAAGAAAAATATTAGCTCCTCCAAAATACAAAGAATTTGTTGTTGTCCATTTTAGATGCCTACGTATCCACTTCAAAGCTTGCTAGTGCTCTTTATCTGGGTTTTCCATGAGCCTACTTACAACTCCCACTGCATGTGCAATGTCTATCCTTGTCCAGATCATAGCATACATGAGATAACCAAGCGCAGTAGCAAAAGGAACTTTAGACATATAGTATATCTCCTCTTGTATCATTGGAGACGTATCCTTGGTTAGTTTAGAGTGACCAGCCAAAGGTGTAGAAACGATTTTTGCATTTTGTACTACAAAACTTTCTAGTACCTGCTTGATGTAATCCTCTTGAGATAGCTTTATTGTCTTCTGTATCCTGTCCCTTGATATCTTCATACCAAGTATCCTCTTTGCAGCACCTAAATATTTCATTGAAAAAGATTTAGACAACTCCTCTTTTAGGTCTTTGATGTCGTTCATGTTAGCACTTGCAATGAACATGTCATCAACATACAAAATTAGGATGATTAACTTCCCATCTCCCAAATTCTTTGTATAGACGTTGTGATATGAGTTGCATCTTGTGAATCCATGATCCAAAATCAATCGATCGAACTTCAACTACCATTGTTTTGATGCTTGCTTTTCTTTAATTTGCAAACCATTTTCTCCTTACCTTTTACTTTATACCTCTTTGGTTGAAGCATGTAAATTTCCTCCTCTAAGTCACTGTGAGGGAATGCCATATTTACATCCATTTACTCAAGATTTAAATCATTAGCAGCCACAAGGCTTAAGACAAGCCTAATTGAGTTCATTTTTACAACAGGAGAAAATATTTCATTGAAGTTAATACCTTTCTTTTGAGAAAACCCTTTTACCACAAGCCTAGACTTGTAACTTTTCTTTCCACGTTCTTCTTCATTCAACTTATACACACATTTGTTGTGCAATTCCCGCTTACCTTTTGGCAACTCAACCAACTTCCATGTTTGGTTGTGATGTAATGAGTCGATCTCCACTTGCATGCTCGTAATCCATTCTTCTTTGGATTCGTGTTGCATAGCTTCCTCATATGATTTTGTCTCTCCAGAATCTGAGATCAAGAGATGGTTGAAGGAAGGAATAAACCTTTCTGGAGGTCTACTTTCTCTTTCAGATCTTTGGGGAATAGATTGAGGCTTCTCATTTGACTGATGTTGTCGTACATTGTCACCGTTTGCACTTCTTGAGTTTTCACCCTCCTCAAGCTCCATGTACTCATCACCTTTTTTTTTTTTTCCTTTCCAAGTAATATTTGTACATATTTTCTTCATTAAGAATTACATCTCTACTGCTAAAGATTTTATCATCTTTAGGATTCCATAGGAGATACCCAAAGTCACCTTCTCCATAGCCGATAAAGAAATACTTTTTGGACTTTCCAGCTAGCTTTGACCTTAGGCTTCTATCTATGTGCATGAAAGACTCACATCCAAACACTTTGAAAAATGAATAATTCACCGGTTTACCTGTCCATGCCTCCTCTAAAACTCCCTTATCCAATGCCGTTGAGGGTGACTAGTTGATCACGTACACAGACGTACTTACTGCTTTCACCCAAATCTCAAGCGATAAGCCTACATGTAGCCGCATGCTTTGTGCTCGCTCCATGATTGTTCTATTCATCCTTTCAGAAATTCCATTTTGTTGAGGTGTCATTGGGATTTTCCTTTTCCTCTAAATGCCATTGCTAGCACAAAAGCTTTCAAAAGCTTGGATGCAATATTCGCCTCCATTGTCAAATTTAAGGATTTAACCTTGGTACCTACTTCATTTCCACAAAGGCTTTCCACATTTGAAATATCAAAAATATATGGGACTTATTCTTCATGACATAAACCCTTTTTTTTCTAGTTGCATCGTCTATGAATGTTACGTAGTACAATGAGCCACCAAGGGATGGTGTACTTGCAGGACCCCAAACATCATAATGAACTAACTCAAGTTTTTTATTTTTATTTTCATTTCCTAATTTTTTGAAATTTTACCCCCTTTTGTCTTACATAAACACAATCTTCACAAAACTCTAAGTCCACTTCTTTCAAACCTGGTAGAAGCTTCTTTGATTGAAGGATTTTCATTCCTTTAGCACTCATATGCCCAAGCCAGTAGTGCCACACGGTAGTGTCGACTTCTGTAGTTGTTGCACAAGCTGAATATTGCGAGCTAACAGTACACAAGTAAAGTGTACCAACATTTTCTCCTTTGGAAACCGCCAAAGGTCTCTGTGAGATTTTCCACCGTTTTTTTTTGAATGAAATGTTGTGACCTTATTTTCCAATTGTCCTATAGAGATCAAGTTCTTGCGAAGAGAAGGAATATGCCTAACATCCTTAAGCTTCCATTCATTTTCGTTAGCAATTTGGACACAAAATGTCAGGACGCCAGAAGGCCGCCGGACTAGACAAGGGCAAGGCCAGGCTAGGCAGTGTGGAAAGGGACTAAGGCAAAGGGCCAGGGGACAATGCTGTATAGTGGGTGGTTGGGTGGTGGACTCCTCGGTTCTAGTTCCCCTTGTCTAACATTGGTATCAAGAGCTTGGTTCTTTTTTCGGGAAAGGCACAGCCGTGGAGGAGGGGAGCCACGCAAACTTGCATGAGCAAGTTGCATGTCGGGGTCAAGGGACCGTGGATCACCTCTCTTGTGAGGACAACAATAGGCCAAAAACCGTGGGAAACTCGCCTTGCAAGGAGAAGCCGCCGAGGTGGGACCTGCACCAAACACAACCCTTGTGGGCTCTACGGCATTGCACCTAGCGGGGGAGTAATTATCGACCCAAGGCCAAAGCCCCTTGCGCACTGCAGCGACCGCCATGGCTTCATCTCCCTCCTCACACGCTACTATAAGTGGCCATAGCCACTGAGCTTGTTCCTTTACACATTCGAAGAGCGCCCAACCCCTTGGGGGTTAGTGGCCAAAACCTTTTTTTTCAAACAAGGGACGGTACCCACAGTGGGGTACCCCCCCTCCCTCATGTGCGGATTCGGCAAGGCTCGGCATATTGACAGGGCCGGAAAACACTTTGACACACATATTTTTTGCATATTACCAGCAGAAAATCGGAAATTTAATTAAAGCATTCCGACGGGAGTTCAAAGTACCATTATCTTCCAAAATCAATTAACGGTTGCAAGCATAATTGATTCGGCTACCAAGGACTTAAGGAATTCCCTATATGGCGGCCATTTCGGATCGATTTCCACCAGGATACTATCGATTTTAACGGAATTAGAAAGGCTAATTACACCTTGCAAGTACTCTCAATCTCAGGTATTTTTTTTACTATTCCTTGCACCGCACTGTGTTGCCATGGATTCAGATATCAATATGACTTTTGATTTTGAGCAAAGTATGCCTGATCCTGCCCATGATGGCCCGCGGCCGGATCCTCTCAAGGAGAGTACCCGCGATGCTACGACAGGTGATGACACTTACAAATTGATCGACATTAAGGAATTTTGTGCACTTCACACATATATGTCACTCATGGATGAAAATTTTAAAGCTTTAAATACAAATGTCGCTAAACTATCCATATTAGTGATTCCATTAATGCAACAGCAGTCCAAGAGTCTTGCTGACACACACGTGCATGAGCAAGTTGCTACACAAGGGAAAGGCCCTTCTAATCCAAGTCAAGGCCCAATTTTTGATACTTTGCACACTCTCACTGCAAAAGAGGTGGATGAGTTGTTGAAAAACACCAAACCATCAATTTTTAAGGGAGAAGACCGAGACCGCAATAAGGATGTAGTGAATATCTTTCTCAGCAAGTGGGATGGAATTCACGCCTTGCGGCGTACTCCGGACGTAGTCAGAGCTTTGCAAACGAGCTTAACTTTGGAAGGCAAGGCCTACAAATGGTGGATGGCTCTCAAGGAGAATAATATCATACCACAGAGTTGGGTAGCTTTTGAAGCTATGTTTAGCAAAGAATTTTTGCCTACAAATGAGGCAGATCGGAATTGAACGGCTTGGGACACGTGTTCCATGCACCAATACCCATCATTGCTTGAATATCTATCTCACTATCGGGATGTTATCCTCAAGTTGGAAGGCTTAGATAACTTTCAACAAGTACGGGGGTTTATACACGGTCTGACACCAGAGCTTAAGAAGTATGTCAAGACCCAAGACCCTAAAACACTTAAGGAAGCCATAGTGAAAGCACATATTCATGATGATCCAGATGAAAAGAAAGCACATAATATTCACGTGCCTGCTAATACAAATGGTAATACACACACCTAGTATGGGCACATTAAAAGGAAATTTATAGTATCCAATTCATATGCATCTAAAAAAACCCAAGGGATCCAGAGGTCCTCTCTCTCCTGGGGACTTTGCTAAAGCTAAGAAAGAGAAATTATGTTTCCAATGTTTAGGAAGCGGTCATGGCAAAAAGGATTGTCCCAAGGGGAAATATGTTGCTCATGGCAAGGATAAAGCAGTGCACATGATGCAACTGCTACCTCTTGAGTCTTCCTCACGATTCTCTATAGTGGAAGTAACACACACCAAGGTGGTACATGAATGCTATCTCACAGCTTCCATGTGGCAACAAACCTTTGGACCACATGAGTTAGTATGTATGCACGGATCTTTGCAAGCCCGCAAGGTGGGCATCTTGGTAGATGATGGTGCTACTCACAAATTCATCAATTATGGATTGGTGAAAAAACTCAAATTGCCTCAAACTCCGAGTACCCACCACTACGAGGTAGCAATGATGAATGGACATGATACCAAAATCTGGGATACTCAATGCCGAGTTGTTTTGTTGCAAGTACAAGGCTACTCCACATGATTGGATTTTTAAGTTATGAACATGGAAAGGGCGGATGTGGTCCTTGGTAGGGAGTGGTTGCATAGCCTAGGACCATCACTGAAGCGTAGCTATGAGCACAACAACTTGAGTTTGAATCCCATGGCGCACATGTGTTGTTGTTAGGAGAGAAGGATGTACCTTCTTCACCATTGATTTGTACCACTGAGCTTATGCAGGTCGTTTCAAATAATAAAATAGATCAAGTTTTCTTGTGTTACTCACTGTCTCATTTTCTTTCTAACATTGAATCTGTTGAACATTCCTCAACGTCACATGCTTCTCTCTCATCTCTTTCACCAATGGCTAATTCCAAACAAGCAAACGTTGCTAGTGATTTATGGAAATTATTAAAGGAATTTCAAGATGTCTTTCCTAAAGATTTGCCACCGGGATTACCACCAACACAATTGGTGCAACATAGCATCGATGTGGGTGCAAGCTATAAACCTGTCAGTAAACCGCCCTACTATATGATTTATTATGAAGCTACTGAGGTGGAACTTCATCTTACTGACTACCTTAGCAGAGGGTATATACAACCCAGTTCTTCACCGTGGGCCTCTCCTATCCTATTAGTGAAGAAAAAAGAGGACAGTATGAGCATGTGTGTAGACTACCGTGGCTTACATGCGGTTACGGTTAAGAACAAATACCCATTGCCCCGAGTAGATGAGTTTTTGTTCAACAAACTCACTCATGCTTGCATTTTCATGAAAATAAACTTACGGTCAGGATATCACCAAGTCCGTATTCGACTTGCTGATATACCCAAAACTGCATTCCGAACAAGGTTTGGACACTACGAGTTCTTGGTGATGACATTTGGGTTAACCAATGCGCCCGCAACATTCATGACACTTATGGCTAGTTTCTTGAAGCAGTACTTGGGCAAATTTTTCATCATTTTCCTCGATGACATTCTAGTCTACAGTGCTTCTAAATAAGAACACTTACAACATCTCAAGCAGGTGTTTGAGTTGTTACAAACAAACAAATTATATGCCAAGGAATCTAAGTGTGATTTTTTGAAAGAAGAAATTCACTATCTAGGGCATGTTATTTCAGCTAATGGTCTATATATGGATCAATCCAAAATGGATACCATCCAACAATGGCCTTCTCCTAAAGATCTGGAAGAGTTACATATTTTTTTGGGATTTGCAGGTTTTTACCGAAGGTTCGTTAAAAACTATGCTAATATTGTTGTTCCCATGACGGATTAACTAAAAGGCAAAGACAAAGATTTTCAGTGGGGATCCACTCAACAACAAAATTTCAATACGCTCAAGGATGCATTATCTATAGCTCCCATACTAGCTATTGTAGATCCTTTGAAACCATTCATTTTGGAAATGGATGCCAGCGATCGTGCTATTGGAGCAGTCTTGTTACAAGACGAACGGCCAATTGCATTTGAAATCAAGAAGCTTGATGAAGCTCAGCAGAACTACTCTCTTATGAGCGCGAACTCTATGCAATAGTGTCTGCCTTAAAAACATAGCAGCATTATCTGTATGGTGCTCAGTTTGGCCATGAAAACTTCAAATGGTTTTCAAAACAAACGGATTTGAAGGGTCGGAAAGCCAGGTGGGCCGAGATTCTTCAGTAATATGATGCCAAGCTCAGGTATCATAAAGGTCGATACAATGTGGTGGCTGATGGTCTAAGTCGTATGTTGAAGATCAATTCTCTCTTATTCATGGAACTTTGTAGTGAATTTTTGGATTCTCTCAAAGGAAAATATGAGCATGATGAAGCATATTCCAAAGTGTGGAGCCATGTATAGATGAGAGATCCTTCTCACTCCAATGATGGTAGTGTACCGTTAACCTCCACACCTAGTTCTCCTCTATCGAATGATGAACTACAACGATGGAAGCATTTCACCATCGACAATGGGTACCTACTCCATAAGGGGAGAGTTTGTGTACCGATGGAAAAAGACATTCAGCGCCAAATTCTTTATGATTGTCATGATAGTCCAAGTGCAGGGAACCTGGGTATTAGAAAAACTTATTCTCTCGTACAACGACAGTTTTACTGGCCAGGTATACATGGCTTTGTTCAAGCTTATGTCTTACATTGACCAAAATGTCAAGTTAATAAAGCAGAACGCCTGAAAGAAGGAGAACTCTTACATCCTTTGGAGATTCCCAATGGAAAATGGGAAAGCATCTCTATGGACTTTATTGTGGGTTTACCGACCACTGTACGAGGTCATGACTTGGTATGGGTGGTCGTAGACCGGTTGACTAAACTATGTAAGTTTATTCCAACCAAATCAACAGTTAAGAAACTAGAACTAGCCAAGTTATTTGTGGACAATCTATACAAATTGTATGGTTTGCCAAGTAACATTGGCAGTGACCGTGATCCCAAGTTTAATTGTCACTTTTGGAGGGCTGTGTTTAAACGATTGGGTACACAACTAAACCTTAGTACAACCAATCATCCAGAAATAGATGGTCACATTGAACGAGTTAACCAAGTGCTAGAAGATAGCTAAGAGCATACGTCAGTAAAAAACAGTCAGACTGGGAAGAATACTTACCTATCCTCGAGTTTGCCTACAACAGTTCTAAGCATGTCACAACTAGATTTAGTCCTTTCATGCTCATGTATGGGTTTCAATCTAGGTAACCTGTTACAGTGGGGTTGGCAACCAAAAAGATCCAACAGGTTAAGGATTTTCTCCCAATACCACATGGATATGTTGAAACTTGCTCGTCAGAATGTCGAAAAACCACAGGATCGGTATAAGAAGTATGCTGATAAGAAACGTCGGCAAGTTACCTTTGAGGAAGGGGAGGAAGTATTTCTATGTGTGCTAGAAGATTCAAAAAGTCAGAAAACTGGGCCAACACCTAAATTATCTCCCCGATATTGTGAGCCTTTCAAAATACTCAAACGAGTAGGTAATCGTGCCTACAAACTATTGCTACTTGCATATTCTCGTATTCATCCGGTGTTTCATGTAAGCCATTTACGTAAGCGGTTACATGGGGACGACAATGTCATTGACTAGCAGATTTTGGTTTATTCATTGAACCTCCTACCTTACCGCATGAACCTGAACGTGTTCTCGATTATCATGAGCTGCATACACACGTCTTCATGTACGTCAACAAGCCTTAATCAAGTGGAAAGACCGAGCTGAGGAAGGTGCCACTTGAGAAAACATTAGTGTTCTTCAGCAGAACTTTTCCACTTTTGTTTTCGAGGACGAAAACTCTTCTTAAGGGGTGAGTAATGTCAGGACACCAGCAAGGCCGGACTAGACAAAGGAAAGGCCGGGCTAGGCAGTGTGGAAAGGGAGTCCAAATAGGGCAAAGGGCGAGGGGCCATGCTATATAGTGGGTGGTTGGGTGGTGGACTCCTAGGTTCTAGTTCCCCTTGTCTAACACAAATTGTACCTTTGCCGACAATTTAACAAGCTTCATTATCTCCCAAGTATACATACCCAAAATTACCTTTGTTGTAATCTTGAAAATGTTTCTTGTGTGGTGTCACATCGAATGAAGCCCCGAAATCTACTATCCAGGAATTAGACACATTGTCTAATGAGAGAATTAGAGCATCTTCCTCTACTTTACTTGCCAAATTGGCCTCCGATGTTGGCTTGTTGTCTTAAGACTCTGACTCCTTCTTCTTCTTGGACTAGCAAACCTTCTTGACGGGGCCCTTCTTGCCACATTCAAGAATTGACTTTGTGCATGACTTGCTTTGCCTTGAGCGATCACGACCCTTTTGGTTTTTGAACCTCTGCTTAGGGCTTCCCCTCGTTTCCACTAATAGTGCAACACTTGATGATTCACCTGTGCTTCTCCTTTGAATTTCCTTGCTTAAGAGAACACCCACAACATCATCAAACTTAAGAGTATGTGTGCCAGCGATAGAATTACTTACAACCATCACAAGGCTGTCCCAACTATCTGATAGAGACGATAGTATAAGTAGAGATAGTACTTCATCATCGAAATTGATTTTCACCAATCAAAGTTGACTTATGTTGCTGTTAAAGTCATTTAGGTGTTCTGTAACTAAACCATTCTCTGTCATCTTTAGATTGAACAAGCGCTTCATGAGAAATGTCTTATTGGATGCCGATGGTTTCTTGTAGAGGCCATCAAGTGACTTCATCAAGTCCTCCGTGGTCTTCATCTCCAAAACATTGAAGTCCACCATTGACGCCAAGCTTAACCAGACTATTTCTAGTGCCTTTTGGTCAAGGACAATCCATGTTTCATCTGCCATCACTACGGGCTTCTTTGCAAGACTGCCTGTGAAAAATAAAGGTCCTTTTGGTAGAGATAGTCTTCAATCTCCATCTTCCAGTGTTGATAGTTCTTGCCATTGAACTTCTTGATCGTGAGTCTCCCTTCCTCTTCCATTACTACCATTCAATTCAAGGAATCCTTTCCTTAAGATAATTTAGCTACGAGCACTCCTTGCTCCTATACCAGCTGTTAGGAGATATGACGTAGCTACGTAGATAATTGAATAGTTTACTTAATGGAGAGAGAGAATTTTCACACATGAGAATTATAGAGTAGAGAGAGAGAGAGGGAGCACACACGATATACGTGGTTCCCACCCAATGTGGGCTATGTCCATGGGAAAGAAGTCACTCAATGACTTTAGTACCTCAAAACAAAAAGTATATTGTGATTATACCCTTTTGGACCTCCCGCCTTGCTTCACTCTCACCACCTCACATCAACTTCACAATGCACCACAATGCTTCACAATCCATTTTTGTATGTATAAGAGGCCTCCTTTTGTAGGCCAAAAGGGCTACCCTCTCTCATGAGAGGCAGCCGTGTGTAGCTGCCCTTGTGTAGACAAGTCCCAATCAACCCTCCAACCCATCCATGTGTGGCCTCCCTTGAGAAGATGTCTACCTTCGAAATCGGCCACCAGCCATTGACTTCCGACCATCGGCCACCGGCCATTGACTATTGGACACCAGCCAACCGGCCAAATGACCGGCCGTTTTTCAACCACTTTTCAACCATCGTTCAATCATAATATTTCAAAGAAAAGGAATATTTTGGCGAGTGATTTATCTACACGCACGATGGATTCTCCTCATACACGGGGGCCTTACAAATGTGTTCTTTTAACATAGAAAATTACAAGGGGTAAATCAAGCTCCATACTTAACAAGTGCAACGAGTGGCTTCCTTTCAGTTGGATGGGAGACCAAAGGGGTCAACCACTAGGGAGATAAAATTAAGTGCTTTGTAGTTGGTGAGAAATTGGTGTTCATATACCATATTGAAAAACAAATCCTGCCAATGGTCTTTCTCTACTAAAGATGGAAGCTAAAGGTGGGAGAATGGGACGTAGTAGTGAATGGGAGGCACCATGATGCGGTGCACGATATCTTTGTAAATAATGACTCACACCTCAATCATCTTTGCAGGTACCTCTTTGTATTCAATGATAAGGTTGCTCGGTCTAGAAAAGAGAAGAGCTTTCTTTGTGAGGACATTGCATTTTAGCAATGTATTTTTGTAAAAATATTGTAACTGATGCAAACTTTTCTCCAATTAATGAATATGGTGTTTTGAATCTCATCTTTGAGCATATTTTTTTTCATTTTCAGGTTGTTTCAATTGAAACTTATTCAATTTCATTATGACTTGGAACACTATGGAGTATTCTTCCATGTGTTCTTTTGATGCTTTATTGCGTGATTTTGTTAATCACTGTAATTTGATGTTAATTTAAATCGTTTTTAAAAAAAGAAACCTTGGGTATATGAGTCACTTTCTAGGTTTTTAAACCTCATTTCTCACATTCACAAAATTCTAGCTCTAAGCTCTCTTGCCATCTTCTTGGCGAATGAGCCCAAGGAAATGTCTTGTGATACACTTCTTGCACAATTGGAAAAGGTCGGCCTTGCAGATTGAGCACATGAACTACTCTGTGTGTTCAAGGGGACGATTAACATGAAAGACACTACCAATCTGCAAAGAGAGGTGATCCAAAGAGTTCTAGATTACATGTGCACCAAATGGAAGAATATTCCATAGTGTTCAAGGAATTAAGCATGGCATGGTTGCTAGTGTATTTTCTCAAACATCTCTACGTGGCTGATAATTTTCTTTTCTTTTTCTTCTTGATGTTTGTCAAAGGCCTCACTGAATAGAACTAGAGTACAAAGGATGAGGATGACCTCATAGACTTAGGCATGGGATGTTTAGGCACCGAATTCATTTCTTGGGACATGGTTATGGTTTTACTTGTGCTTGAGGGCATGGAGACGAAAAAATCAAACAAAAAGGCCAACAAGAAACCCCTTGTGACCATTATGCAGGAGTCAAGTGAATTTTTCAAAGAGCTTGATGATTAGATTGAAGCATCTATGGCACTCATCCTCTTGCAAAAGCCTAGCTCCGCTGAAGAGAAAGGTTGAGGTGTTGGAGGAAGTCCTTGTCTCACTTTGCATGCAATAGTGGTGGAGGGTCGTCAATTTTTGCTCCTTGAGGATATTGTTAAAACACTTGGTCTCAGAGAAGATGAGTCGCTCTCAGTGCTTGCTATCTATGTGGGCATGAAGGATCCAAGTGGAAAGGCAGAGATGGCAGAATTTCAAATTTACTTTGAAGACCAAAGTCTCCCAGCAGAAAGCCTCTCCTTCCTCCCCAATAAAAACGAACAACATTTGGTGAAAACAGTGGCAAGTACCCTAGTGAAGATCAAATCATGTGCCTTCTTTTATAAAAGCGTCTCAAAAAGCGCTTCATCCACACAGACCATTGATTCCTATGCAAGGAGATGATTGGTCTGGCATCAAAATTACGAGGCAAAGTCTTGAAGAAATGGATGAAGAAACCAAGGTAAACAATTTTAAACCTAAGAGACTGTCTATGTTTCCTTACAGCTAGTGTTAAAGTCCTTGAAAATGTTTTGTAGACCGCATACCATGTTTATAAGTTTTGCAATGCAAGCTGGAGGTTCTTGTAACATGCCCATGGGTAGGGATAACTACTTTTGGAACTACTTGATCCACTTGGGACCATCGATTCCTCAAGTTTCTCACTCAAGTGAAAAGCATTAAGTGCCATCCTCACCAATCTCTCTCTCTCTCTCTGTGTGTGTGTGTGTGTGTGTGTGTGTGTGTGTGTGTGTGTGTGTGTGTGTGTGTGTGTGTGTGTGTGTGTGTGTGTGTGTGTGTGTGCGGAGTGCTGTGTTGTTCTCATTTGAGTTGTTGTTGCCTGCGTCCTAGCCGCTCAAAGCTAGGTGGTGCCCCTTGTTCACTTGCCATGAGAGAAGTTCTGCTTGCATGATCCTGACGTAGAGGCGGATGGGGTCCGTCTTCTTGCACTTGTGCTTGTCATTTGCTGCCCCCACTAAAGGGATTCTCAAGACCCTTCAATTTACAACGCTGAAAATGTTGCACGTTGTTGACGATGGTTGGATGAGTGGTTGCAGGAATTCTCCAATTGGATAACGAAGGAGGAAGAAATTGAAAAAGCACTAACATATTGCATCAAAGTGCTACTACTAAAATACGCCGTTGTCAACATCCAGGAAGTAAGCTCTTCATCTCATAGCTCTCATTCTAATTGTAAATCAAGAGCCACCAGAGGGAGGGCAGCAAGCTTCTCTCATCGCCGTCACTCACCGCACTCTACCAATGAGTGCCATCAACGGAAGTAAAGGAGAAGAAAAAATATTCTACATCAACGTCCACCAAAAGGAAATCATCCATACTAGGGAAGGAAAGAGGTTAGTGAAGCCTCTCTTCCCCAAGGAATCTGAAAATGAAAGTGTAGCCTCTCCTCCTAAGTGGTCCAAAGGGGCTGCCCGTGCCAAGGGAAAAGGAGGGCTATGCCAATCCTAAATCATATGAACCCCAAGGAAGGGAAAACACCTGGCCACGTGAGTGCTTAGAGTTTGAAAAGAAGAATTGTGCATAGGCTGCCAAAAAGAAGGTCATCCGAAGCAAAGTGGTGGAAGATCTCCTATCAATTTGCGACGCGCATGCAAGAACTTCCAGTTCACTTAGACAACCCCAAAGTGGAGGTGATAAGGAGGTTCCCATGTCCTAGAGAGGAGTGGATTGGCGTGATTGTCCTTGCTGTTTTGGAAGGCGCGTAGAGGGCATTCTACTCTCCCCGTAAAACTCATCTTGGAGAAACTGTCTACCACAGGTGAAACTCAGTGGACCGGAGGTGAGCTAGAGTTAAATGGTGTGGAGTTTATGCAATGAGAGGATTATGGTAACTACTTGCAACTATTGCTAGCTAAAAGGCTAGGAGTAGTCAAACTTATTGCCATCACTCCATACGTGCTGAGCAATGAATGAAAGGTGGAGCCTATGAAGGGTGATGACCTTCTGTGCATGTGCGTACTTGTCATCACCGGCATGGTAAGGGTGTAAGTGTGTACTCTACACTCTGTGCATCATGGATAAAGAAAAACTTTTTTTTTGTTTAGACTTTTGCAACATATGTATGTAGATAGGAAGATCTTCTATCATAAGAAGATTGTGTTCTTATTTGGTGATGAGGTGCATTGCTCAAAGAGGTAAGGAAATTGCTACAGACAGGTTTTATTTACCCCGTCGAAGACTCAAAGTGGGTCTCTCTAGTGGTGGTCACACCAGAGAAGAATGGTAAGGGGAGAGTTTGTGTAGCCTACAAAACTCTCAATGCAACAACAAAGAGGGATCATTTTCCCCTCCCACTCCAAGACAAGATTCTCAACAAGGTAGCAGGTCCTGAGTGCTACACAGTATGTGATGATTACTCAAGCTATTTTTGGATTAGAATTGCAGAAGAAGACCACAAAAATACAACCTTCATAACACCATGGGGATGTTTTGCTTACAGAGTGATGCCTTTTAGCCTCACCGTCGACACTCCAACCACATTCCAATGTTATGTAACTTTTAAATTCTAGCTATATTTTGGTAAGTCAATATGGGTTTTTATGGATGATTTTTGCATCTACATCTCTCGCTCCCTCCATTTGAGCAAGGTCTATGATGGCCTTGCTAGGTTGCAAACCTTGGGTGGCCAGTTTAACGTAGGTAAGTGTCACATTGGTGAAAGCAAGGTCACTCTTCTCAGCCATCTAATTTCATCCAAAGGAATTGAGGCTGACCCAAGCAAGGTTTAATATTTAGTATTTTTGTCATCACCCACAACATCTAAGAAATTGGTCTCTTTCCTTCAGAAGGTAAGGTACTTGAGCAGGTTCATTCACTTGCTCTCTCAAGTGGTTCTCCCTTTACAACAAATGACCCATAGAGATGTCTTCTTATGGAGTGAAGAAAATGTGCAACAGTTCAACGAAGTGAAATAGTTCATGGCTTCACTTCTCACCCTTGCACCCCCTTTATGGGACTGCCATTTTATGTTAGCCCCAATGTAGGAAGTGATGCACTTGGAGCCATAATGTAGAAGGACCTCCAAACTTCCTTCATGTGTCCTATATACTTCTCTAGTCATGTCATGACCCCATCAGAAAAAGGACTCACCATGGTAGAGCACATGGTGCTTGCATTGATGTTTGCCACTACAAAGTTCCGCTCTTATCTATTGCCTATACCCTTTGTAATTCTTTCAATGGAAGAGGTCTTTCCGTATGCGAGGCAACACATGGATGTCTTATCTAGAATATCTAAGTGGCTCATTAGATTACAAGAGTTCAATTACACTGTGCAAGTGGAGAACTCCACCAAAGTCTAGCAAGTATTCCTACTCATCGTCACTATGAGAAGAAGCTAAAGGTCAACACAGAAGGTGAAGGAGTGACACTAATGGTGGAAGTTCCTAAGCTAAAATGAGGTCATTCTCTTTTTCTTTGATGAAGCTTACAAAAGAATAGTGGACCTGCTAGCTGCAGAGCTAGCATCATCATTTTCAATGAGCAAAAGGAAAAGGTCTTCTCTATGGGGCAGTTTCTACACTCCCACTACAACAACGAAGCAGAATACGAGGCCCTAATTCTTGGATTAGAACAATGTGTTTTGCAAGGGGTTCAACATCTAAATGTGTTTGGCGATGCCATGCTCTTGATTAAGCAGATAAATTGAAGTTGGGTTTGTAAAAATCAAGTTTTTCTTGGCCAATTATGCCAAGTAAAGTATCTTTTAAGAGATTTTGAAGCGGTGCAGTTATTTCATGTCCCTAGGGCAAAAAATCAAGAAGCAGATATTGTAGCCAAGGAAAGAATACAAGATGTTCCCATAGGAGAAATAAAATTGAAGTTGCCCGTCTTTCAGGGTAGTGATGCTATGCCTGAAATCATTGGCTTCTTAGATACAAGAGAATGTCCAGAAGGGTATACCAAGGGCCAGAAACAATGGCTTGTCTGAAAGGCAACAAGATACTGCCTTATAAATAGCACCTTGTAATGCAAGGGCAAAGACCATATTCTCAGGCGAGTGCAAATTTCGAGTGAAATCACGGAGGTGATCTCAAGTTGCCATGATGGTGTTTGCGGTGGCCACTTTGCTCTAGATATTACTAGTAGAAAGATTCTACAGACAATATTCTCTTGGCCTAGTCTGAACAGGGATCTGGATCATTGGTGTAAAAGATGCAGAGCTTGTCAAGTATCCAATGATCGGCCACTAATATATGAGACACGGACTCCTATCATCTCATATGGCCCCGTTTGAGAAGTGGGAGATAGATGCAATTGGTCCTTCACCAAGGGCCTAGTGGAGTAAACTGTACATTCTAGTTGGTGTAGACTACATGACCCGATGGGCGAAAGCAGTAACCACCACACACAGTACAACCCACGAAGTAGTGAAGTTCATATTTGAGCGCATCTGTTGCTAATTTGGCACACCTCTGGAGATAATATATGATAAAGGGCCATGTTTCAGCGGCGACTTGGTGGGAGAACTAATGAAAAAGCTAGGCATCACACGCCAACACTCCACTCCATACTATCCACATTGCAATGTTCTAGTGGAAAAGGTAAATGGTATGATCTGTAAGATCATCACAAAGCAGTGAATAACTAGACAAGTGATTTGGATAAGCATCGCATGGCCGCTTTTTGGGCCTACCGCACGACATTCGGAACATCACTAGGTTTCACCCCTTTCCATCTAGTATACACAAAAGAGGCCATTCTACCCATCGAGGTACAGATAGCCAGCTTGTGAGTCATGACTAGTCAGTTACAGCGTCCAATTTCCCATCTCCACAACCACATCTTGGATCTAGAAATTCTTTAGTTAGACAAGGAAGATGAAATCAACTACTATGCAACAAAAGCAGAAAGACGCCGACTCACATTAAATCAAGAGATTAAGGAAAAGGGTCTGAAGAAAGGCATGCTAGTATTGAGATATGATGACACTAGGAAAGATAAGAAGTTTCAGTCCTGATGGGAAGGGTCATTCATCATCAGAAGGCAATATGCCAATGGTAGCTACAAATTGATGGAGGTAGATGGTAAAATTCACAAGACCAGAGCCAATGGATGGAAGCTAAAAGGTACTTCTCAAGGTTTGATTTGGAGTTCATGGTAGATATTCGAGAGGAGAGTGAACCCTCCAACTTTGCTCTGCTAGAGAATCAAAAGGAGGGTTAGAGGCATGAATGCCTCTATGTCAGGACACTGGTCCTACGGGCAAGGCCCTACCCTAAGGGGGGGTCATGGACCCCAGACACGGGCCAGCTAGCAGTGTGCAAAGGGGATCCTAGGGATAAGAGCCTATAAATACGGGCGGTTGGGTGGTGGATCCAGCTCTCTAGCTCCTGGGGTTCTTATATTTGTATCAGAGCACAGGGGAGAACGGAAGGGAGTAGCCATGAAGGAGGGGAAGAGGCAGGGCCTTCTCTCGAGTCCTCTCTCTCGCTCTCTCGATATTTCTCGAAGCATGGAGAAGCGTAGGTGAATCAATTCTCGTCTTTCTTTTGCCATGGAATTAGCATAGCATGGGAGATGGAGGGGCTGCAGGTCGAAGGGGTTGCATGCTGCTCGTGGAAGCTTTGCATGATGCTTCAGTTTTGCATGCAAAGCTCTTCCGAAAGCTCCGGTTATGGATCCCACAAGGCGGCCAACGCCCCTTGGATAGCTCGACATGCAGGGCCATGGGAGCGGCTGCCCACACACAAGGAGAGCCAGGACCGGACCTGAGTCGAATTGAGTGTTCTCGGCGTCTTTTGGCTCGCAGAGCAGGGAGAGGACCACTTTTCGACTCTGTAGCCTTGGCCCTTGATGGCCAGTGTTCCATCTCAGGTTTCGACCGGGCGCAGGTCGCCATGAAAGCTGAACAGGTTTCGTTTTTTTTTTAATGTTTCTTTCACATTCGTCTTTGATTGGGCACCCTAGGGTGCCCAAGGGGCCACCCTAGGGGCCCCTCCCACCACAGGAAGGTCTGGTGCAAGATTTTTCTTCAACCGTGGCCTTCCACCGCTCGCCTTGGCTTTGATTGGACCTTCCAAGGCACGAAACAGGCTGACAGAATATTTCAGATTTGCAGACCCTCTAGAATCAAGAACATGCGAGGTCGCCAAAAGTCGCGAGCATACAAGGGCATGCAAGGCTGCCAAAGGCCGCGACCATACCATGCGCGGTCGCCAAAGCTGCGAGCATGCACGGGCATGCAAGGCTGACATAATTGTGCCATGCAAGGGGATGCAGGCAACGCTATGGAAGCACAAGCCATGTCACCAACACGTAATGTTATTCGAGCATCGAGGTAAGTAGTAGATTTCAATTCTGTTTGTCAATTTCCTCAAGAACATGATGCAGCATGGCACAAGCACGGCTTGTGCAAATGGTGTGGTTATTGCCTTTGCAAACAAGCATGGCTTCTCACGGGAATAACCATTCAAGCATAGCAAGCATACAAAGTTGATGCTTTGTAAATATTCTTGTACGGCCGTCCAAAGCAAGGATCATTCGAAGATGCTCATGGGGATCCACTGGGATTCCACGAGAGCAAGGATCATTCGAAGATGCTCATGGGCATGGATGGTGTAACACATTAGAGCATTGCGGTTCTCATACATTTTCACTTTGGTTGCGAAACGGGCAGGGCTCTTGGCAGCAGGTAGTAGAATAGTTATTGAGCATGTGCTTGATGACTCTAGTATGCAATGGAATGAATGATCACGGCTATCATTCATAACGCCAAAGAGGATATTTCAGGGCGTGTATATGATACATAGGCCCACTCACTTTTTCACAACAGAGATGGTTATGCGCTACATTTGAGCGAGTTTTCTTCCACATAATCTCGGGACAACTGGTTACAACAACAACCAGGTTAGCCAAGTTTAAGTTTTTCTTGTTTTTTCCATGTTTACACTTTGCTTGGCAATTACTGTCATTGTGCAAAGCAAAGTGTTTTGGCAATTTTACATGAAGCAAGGCTTCTCCCTTGTGCCAAGGTACTGCCCAATGACTTGGAGTCAACGGCATTGGCACACAAGTTTGGGGAGCTAGAAAATTAGGGAGTATTCACTCACACAATCCCTATCAGTTTAAATTGTGCAAGGCACTTATGGTTGTGGCTCTCACGTTTGAAACCATCATAGTAGCCAAGGGCTTACGCTTTTGCATGCAAGGCATGCTAAGCAGGTGGCATGGATTCCAGCACTTCATGCTTTATGCTTCCGCTCTCACACTCGCAACTCTGTCAAGGACAGAGACTAAGTGATGGATTGTTGAACCTGATGGTTGGTTGCTATCAACACCCAGCAACACTTAATGGAACCTACATCTAGGACTTATATCACAGGCAAAGTGCCAATGCTAAGTCATTTTCATGCAATCACGACCCTGCAAGGCAGGTAGATCAAGATGTGGCTGTGTTTTTCTATTACCTCTCTCAATGAGCAAGTCATACCGAACAATTGTGGAATGTTTATACGATAAGCTGCAAGTCAGGCATAAGATGCGTAAGAGCACACATCTTGGGCACACACTCTAAAAACTTGAGGAAAGTTCCTCAGCCCAGTATGCTCTTCTTCTTTCGTTCTCTCTCTCTTTAAGGGAAAAAAATGAAAATCTTCTAAGAAGCTTTTGATACGTGTTTTGCTCATGAGTCAGCCTGAAACAAGGTGCTCTAACTCTCAGCTAACGTGGCTAAGATGCTACTCAAATTAGTCTTCATCGGTTCGTCCATTGAACACTAATTTGCACAAGGGCTATGAGCCACACAGGGTAAGAGCCATTGTCAGGCCAAGGGTAAGACCCAACTATTGGCATTCTTGGGTGATTGTTCTCAAGATTGAACAGATCTACCCAGGTAAGTATACATCGACGTTAATGGACAAACAAGAGTATTGTCATTTAGGATGTTTATAGTGTCATTTTTGCACTACAAATTTTCAGTGCGACACTCGAGTTGAGTTTTTGATAAATCTTCAACTCACAGCAGCTGATCTCTACAAGGAATTATAGATGCAGCAATTAGTTGCGACAGCATGGCTGTCCACCAGAGCTAGGCAGTTCACTTGTGTGGATTCCCTGCTCTCACTATAGCACTACGAAGTGTCTATGGACATATTGTTTTGGGGTACGACCCGACGGGCGACTGCTACATCACCCTATAGGCATTAAGGATCACAGTTTGATCTCTTCCAGTTAGCCTTTCAAGGAAAGAATTCCGCAATCGGACAAAATCAACTTTTCAAGTTGATTCCAATCATTATGTACACCGTTAACTATGTTGGTTACTGTTACCTGCTAGTTGAGCAGTTTCTACAAATGGTCTTACCAAGGGGTTTGACTACGTAGATGTTAACCAAAGGGGTTGGATTGCGTGGGCAACACCCAAGGTTTCCAG
>NC_140944.1:45052278-45112278 GCF_014529385.1 Adiantum capillus-veneris
TTCTGGGTGGTTTTGGACAGCCAGTGCTGTGGGTATTGATGACAAAAGGGTTGGTATGACCGGCTGAAGCTTCTCTTACTGCTCCTATTTGGGTGGATCTAGTTATAGCTTGGCTTGCTGAGCTTGACATTGGGAAATGATGGTGTAAATTATTGCCAATGCTCTTCTGGTATGAGTCTTCTCATCAATCTGAGGATTGATTTGGTAGCTGGTCTTTATGGGCAGCTAACTTGCATGGTATTAATTTTTTTTTGACTTTATATTTATGGGTTTGTCTCCACCACCCTCTTTGCTGAGATGAGTAGAACTTGGTACTCATAGAATGCTATGGCTGGGAATTGAAATTGTAAGTTGGTTGCATAAGCATCATATGGTTGAAGCTTGTTTTGCTGGTTAATCTATGGATCTCTCACTAATGATTCTACTGGTTCTGTTCTCTACGGATTAGTACTGCTTATAAAATATCTATTGAACATAAACATTGAATTTTTTTGAGAAATGTTCTCTTATTGCTGCTTTAGGCTTTCTTCGGAAAATTGGAAGTATATGATTGGGCTAGTTATGGTTGGACATGCCGACCGATACATTACCGGTTACTGGTATTGAGATGTACGGCCATATGGAGAGGAATGATAACTCCTTTTCTGGTTCTGATGATTTTAGGAGAAAATACCAGCTAATTTGCATATGTTTTTACTGGCTTGGAAATTGCCTAATTATATCCTATTGCATGCCATGATTGGTTTGAATTACGGGTCAAAATTTAACGCAACTAGCTAATTACAAGAAATTTTGCATATTCATTGGATGGGTTTACTGTCTATATCGGCTGACTAGCCAATCTGGTTGCATTATCCCACCTGGTTTTTTAACTAAGCAGAATAGCATAATGCTATTTACGAGTACTTGAGAAGGTATGGTCGTTTACTGGTTGGTTTTGGGAAAAGGAATGTGGTGGCATGAATGTACATAGGTAAAATTTTACTTGCCATTTAAATTCAGTGAAAAATGCAGATTATATCTCTCATTTATGATATTCTGATACTATTCGTAATTGGAATGAAACTCGTCTTTGACTTTACTATATAATCTTGCTGGTACAGGACTTCTACTATATTGGTAATGGTTCTCTCTTTATCCGTGTACAAAATATGGAAAGAATACTATAGGGATAGTGTGGGTTATGGAAGCAGGTTTATATTTCAAAACTGCATCATAGTTGAGAGTACCCATCACTTACCCTAATCATAGTTGGCTTTCGGTCTATTTGTCGGGCAGTAGATACGGGATACTCGTTACTTTTTTGTATAGGATTGTACAAATTGCTTCTTAGGATACTAATAACAAACACTTTGTTTTGGTTTTGACTACTTTTGGCAATGTTGTTGCACTTAGGGTTGATATGCAATAATCGGTCTTGATTTTATGGACCTAGTATCCACTTAATTTGGGTGGACTTGACAAAACAATAGGTTGTCGTTGTCCTTTTCTTTGCTCTATGGTGTACAAGAACATTATAGACCAGATATACATTAGGATTCACCTCTTCTCTATGTAAATATACTGATGGAATACTTCTAGTTGGTATATATCGCCTGTATATATCAATGAATTCTTGATTTGGGCTATATGGGCTCGTAATCAACCACGGTTTAATTTCAGACTTTGGTTAAGTTGTTGGGCTTGCCTTTGGTATATCTAACTTGGAATTATGCTAATTGTTGGTGTGTTTGCAGACTAGTTGGTTTTATTGACTCACACTACTGATGGTAAAATGCATCTATTGTCTTGTTTTTCCTTGAGAGATTCTCTTAAGGGCTGCTCTTTATTGGGGGATTATGGTTTACTATTTTTTTGCCTGCAGTAATGTATCACTTGGTTCGGGCCCTGTCGACCCGGGATACGATTGCCTGATACTAAAACTTGACTGATATGATTCTAAAAATTGATAATTTGTTGAACAATTGCTGTTCAGAGGAAGATTTTGACTTCAAAAGCTGCATTAAACTTACTTATTTTGAGAAGCTTTAACCTTATTTAGATAATTTTAAGGAACAATTGGAAAAACCTTTTTCACACTTTATTTTACACTTCAAATTAATAGAGGGATGTACAATGCAAAAGATTTGACCTAACACTTTGATAATCTTATTTCTTTGCATTATGGAAACTGTTACACATCACTTATATTTAAATAGAATGGCTTTCTTCTTAGGCTAGTACCAAGGTGACATGGATGACAACTTGGTCACCCCAGTTACCTGTTATGCGGTCAGAAAACTAACGAATTTTGTGTTTTCCTACTTTGGATGCAGGTAAGGGTGTCCTTTCCTTAGCTGCTATTTGAGAGGATGTAATATTGTACACTGATACTGTAACACTAATCAACACCTTCTTTCCCTAATATGGCCTGCTATTGTGATGTATTTTTTTGGATATTCAATTGAAAGGAATACATGATTTTGTACTATGGAGTGTAGACATTGGTCATTGTAGTTTGTCTCATGTGTTATGTATATTGTAAATAGATTAAAATCTCCCTCCATAATCACATGGGTGCTTTGGGGTTTAGACCTATGGCACCAGGACCTAGTCTGCAGGATTTTTATCCTTAGGAGATGCGTCTTGAAACTAGATTTTCTAGGGTAGGGGGTATCCCACACAACCATTATGACCTATGTCTTGGTTGGGTTTAGGATGGAATACCTACTAGCTCCTCTTTTTAGATCTTACTGATATTGATATTTTTTATTTTTTATTGTCCCTGTCTTTGTTGCGCTTGACCTTTCCACCCTTCCCTTCTCCCCGTCATCTCTGCTTGTGATTAAACTTATTCAGGACCTTTGGTGATTTCTCTACTAAACCAATTTTCAAAGGTTACGGAAACCCATGACTCTATCATGAATCTATTAACCTTTAATGACTGGGTTCTTATCCTCGCCAATCTGGTGGCTGAGATGAAAGAAGGAGTACTTCACCTTCAAAAAGTGGGTTCTAACCTTGTTGCAATTGAAATGAGTCATAAATCCGATCTTCTTCAATTCTCGGCTAAAGGAGCCGACCTTTCTAACTTTATCAGGAAACTTTGTGGCCTTGCTTCTTGTTTTGCCACCACTAAATCTTTTGATCCTCCTAAGGCTCCAAAAGGCCTCTTTTGTAGGGATGATGCTGCTCTTGAAGCAGTAAAAAGCTTTCAGCAAGGACTCAGCTCGTCTAGTGAAACTTCTTTACTAGATATGGTTCCAAAAGTCTCGAAGTGTTTTCCCTTCTTACCTCTGAGATAGATTGCTATCGAAGGAATAGAGCTTGACCATCAGCTTTGGGAGCTTCAAAACAAAGCTTTTGTGGCACCCATCTCGATCGAGACTTGGGTTTTTCTTGCAATCCTACCTGCCTTCACAAGTGAAGACTGGAGACTGGAGACCCTCAAGGGAGCTCAGTTCTTGGATAAAGGTGATGTCATCAAAGCACCTTTTAGTATTCATTTTCTTAGATTCAAGAAAATTCCCTATCTAATCTGGCATTTATGTCAGAACCAAGGGAACAATGACCTTTTCTAAACAAAGCAGTGGATTCTATTCTGAATCAAATTGGAACATCTACCACCCCTACATCAAATGTGCTTGCAAAGCTTTGGATGCAAAAGCTGATTGTTAGAGTAACATCCTTTGTTTTGATCCTGCAATTTGGTTCCTCCTCAACCATCTAGAGGACCTCTTCCCATCACACATAGAGGAGAATTTTCTACCTATTATTTGTTCCTGGCTTGGGGATTAGGCTAAGGAAGTTGTGCACACCCAGATCGCTTACCTTCACTTCAGGAACTTCATGTACGAGGCTCTGAAAGAGCTAAAGTTAGACGCACCAAGTCATTTGCTCTCTATTTTAAGTGCTTCTAAAGGCATCAAACATATCCTATACCTTCTCAAACCTTCTCTAGATGCAAAGGAGTCCCCTAACCTCAAAAGGCCTTTGTTAACTAGTTCTACTTCACACTGCTTTTTATCACATATTTTTTATCCCCTGCTTCTACACCAGGGTCCTCTGAAGGACATAATAGTGCTAGAAGCTATGTCAAAGGCAGGGGGAAGAATATCCCTACCAAGAAAATGTTTAACTCTTGATTGTATTGCTCTTGCATATCAATCAGTCTAGAAAAATTGTTTTTATGCAAGGAAGAAAATCAAAAGAAGCAAATTGTCAATTGCTATTTTGCGAATAGTATTTTTGATTTTTTTACTCCAAAAATTTTGATAGAGTATGATTTTTTACATGTGTTTAACAATACCGACAAGGTGGATGAACTAACCTTTGGTAGGACCTTTTGATCCTCCCTTGAAAAACTTTACGTATTCCACTAAATTTTTCACTTCCGGCAAACAACCATCTTGTATGTGCTCTGTCTTTGGAAATTTTTGTTCTAACTTCCAAGATTTTGGACAACACGTGTGCACTACGGATATGTATCTTATTAGTTCAAAGGAAATCAAGGACCTATTGTGTAAAGTTCTGAATCATACCCCACTCCAACCACTAAATCCACTCTTGGCTTTTGCCGCATTACTTACTTGCTTGACTAACATAGTCAAGTTACTAAATTTGGATAGTCTACAATATGCTAGACTTGCTGATTCTATATCCACTTGCTTTCAAACATGTATTGCGTCAATCCCATCTGCATGGATTAGTTAGGAAGCAACGTGGCTTTCCCCCTCACTATCCTCTCTGATTCATAAACTCAAAAACGATTGGTTTGTGGTAGGACTTGAGAAAGCCCCTCATATACCCACTATCGTTTGTAAACACTTAGCTAGGATGATGGCTTAATCAAGGCTTAAAGGACCATAATTTTTGCTTTCTGAAATGGGTACTGAAGAAGCCATTTGTTATCTAGATTCCTCCTTGAGGTACTTCAAATTAGATACTCAAAGTTCGAAAGTACCTATACTTTTTCCCACTTACAAAAGTCACAAGCATACGTTCAAATGGATTTCATATGCCTCCAAATGTATCATGCTACATGCCACTAATGTGATCACTGCTTGCCTCAATCTTATTCTTACCGACTTTAATAACATTTGTGAAGAAAAGTTTTTAACGGTGAAGACCTTCACTGGACTTATGATTAATAACTTCTGGCTTGTGAAGAACTCTTATGAGGTATTCATTAATCTGGCACAAAACATTGTTTCAATGTTTTTAGCAGATATCACATTATGCTATGCAAGCATACCCCTCTTTGGTCCTTCTGGGCTTTTCATTATTCTACAGCAGATTGGAAAAATGGTTTTTGCAAGGAGGAATGAGATGGGACACCAAACCATTTCACTAGCTAAAAGCCCAAGATGGGTAAAAAACATACAAAAAGGACCTCCCACCCATTATAATCTCTATAATCTAATGGAGATTAATGAATGGATATTTTGGAATATCTTTGTTATGCTAGGTGAGCAATGCTTTCAACAAATCCATGGTATCCCAATGGGCTTCTCATGTTCACCAATCATGTGCAATCTATACCTAGTTTTTTTTTAGTATAAATGGGTACTTAAACAGCTGGAGACAACTGAACCTACCATTGATCTTACACAATCTCAACACACTTATGGATATATGGATGATCTTCTAAGCTTAAACAATCCTAGCTTTGCACAATGCTTACCCCGTTAATCTATCCTGATACTCTTAAGATTGAACTAACCTTTTTGGAGTACCTTAATATTGACAACAAAGTTGTTGTTACTAAAAGAGTTTTTTTAAATATGGGGTTGACACTTTATTCTCCGTTTACTGGGAGTTATATCATTGAATTATCCTGGAAGAGAGACAAGCTACAACTAGGACTGATTGAATTTGTCAGGAGAAAGAGTAATCGTCCATGAAAGATAGCAATAAAACTTGTCTGGGCATGATACATCTAATTATGTATTCATTCTTAGATTCTTTCATTGATTTTCAAGCAGTATCTCATATTATGAAGAAGTATGTAGCAAATGGTTTCACTATGAAAGAGCATCTTGGCACTATTAGGCATTTTCTCAATAAAAATTCTTGGCCATTATGCTTGGCTAAAAAAGAGACGGTTATTGAACTTTGGAATTATTCATTGATACACTGGTTGTAGGGGAGGTCTCACCACCTGATGATGGCCCTCCTCACCATGTGGTAGGCCTTTGCCTAGGTAAGGGTGGGTCTCTCTCTCTCTCTCTCTCTCTCTCTCTCTCTCTCTCTCTCTCTCTCTCTCTCTCTCTCTCTCTCTCTCTCTCTCTCTCTAGAGGATATGAGACTCTTCATCCATGGTGTTATCCTGGGGTTTGCTTTTACCCTTGGCAATCATTGACTATAAAAAATATCTCACCTATTTGAGATCTTGCGCTCATAGAGCTTCCAACCATGACATTGGTTGATTAGGCGGGAAAGGCCTCTTGGTTAAAGTAGCCTTGTAAAGGAATTTTTTTCATTATTATTTTTTTAGCTGGTTTACTGTGGCCAGGCGTGAGGAGTGAGACTTGAATGCAATAATGGTTTGGAATGAAGGGTTTTTCCCAGTTTGACGTGCGCTATTTGGGGCAAGCTTTATTTGTAATGCCGCCCGGAATTGTGGGGGTATGGTGTAGTTTGATGAAGGCTCTTCTGCGGTGGACATTCTTCCCAGATATAGGCCATCCTGTGTGGGATCCGAGGATGTGGCAAGGTGGTTTTCTTCCTAGTTTTATACCGTGCAGCTAGCCCATTTCATGAGGAAAGGAAAGCTTTATAAGGTGAGCATTAATCTCACTTAGTTTTCATTATGCAAGTGTGTGTGTGTGTTCTCCCATTGTGTGCATACTCTATTCATCGTCCAAAGCTTCACTTGAGGGTCTCCATAGCATGGCTCCTAGCAAGAAGAACATTGTGGATTCAACAGAGGTAAGGGCGAATTATTTTTTGCTTCAAATACTTGTTATCCTTTTGGGTATGGGATGGATTTACTACCACAGCATGGGCTGGTGGTGATGAAAATTAAGCATGTACAGATAAAAAATTGAAGGGTTTTTTGACCTGGTACTGATGCTTTTGGAGATTCTGTTTGGAGTGAGTTGTTATTGAATGAAGTCGTTTTAATGGGGTTAGATTTGCCAACCAAGCTAGCGCCGATTATGGTTTGCACAACCTATTAGCTACTGATGTATACAGACCATTGTAAGGGTTTTTTTAATATCTTGGGTCGTATTATAATGTACTATCTTCTAGCATGCATAATTTGAATACTAGGAATTCTTTTGGGGATGGTTCTGGGTGGTTTTGGACAGCCAGTGCCGTGGGTATTGATGACAAAAGGGTTGGTAAAATCGGTTAAAGATGCTCTTACTACTCCTATTTGGGTGGATCTAGTTATGGCTTGGCTTGCTGATGAGCTTGACATTGGGAAATGACAATGTAAATTATTGCCAATGCTCTTCTGGTATGAGTCTTCTCAGCAATCTAAGGATTGATTTTTTAGCTGGCCTTTATGGGCAGCTAGCTTGCATGGTATAAACATTTTTTTTCTTTATGGGTTTGTCTCCCCGACCCTCTTTGCTGAGATGAGTAGAACTTGGTACTCATAGAATGCTATGGCTGGGAAATGAAACTGTAATTTGGTTGCATAAGAATCATATGGTTGAAGCTTGTTTTGCAGGTTAATCCATGGATCTCTCACTAATGATTCTACTGTTTCTGTTCTCTACGGATTAGTACTGGGTATAAAATATCAATTGAACATAAACATTGAGAATTTTTGAGAAATTTTCTCTTATTGCTGCTTCTGGCTTTCTTCGAAAAATTTGAAGCATATGATTGGGATGGTTACGGTTGGACATGCCGACTGATTCATTACCGGTTATTGGTATTGCGATGTACGGCCATATGGAGAGGAATGGTAGCTCCTTTTTTGGTTTCTGAGGATTTTAGGAGAAAAGACCATCTAATTTGCATTTTTTTTTATTGGCTTGAAAATTGCCTAATTATATCCTATTGCATGCCATGATTGGCTCGCGTTACGGGTCAAAATTTAACACACCTAGCTAATTAAAATAAATTTTGCATATACATTAGATGGGTTTGCTGTCTATACTGGCTGACTAGCCAATCTTGTTGCATTATCCCACCTGGTTTTTTAACTGAGCAGAATAACACATTGCTATTTATAGGTATTTGAAAAGGTATGGTCTTTTACTGGTTTGTTTTGGGAAACGGAATGTGGTGGCATGAATGTACATAAGTAAAATTTGAATGTGGTGGCATGAATGTACATAGGTAAAATTTGACTTGCCGATTAAATTCAATGACAAATGTAGATTATATCTCTCATTTATGATATTCTGATACTCTTGTTATTGGAATGAAGCTGGTCTTTGACTTTTCTGGATAATCTTGCTGGAACAGGACTTCTACTGTATTGGTATTGGACATAGCAAGAACGACAAACATAATTGTCAATCCATGGGCCAAAGCTGACTCGCCTAGTGCATAGAGGCTACAAGAGGGTGTCAATATCTTGGAAAACAATAGATAACTTGCACCTAAGTCAAACTACACTCAAATGACCAAAGTCACCAAAAGCTAGTCACTAATCAACAAACGAATCATGACCGTTATAGCATCAAACGACCTCCAAATGTTACGACATCCAAATGTTCATAATACCTAAGCACACATGCTTATGGTCTCAAATCTCACTTTAGGTCAAGTGCAAAAATCACAATTATTAATAGCAATGAGTTTTTGACCTAGCTGTTTTTGACCTAGAATGCATTTAAATGTTTACAATAATGCCCCAATACTCCACCTATGCTTACTTTGTGATTTCCTACTTATGATGAAATTAGGCTGTGGCGGGGCCGTGGTTCGACAACACCAAAAGCTACGGATTAACGTGAAATGTTTACATCAACGCGTAGAGCTCTTAACTGCGGTTGCAACACAACAGACATCACTGCAATGTGAGAACCAAGAAGGGAGTAGGAAGCGCACAAAGGAGAGAAGTGAGCGTTGTTAGCTCACGATCTATTTTTGTTATCCAAAGCTTAACAAAATCTAAGTTACAAGGTTGGATTTTATACCTTAGCCAAGGTTTAAAATTTGTAATGTTCGGTGCCCAAGACCTTTGAGGCCCATAACATATTGTGTCTACAACCTAGGTGCACTATCTGACGTATTCTTTACATCTTGGAACTCTTATTGAGCCCGTAACATGCTACAATTATCACAATGACTAAATAGATTGAGAACTTACAATACATGGCCATTTTGGAAAAATGTGAAAAGTGTGGAACTCCAGTCTTCACTGCTTTGTCATATTCATCTTCAATGTGCATTCATAAAGCTTTGATCTTTAGTAGCTACTGTTAACTAATTTCGTCTCAATTAACATTTGTATCTGCAACCTAGGTACACTAACTAACCTATTCTTTACATTTTGGAACTCTTATTGAGCCCGTACTATGCTACAATTATCATAATGGGTAAATAAATTGGGAAATTACAACACATGGCCATTTTGAAAAAAAATGTGAAAAGTGTGTAACTCCAATATTCATTGCTTCTTCATATTCATCTTTGATGTGCATTCATAAGGCTTCGATCTTTAGCAGCTCCTATTAACTAAGGTGCTCAGCTAACAGTTTGCAACAATTTGACATGAGCTTTACTAAGGAAGATAGTGTGAGAGAAAATATGGTGGATATGCTCACTTTAAAAGAGATCCATGCAAAGAATGAGATGAAGAAATATTTTGAAAAGAAGATATTACCAAGTCCAACTATGCATGCGGAGCTTCAGGATGTAGAGGGCACCTTATACTTTTATGGGGCTTGCAAGAGGAGCATTAATAAGGGAACTATTGGTTATGTATTTGTGGATAAAGAAGGCATTGAATACTAGTTTGGAAGCCAAGAAGTGGATGTAAAGAGTAACATGAGACTGAGTATGCAAGCCTCTGTTTGGGCTTTGAAGAATGTGTCAAACGGCATGTAAGGAGGCTTTAAATCAAAGGTGATGCTATGTTGATTGTGTGGCAAGTTCAAGGTACATGCGAGGTGAATCAAGAATGCATGCAGGGCTGGTTCTTCAAATTGAGGAAGTGACAAGCACAAGAGCAAGAAGGACCTCGACGGCCTCTACGGCAGGACCGTGCACCCAAAACTCGTCACGGGAAAATTGAACAAGGGGCACCACCTAGCTCCAAGCGGATAGGATGCGGACATTAGGGATTCAAATGACAACAACACAGCACATCATGCACACACACACACACACACACACACACACACACAGAGTTTAATCTATTTACAATGTAAATAACACTCGAGACAAACTACAAAGACCAATGTCTACAGTCCATATTACAAAATCATGTATTCCTTTCGACTGAATATCCAAACAAATACATCACAATATCAGGCCATATTAGGGAAAGAAGGTCCTGATTAGTGTTACAATGTCAGTGTATAGCATTACATCCTCGCAAATAGCAGCCAAGGAAAGGACACCCTTGCCTACATCCAAAGTAAGAAAACAAACAATTCATTAGTTTTCAGACCGCATAACAGGTAACTGGGGTGACCTAGTTGTCATCCATGTCACCCTTGTACTAGCCTAGGAAGAAAGCCATGCTGTTAAAATATAAGTGATGTGTAAGAGTTTCCATATACAAAGAGACAAGATTATCAAAGTGTTAGGTCAACTCTTTTGCATTGTACATCCCTCTATTAATTGGAAGTGTAAAATAAAGTATGAAAAAGGTTTTTCCAATTGTTCCTTAACATTATCTAAATAAGGTTAAAAAAGCAAGTTTAATGCAGTTTTAAAGTCAAATTCTTCCTCAGAACAGCAATTGATCAACAAATTATCAAGTTTTAGAATTGTATCAGTCAAGTTTTAGTATCAGGCAATCGTATCCCGGGGTCAACAGGGCCCGAACCAGGTGATACATTACTACAAGCAGAAAAATAGTAAACCGTAATCCCCCAATAAAGAGCATCCCTTAAGAGAATCTCTCAAGAAAAACCAAGACAATAGATGCATTTTACCATCACTAGTGTGAGTCAATAAAACCAACTAGTCTGCAACACACCAACCATTAGCATACTTCCAAGTTAGATATACCAAAGGCAAGCCCAACAGCTTAACCAAAGTCTAAAATTAAACCGTGGTTGATTACGAGTCCATATAGCCCAAATCAAGAAGTCTTTGATATATACAGGCGATATATACCAACTAGCTAGAAGTACTCCAGCGGTATATTTACATAGAGAAGAGGTGAATCCTAATGTATATCCGGTCTATAACGTTCCTGTACACCATAGAGCAGAAAAAAGGACAACGACAACCTATTGTTGTGTCAAGTCCACCCAAATTAACTGGATGCTAGGTCCATAAAATCAAGGCCGATTACTGCATATCAACCCCAAGTGCAACAATATTGCCAAAAGTAGTCAAAACCAAAACAAAGTGTTTGTTATTAGTATCCTAAATAGCAATTTGTATAATCCTATACAAAAAAGCAACCAGTATCCCGTATCTACAGCCCGACAAACATACCAAAAGCCAACTATGATTAGGGTAAGTGATGGGTACTCTCAACTGTGATGCAATTTTGAAATATAAACCTGCTCCCATAACCCACACTATCCCTACAGTATTCTTTCCATATTCTGTACACGGATAAAGAGAGAACTGCAATAAGATAGGAGTGAGATTAAGAAACCCTTCCCACATTTGGTGCCATTTTTGGAGATGAATAGACCTAAACTAGGAAAAACATGAGCGTTTTGTGTAGTTGTCCATTAAGTTTCTCTAGGTTCACCTAGAGTAAAACTTTCTCTTAAAAAATGCATAGCTTAAGAGTGTCGCTCTTTTACTATGTAGAGGTAGTTTGGGTGTAGATTGTACTTGCTAAGTACCTTGTAGGATTGTAGGATTAGGTTAGGATTTTGAGAGTGATTGATGGACAAGAAAAGTCTTAACATCAATGCTCAAGAAACCATAAAAAATAAGAAATCAAGTGTTTGTGGACACTTTCCACAACCCAGCTGCAGTAGAGCCTAGGAGTAGGGTAAGTAGAACCTGAGGTGAGATCTCAAATCTTTGCTCACTCCAAAGGAATCATCTCTGAGTTGTTTATGTGAAGTTGCAGAATTCCAAATCTATGGTTTGCATGAATCGGCTGAAGATTATGCTCATAAAAGTTGTACGGACCAGTGGGTAAGCTTAAGGATGCATTTGAGGTAAATTTCAAGAGTTTGCAAAAACTCAGATTATTTACTTTTTCATAAGATTTTAGGCCAAATTAAGTTTTTACTTGACTCAGAGGCGTAAAACAAGTCATAAAAAGACTATCCACTGAAAATAGACCAACGAGATGACAATGTATAGCCATGAAACATTAGATGGGCAAGGGAAGCACACTATTCATTACCCATGCAACTTTTATGGCATCGCAATCCGTCTCAATGTTTTAGGGCGGCACAATTGTGAAATTTTGGCGATTGGGCCCTTGGCGAGCCCAAAGCCAAATGATTGGCAATTAGGCCACCTAGGACCGACGAGACAAAACCTGACAGCCATGAAACTTGCAAGGGTGAAAGAAACTAATTTCCATTCCTGCAAAGCTTCATGGGCATCGCAATCAGTCTCAACGGTCAAGGGCGACACAATCGCGAACTTTTGGCTGTTGGGCCGTTCGCGAGCCCAAATCCAAAAAATTCGTGATGGTGCCACCCAAGAACGATGAGACAAAAATGGATAGCCATGAAACTTTGCAAGGATGGTGGAAGATCACATCCCACCCTTGCAAAGTTTCACGGGCATCGCAATCTGTCTCAACAGTATAGGCGGCACAATTGCCAACTTTTAGCCGTTATACCCTTTGCAAGTCCAAAGCCAAAAAATTGGCAATTATGCGATTGTGGTCAGAGACGACGATATCAAATTACCATAAAAATTTGCAAGGAGAGAGTAAGTACACTAATTATTTCTCTTGCAAAGTTTCATGGCATTGCAATCCATCTCAACGGTCCAAGCTTGCACCATCGCTATATTTTGGCCGTTGGGCTCTTGTCGAGCTCAAAGACAAAAACATTGGCGATTGTGCCACCTTAGATCAACGAGACGGCAACGGATGTCCATGAAGCTTTGCAAAATTGGGTAAAGCACAATAATACCCATGCTTGAAAAGTTTTATGGGCATCTCAATCCGTCCCAATGGTTGAGGGCGGCGCAATCACGAACTTTTGGTTGTTAGGTCTTTGTTGAGCCCAAAGCCAGAAAATTGGCGATTGTGCCACCTTGGATCGACGAGACAAGAGTGGCTGGCCATAAAAGTTTGCAAGGATAGTGGAAGAACACTAGTTCCTATCCCTATAAGGCTTCATGGTGATTTCAATCGTCTTGATAGTCTAGGGTGGCACAATAAACAATGGGCGATTAGGCCACCGTGGACCAACGATACGGGAGAGAATGGCCATTAAACTTTTCAAGGGAAAGTAAAGCACACTAATAACAATCCTTGAAAAGTTTCATGGGCATCCCATTTTGTCTTGACAGTCCAAGGCAGCACAATCGCCTACTTTTGGGCGTTGAGTCCTTGGTGAGCCCAGAGCCAAAAATATTAGCGATTGTGCCATCCTGGATATAAAAGATGGCATCAAATATCCATGAAACTTTGCATGGATAGAGAAATCATAATAATACCTTCCACTACAAAGTATCATGGGCATCGCAATCTGTGGGGTCCTTCGCAAGGCGAAGGCCAAAACATTAGCAAATGTGTCATCCTCGACCGACAAAATGGTAAGGGATTGCCATGAAACTCTACAAGGGTAAAAAAATCACACTAATCCCCAATCTTGAAAAGTTTAATGTGCATCACAATCCTTCTCAACGGTCTAGGACAACACAATGGCCAAATTTTGGTCACTGCGTCCCTGGAGGGTCCAGAGCCAAAACATTGGAGACTGAGTCATCCTGGACTGATGAGACAGAAGCGGATGGCCATGAAACTTTGTAGGGATAATGAAAGAAAACTAATATCCCCTTCCCTTGCAAAGTTTTATGGGCATCGCAATCCTGGACGGTCCAAGGCGGCACAATTGCCAGTTTTTGTCCGTTGGGCCCTTAGCGAGCCCAAAGCAAAAAAATTGGCGATAGTGTCATCCTTCATCCATGAGAGGGAAACGGATTTCCATAAAAGTTTTAGGGGTGGGGGTAGCACACTTATCCATGCCCTTGCAAAGTTTCATAAGCATCACAATCCGTCTCGATCGCCTAGGACAACACAATCGCCAAATTTTGGTCGTTGGATCATAGGCGAGCCCAAAGCCAAGAAATTGGCGATTGTGCCACTTGGACCGACAGGGAGTGTATCACCATGAAAATTTGCAAGGGCAATACAATCACACAAATCCTTGCCCAACAAAGTTTCATGGGATTCGCAATCCTCATCTCAACGGTCCAAGGTGGCATGATTGCCAACTTTTGGTCGTTGGGCCCTTGGCGAGCCCAGAGCCAAAAAATCAGCAATTGTGCCACCCTGGATCAAGGAGACAACAATTCCTAGAATGAAATCTTTGCAATGGTAGGGGAAGCACACTAGTTTTTGCACATGCAAGTTTCATGGGCATCACAATCTGTCTCTACAGTCCAAGGCGGCACAATCGCCAACTTTTGGTCGTTGGGCTATTGGCGAGCCCAAAGCCAACAAATTAGCGATTGTGCCACCTTGGAACGATGAAACAACAATGGATGGCCATGAAGCTTTGCAAGGGCTGGGAAAGCACACTATTCCCCACCGTCCCCACCCTTGTAAATTTTCATGGGCATCGTAATCGTCTCGACGTTCCAAGGGGACACAATCGCTAATTGTTGTGTCATTGTGGATAGACAAGACATCAACCTATGTGCATGAAAATTTGGAAGGGCAAGTAAGCACACTAATCCCCACCCTTGCAAAGTTTCATGGTCATTGCAATCTGTCTGAACGATTTAGGACACCACAATCGTCCAGACGAGACGAAACCGGATGACCTTGAAACTTTGTGGGGACAAAGGAAACTAATTTCCACCTGTGCAAATTTTCATGAGAATCGTAATCCGTCTCCACGTTCTAGGGTGGCAAAATCACCAACTTTTGGTCGTCCACGAGTCCAAATCCAAAACATTAGCGATGGTGCCACCTAGGACCAATGAGATGGCAACGGATGGCCATAAAACTTTGCAAGGATAAGAGAAAAACACTAATACCCATCCCTAGAAACTTTCATGGGCATTGCAATCCGTCTCAATGGCATAGGACATCAAAATCGCCAATTTTAAGAGGTTAGACCCTTTGCGAGCCCAAAGTCAAAAAATTGGTGATTGTGTAACCCTAAACCAAGAAGACGGCTCCAATGGACATGAAACTTTGCATTGGTAGAGAAAGCACACCAATCCTTGCCCCTGCAAATTTTTGTGGATGTCACAGTCCATCCTGATGGTCCAAGTCAACATAATCGCTAAATTTTGGCCGTTGGGCTCTTCGTGAGTCCAAAGCCAAAAAATTGGTGAATGTGCCACCTTGGATTGATGAGATGGCAATGGATGGCCATGAAACTTTATACAAGTGGGGGACGCACACTTATACCCGCCCTTGAAAATTTTGATGGGCATCGCAGTCCGTCTCAACGGTCTAGGACAGCAAATTTGCCAACATTTAGCTGTTACACCCTTGGCGAGCCAAAAGCCAAAAAATTGGCGATTGTGCTACCTTTGACTAACAAGATGACAACGGATGGCCATGAAGTTTTACAGAGGTAATTAAAGTACACTAATACCCACTCATGAAAAGTTTCATGGGCATCGCAAGCTATCTCTATGGTCCAACATGACACAATCACCAAATTTTGGTAATTGGGCCCTTGGCGAGCGCAAAGCCAAAAATATGCGGATTGTGTCAACCTAGACCGGCCGGAGTGCAATGGATGACCATGAATCTTTACAAGGATGGGGGAAGCACACTAATTCCTACCCATTGAAATTTTGGTGCTTGCGTCACCGTGGATCGACAAGACAGAAGCATTTTTCTATGAAATTTTGCGAGGGTAGAGTAAACTTATTCTCGTCCCTAAAACCTCTCATGGATGCGTGTATAGAGTCGGTGACGATGAGTCTTGGGATCACAACACACGCCAACCAAGACGATGTGAAGGTCCTCTGAAGATGATCAAAAGTTCATCCAACAAACACACATACTCGTTTTCTCTCACAATAAACTCAATTCCCAAATCTCTCTCACTCTTCCTTACACACTCCGCCCTAATCGCACACATACACCCGCACACTATGTAGAAAACACTTCTATCTTCTTCACCAAAACACCATGGCCATGGAAAAAAACTCAATTACAAAGAACCCAAAATGATCCCTAAACATGAAATTGATCAGAGAAATGTGTAATTCACTCTTCAAAGGTGAGGAAGAAGAGAAACAGCCCGGCAAACGGGTGCGGGACTGCACACACATACCACCATGAGTCCCTTGTCTCCCTCTCTTGAGGTTTTATGTTTTTTCACTTTAGCAAGAAGATCCCCCTTTTTTCTCCATGGCAAGTGAGATGATGTGTCAAAAATTATCCAATTTGAACCAAATTTGACCAATTTTTGAGCCTTTTTTGCCTATAAAAAAGCCAGTTTTGATGGGGATTGGGACAAACGGTTACCAAAAATCACCAAATTTGTTACGTTGATTCCTCAAGTAGTTTTAAAGCACTCCATTTTGAAATCCATCACTTTCTATACATGTTACATGTGATATGTATAACGTCTGCAAGGATATAGCCGAGGTGCACGGGCGACTACATAGGTCACGTATTTGCGCATGAGAGAGCATTCTCTATACTTCCACTTGTTTTATTGAGACTCAAAAGAATATTTACATCATGTACAAGGAGCTCTACAAAACCATAATGCCACAAACAAGGGTCAAATTCCTCCAAGGGATATGTACATAATGGTGACCTTGATTGAGCATGCCCATGCATATACATATGTGACTTCTTCCAACAAGTTGGAAATCATTCATAAAATCCTTAGGTTCTTTCTTAGCCGCATAAAAAAACCTGTCATAACTTGCAAACCCGTAGTCTGCTGATAGATCATTCATGATCAGTAGTAGCAATTTCTAGGGCAAGCAAAAAGTGCATATCATCCCCAGAAGTTACCTCTGCATATAAAGTGACATTTGAGTTGTCATGCTCTTTAAGAAGTATATCATCATTTACAATTTTCATCATTCTTGGCACATACTTCTTGAGCATGTATCCATTAACTTTAGATGAGTGCATGGTTCCATCCAAATCAGCAAGCTGATAAGTGCCAATCTTGTACTTCTTTGCTACCATCATGAATGGACCCTCCCATGTGATTTGCAACTTTTTTGAAAGGTGTTATCCAATCTGCTATTGTATCTTAGTACTATATCACCCTCCTCTATATCTTTGTCCTTCATAGTTTCATTGAACCTTCTTTGTTGATCATGTTGATTTTTCTCATAATGCTCAAAGGCAAGAGTACGATCCAGTTCTAAAAATTGTAAATGAAAAAGTATCTCTTCAAGCATGTTAATTGCCTCTTCATTTAACTTTATGATCATCTTGATGGATAGAATCTCAGCTTATGGGCAACAATGCTTCCTTTTCAAACACCAAGTAAAATGGAGAAAATTATATTCCTAATTTTGCAGATGTTCTGTAAGCCCACAAAGCACATGAAAGTTCAAGATCCCATGTTTTACTATGACTTTGAGTCATTTTGGTAAGTATCCTCATAAGTTCTCCATTGAATCTTTCATCATTACAGTACATTGCGGATAATATGGAGTGGTGTACCTATGGTGCACCTTCAATCTTCTCACATAAATAGTTTATCAACTCTCGACGGAAGCCCGGAGCATTATCAAAGAGAAATTCCAATGGTACAACAAACTTACAACATATATCCTCATACAAAAATTTTCTAGAACCCTTGCTAGTGATCTTCATTATTGCCTTTTCCTCTGCCCATCTTGAAAACTAGTCAATTGCAATAATAATATAACATTTTCCTCTACCAATCATAGGCACCTTGATGCAATGGCCCTATTGCATCAAGGCCCTATTTCTCAAACACATCATAAGCCAACATAATGTTGAAAATTCAGCTTTGAGTACTCTCTTACCCATACATTGGCATGATAAACATGATTTGCACCAATGATGGACATTATTATGTATGCTTGGCCACACATACCCTTCTTGTAAGATCTTTTGTAGAATTACTTTCATCACAAAGTGTCCACCACAAGACTCCTCATGGTTTTCTTCTAGAATTCTATAAATCTCTTCCTTCCAAGGTACACGACATAGCACCAAATCACTCCCTTTCATGAAAAGAACATCATCATGAAGCAATTATTTACCAACTTTTCTCATGAACGCATACTTCTTTGATGCTAGATTGTCTTAAGATAGAAGGCTTGTCTACAAAAACTCTTCTTCTTTTGAGAAGGTTTCTCTTCCATGATACATAGCCTCATCATCTTTAATGACAAACACTTTAGTGATCATCTCCTGTGCAACATTATGAGCTTCTTCATTTTTGGACCTATCAACATGCATGATTCTTCAAGCTTCGAACTGATTTAGCAATTTCTTAACTTGTAGACAAAGACCCTTCAGTTTTGGATTTTTGTTTTTCCACACTTCCAGAACTTGCTTAACCACTCGCAAGGCATCTGGAATCATAGATTACAATGCATCTAGATGATACAACATGATTTTCCTATGAGCCATCAAAATACATAAAGCATTTATTTTCAAGCTCTTGTATTCTCATGCTTTCTTGCTTCACGGCTTCTTCTTTTATCAAAAGTGGACTCTCTTTACACATAAGAAGGTCTTCCAAAGTATCTCTAGTGCTTTCTTTGACCATAAATGAGAATTGAAATTGTTAAAGCTCAATTATCCATTTCATCATTGTCTTTGACATGTTGAGTTATTGAACAATTGAGGAAGTAAAGAATAGCTCGTCAAGAAGGTAAAAGGTCGTGGTAGTAGATAATGCATGAATCTTCTACAAGCATACACAACACTAATCATAACAATCTCCACTTCAGAATAACCTCTCTCAGTAGAAATCTTAACTTGGCTAGCACAGTATATGGGCCTCATATACTGGGATCCTTTAACTTTTTGTAAAATATCGCTCCTCAAAGAAAAGGTGGTAACAACAATGTAACCACTTATCATGGTTCTTCTGCGAGTGGAAAATATTTTGTTCCTAATGCTTCTACTGGAAGCACTTCGTCTAGGAGTTCTGGTGATAAGGGCAAAACAAAGATGCATTTCCATTACTATAAACCTAATGATCACTTGATCAATCATTCTTAAAAATTGAGGGCAAAAGAGGCTAAGAAGAAAGAGGATGGATCAATGTTGAACCAAAGGAGCCCTATCACGCCTATCCAGATGGGCCAAGAAAACTAATTTTTTTCCTCACTCATTTATTTTCCGCCTAAGTCTGAACCATGTTTGTACACAATGAAGAGGTTAGAAGCCAGAGCCCACTATATTTTTTGAAATAATTATCCTTTCTGGCAAAAAATCCAAATTTTCCACTTTAGGTATATAAGCCAAAATTAGTAATTATCAAAAGGGGCTACTTTTACTTTGGAGCTCACGTAGTGAAGAGTACACCTACACTTATGTGCTCACTATTCTTTGTATGGGTAAGAATTTCGAATGAAATTTCATGTGCTTCTTCCTCGTGCTCTTGGCATCGTATACATGTTTAATGTGCTATGTTTGGTGTGTGTACGACATAATGAACGGTTTTAGCTCTATGTTGCCTAGTGTATTTAATTGCTAGTTTTGTGTTTTTAATGGTGTTTTAAGTGAATAAAGCATGGATAGAGGTAAGTAGGCCTTAGGAGAGGAAGCAAACAACCCCTCATTTGTCTTTTTTGGGTGAAGTTGAGAGGTGGCACCAATTGCGGTTGCTCATCTACCTGACTGTGATTTTGTAGGTTTTGGTGTTGGGAACCTATTTCCTATAGCCTAGAAGCCCCCAATCTCAAGTTTCATGTCATTTGGAGTTCATTTGACCCCAAAATGACTATTTGAGTGTTAGTTAGATGCCAAGGGAGACTTAGACATTTTCCACAACTGACACCTCTCTCCCAATGTTTTGTCCTTCGGCCATTGCAATTGATGTTTCCATGTACTAGTTGGGTCGGCTACGTACTTGGATTGACATATTTATGTTGGTTTGAGTTCTCTCTAGGCTACATCGTCCAATCGCGGAAATCCGCTTACATTGCCATTGTTGTTGGAAACATAGGACTTACACTAGTGGAGGAGGTCGCAGTGAGGTTCGTTTTTACCCAATTCCCAAGTGTTACATCTCATTACATTTACCTTTAGGCAAGAGAGTCAGTCAAGCTTATTGATTTCTCAGGTAGACTGAAGAGCGGTGCGTTCTCTTTTGGTTGCCTTATAGGTTAGATTGACCTTAGTAGTTGGTTTTAGTGCATTGTGAAGTGAGTTTGTGCTTTGAATCTTGTGTAAATTGTGTATGGTAGATAGTCGTGTCATAAGAAGAGGAGAGATTCAAAAATTCTGCTATCATCTACCCGTTATCACTTATTTTCACTTTGTTTTGTTTTGTGTTTTCTTATTTTGTTGATTAGATTAGTTGTAGGAATAGCAATTAGGTTAACATTACATTTTGGTGTTGCTTGAACAAGCCAAAGTTTCTTTTGAAGTGGTACCATATTGCGACTTTTGACGGCACAGGTACAGGTACAGGTACAAGTGATTCACACAGGTACAGGTAGCTGGAGTACAGTGATATACTAGCAGTGATGTCACTTGCAGTTGTTGTGGGTATGCATCACTTCGCGCCTATTTGAGCGCATTGTCTGCTGGATTGTACGTTACTTGTGGAAACTGCCATTGTACGCATTTGTGGAGCCATACTTGGTTGTATTTGGCAGGCCCAGCCATTTCTGAGACTTGGTCTGGAAGATAGTCATTTCTGAGACTTGACTATACGCGATTTGCATTAGCCTTCGTGTGAGGGTCGATAGCGTGAGGTTTTTATTGAGCTGGGGGATTCTCAAATGTAGAGATCCTTTCGGTGATACAGGTAGCTGGAGCACCCTTTTTGTGACCTCGCCATAGGCTATGTACTAGTGAGTCCTATTTGATGCTCGGGTTCTATTGTTGGCAGTTTATGCATACAGATACAGTCTATACTTTGGGTTCTCATTGCTCTACTTCTGGGGAAACTCTGTCAAAATTTTTCCAAGTTATGATGGCTGGTCTTTTGGTCTTTTGAGCCATTTTATGCTATTATGCTGCTGAAATTTTGGCAAAATCAAAGGATAAGACAGGTGTGCTTTCTTGGGAACTTCATGGTTGGCTTTAATGGATGATCAAAATGGCCCTCAGTTCACTCCTTTTCATTTAACTCAAAGAATTCAGATTCATGTTCATGTGTCTAGGAAGATCTTTTTCCAGCAGCGCATAGTCTTTATGTTTGGGCCAAGAAGATTGAGAGAGATCCTGGAACGTCCATTGCCTGTTGTAATTCCAATGATCAACTATGAAAACTCATTTGATGTGCATGTGTTTGTCCTTATCTAAAGCTGAGCTCCATTGAAGTTTCTAGGGATTGGGTAGTGAAAAGTTTTGGGTTCTTGCACGTGTGTTCGAAGGGGTTCTCAAAGCATCATAATTTGGGTAGCCATGGATTTCTCTTATCCCGAGTTTCATGGAAGAAGTGATGAAGATGTGGAAGAATTTTTGGAAAAGATGGAGGTTGCCTGCATTAGCAACGAGATTCATGACCCTACGCAAATGTTACGCCTTCTCCAAATTTGTTTGAAGAGTGATGCACGAGTTTGGTCTAAAGCATTTGAAGAGGAGTTGCGTGTGGCTGATCCACCTGTAAGGTTGAGTTGGGACAATCTACGACATGGGTTGGAAGTGGAGTTTGTGAAGATAGAAGATCCTGACAAGGTGTGGCAAGAAGTACAGGCTTTGGTGCAAAAGGAAGGTGAGCCAATAGATGCGTACATACGTAAGTTTTCATTGGCATGGGAGCGAATGTGCAAGGCTTTAGCACCACAGGTACCCCCGCCTGACATGATGAAGAAGGACAGGTTCTTGGCTGGTCTTTGGGAGAATATACGTTGGAGAGTGGAGCTAAAGAAGCCTAGGACATATGAAGATGCACTAGAGGTAGCAAGGAACAAAGAGTGGAAGTTGAGGAAAATGAGCCAGTTAGGGGTGGAGTCTTTGCCCATGAGGTCTGAATTTCAGCCTATAGAGTCTTTACAAGGTCGCATGTCAGGGGTTCATCACGAACCAGTGGTTCCTGTTACTACTCAGGTTATGCCAGCAATGGTCACTACAGCAGTGCAAGATGATGGGCTAAGGCAAGACATGAGGCAAATGGTAGATTTGATGAAGAATCTCAGCCTAAACATGCTAGGTCAAGTGGGAAATAATCGAGGTCGAGGGAGGTTTGCAAATCAGCCAGGAGTTGAAGAAAGGCCTAGGAATGGTGTTGGACAAAGCAATGGTAGGTTTTGGAGGCAGACGCCCACATGTTACAATTGTGGAGAGTTGGGTCACATCAGCCCGCAATGTGATAAGCCACCAAGGATGGGGGGAGACATGTATCCATTGCCAAGATAGGTGCTAACTAGGTCAAATGATTCTGGCATCGAAATTAAGGGAGACGAAGGAACCAGTGGACTGACCCAGGAGGAAAAGGGAAAGACAAAAGTGCTAAGTGTAGTCACCTTGGAGAAGGCATCAAAGCTAGAGGATACATTAGTGATGCCTATTGGGAAGAGGACCACAGAGGAAAAGGAAGGAAGAAGTGCCCCAGGTCCTAGTAAGAAGAAAGGAAAGAGCCATGAAGGCGAGGATGTCAAGGCCAAGAGGAAAAGGAGAGCTCGTCGAAAGTTTCATGTTTTAGATTTTCCACTAGGGGATGGGCAATTAAGCCATGACTTGAAGGAGGATCTGACGAGCAGGAAGGAAGATGTTACTTTTGGGCAGCTTATAGAGATGGTGCCTAAGCTAAAGCGACAGTGGAAGAGGATGGTTAACCCAATGGAGAAAGAGCCAGAGAGAGGTTCAGTGAAGGTGTTGGCAATGGACGAGCTACCAGACATTTGTCCAATAGTAGATGTGTGGCATAAAAGGAAAAATTTGGGACAAGGTTATGTGGATGGCGGAGCCCAAATATGCGTCATAACACACTCATGCGTTGAGAAGATGGGTCTCACAGTGGCTGGGGTGTCAGGTTTTCGGATCAGATTGGCAAACCATCAAAAAGTGAAATGCTTAGGTGTTGTAAAGAGCTTAGAAGTGGAGGCATATGATGCAAAGGCAGTGGTTGATTTTCATGTGATGCCAGCAGGGTTGGGAGCATATCCTATTATACTGGGTAGACCATGGTTACGTGCAGTGGGAGCTGTTCAAGATTGGCGACATGGTACGATTAGCCTCTATGGAAAGACAGGTACCAAGAAGCTTTATAATATGGACACAAGGAAATGATTAGAGGAGCTTTATGAAGATGAGGATGAGTCTAGTGATGAAGACTCTTCCACGGTGACAGATGAGGACAGTGATAGCACTACCAGCAGTGATGAGGATGCTGATGTTGCATTTCTTTTGATGGACAAAGAAATCCAGGAGTTTGGTTTAGTTGCATTTGCGAATGAGGGTGAAGATGAAAGTGAAGGGCCTTATGAAGTGATTGAAGGGTTGATGCAAACCAAGGTTGAGTTGTCAAAGAAGCAGGAATTAATGACGCAAATGATCAGTGGAGACCTCTCAGCTATGGAGAAGGATATATTTTTTGAAATGCTGGGTAGTTTTCCTAATTTGTTTATTACTTCATATGAAGAGATCAGAGGGTTCAAGGGTGAAGAGATGCATATAGAGCTGAAAGAAGGTGCTAAGCCAGTGCGGCAAAGGCTAAGAAGGATGGGTCAAGAGCAAATGGAAGCCTTGCGGGTAGAGGTGGACAAGTTATTGAAGGCAGGGTTCATAGTTCCAGTGGAGACCACAGAATGGGTGAGTCCAGTTGTAGTTAGTCCAAAGAAGGATGGGAAGTGGAGAATTTGTGTGGATTTTAAACCCTTAAACGCAGCCACTAAGAAGAACCCATATCCTCTTCCATTCATCGATCAGATCTTGGATTCAGTGGCAGGTTATGAGAGGTACAGTGTGTGTGATGGTTTTTCAGGCTATTTTCAATTGAAGATTGCTCTTAAAGACCGCACAAAGACAACTTTTATTACGCCATGGGGCTGCTATTGCTACACAGTATTGCCATTTGGGTTGTCAAATGGACCTTCCTTCTATCAAGAGAGAGCAAATTGGGTGTTGGAACCATTCATTGGTAGTTGTGTTAAAGCTTTTATGGATGACTTCTGTGTCTATAGCAGTAGGGTTGATCACCATGAAAAGCTGCAGATGGTATTGGCTCGATATGATGAATGTGGAGGACAACTAAATCCAAAGAAATGTCATCTAGCACAGCCAAGGGTGAAGTTATTGGGCCACATGGTGTCAGAAAATGGCATTGAGGCTGATCCAGACAAGGTTAAGTCTATTATTCTTCTTCCATCACCTACGAGTACGAAGCAATTGGCAACCTTTATACACAAAGTGAAGTACATGGCACGGTTTATTCCATTGTCTTCGCAGCTTCTTTATCCATTACAGCAAGTGGCAAAGCATGATCCATTGCAATGGGATGACAAGTGTGAAGAAGTGTTTCAAGAGGTGAAAGAGGTGTTAGGGGGGTTGTCAGCCATGCAGGCTCCTGATTGGGAGAAAGTTTTTTATGTAAATCCATCAGTAGGGGATGATGCCATTGGAGCCATGCTATTGCAAAAAGGGAAGGGCAGCCATTATATGAGGCCAGTGTATTGTGCAAGCCGAGTGAAGTTGGTAGCGGAGAGAAAGTTATCGGAAGTAGAGCTAGTGATGGCCAGTGTAATATTTGCTTGTCGACGATTTCGTCATTACTTGCTACCACGGCCTTTTGTTTTCTTGACGAGTTATGCCTTTTTTCCACAGTTAATTAATGGTACTAACATGTCAAATGTGGTGAAGAAATGGGTAATTGAGCTGCAAGAGTTTGAGTTCTCTTTTCTAGTGGAAGATAATACAAGGGCTACCCTAGCTGATTTGTTGACCTACAAGGAGAATCCCCTTATTGTTAAGGAAGAGGTGGTGAGAAAGGTAGTTGAAGAAGTGCCACAGATCAGCAATGCACATGTGTTGTTCTTTGATGGTTCATACAGAAAGAGCCACGATGCAGCTTCAGGGGGTATAGCACTTTATGATCCAGAGGGGAAGCTAGTATGCAAGAGAGGGTTCAAATTGGATGCGCATAGTAACAATGAGGCTGAATATGCTACATTGGAAGCCGGATTACACATTTGTTTGAAGCATGGGGTTCGAAGGTTGAGCATAAAAGGTGATGCCTTGTTAGTGGTGAAGCAAGTGCTGGGTGTGTGGAAGAGCAAGAACACCTCATTGAAGGAAATGTGTTTCAAAATTAAAGGCTTGTTAAAAAAGTTTGAAGCATGGAGCATCAGAAACATTGAACGTGCTCTAAATGGAGAGGCACATGAAGCAGCTCAAGGCATGATTGGGGAGCTATTCGTGTTGAGGACCAATTTACCTCTTTATCATGTCCGGGAAAGCTTGGCTCAAGAAGAGGAGTTTTTGCTAACAGGAATCATTCCAAAGGAGATTCAGAAGTCTAAGAAGTATGGCTTTGTGCGTAGAGCATACAGGTACAAATTGATTGGTGATGTCTTATACATGAAAGGGGCTGATCTCGTGTTGAGACGTGTACCTTGGCGGGAGGAGCTTTACAGAGTGTTGGAAGAGAATCATGAAGGCGCATGTGGTGGCCATTTTGCTCTAAAGATCACCTTGCATAAGATTTTGCAAGAGGGGTATGTATGGCCTAGTTTGCACAAGGATGTTCACCATTGGTGTAGGTCTTGCAATAGGTGTCAAGCGTTTGGGAAGAGAGTGTTGAAGCCAGAGCTACGAAGTTCTTTCCCAGCACTAGAGCTAACAAAGAATGTGTACTCCCAACAAGGAGGCATGAGTGTTGGTAGCTCTGACAAAATGACTTTAATGTTACAAAAGTACTCTTCAAGCTCATCAGACCATGCAAATTCTACTTGTTGTGTCAACTTTTGCAAAGGGTGAAGTAACTCCGAGGCTAAGTGAATGAAGCGTGACATATACTTCACCTTTTGAATGAATGAGATGACCTCCTTAAGACTCTTGGGTGATGGTAGCTCAATAAGAGCCTTTGCCTTCGAAGGATCCACTTCAATGCATTTGTAAGAAACTTTATGACCAAGCAAGATTACTTCATCCTCACCTATATGGCACTTGTCGGGGTTGAGTTGACCTCCCATTTCGTAGAGCTTCTTTAAACCTTCTTCTACCCTTTGTAGATGCAATGATTTTGAGCTATAAATACAGAAATCATCAATGAACACCCTAATTGACTTTCCAAAGAATGCTTGAAACACCATATTCATGAAACGTTGGAATGTTGCAGGAGCATTTGTCAGACCAAATGGCATGACTCTAAAAGCATAACAACCCCAAGGAGTGATAAAGGTTGTTTTCATTTGATCCTCCAGTGCAATCCCTATTTGAAAGTAACCTGAGTAACCATCGCACACAGTGTACTTCTCATGACCAGCTACCTCATTTAGTATCTCATCCTGGAATGGGAGGGGAAAGTGATCTCTCTTTGTTGCCTCATTGAGGGGACGGTAATCCACACACACCCTCCACTTTCCGTTCTTCTTAGGAGTGACAACAACAGGAGAGACCCACTCTGAATTCTCCACTGGATAAATGAACCCTACTGCTAGAAGCTTTCTTACCTCCTTGAGTAAAGCCTGCTCCTTGATGACTCCTAGCCTTCGTAGCTTCTGAGCCTTAGGTGTGGCCTCTGGCTTCAACTCAATTTTGTGTTGAACAGCATCTACTCCACGCACATCGGTGTAGTCTTTAGCAAAAAGCCTAGGAAACTTCCTTAGCACACATTTGAACTCCTCTCTTTCATCCTTTGTAAGTGTTGTTGATAGCATACCTTCCAGCATCCCTTCATCTTGAACACCTTCATTCTCTTGAGGACCTACCTCCTCCAAGCCTTGACAAGAGGTCTCTTGGTTTCTTGGCTTAAACCTTACCCCCATGACTTCGATGGAAGACTCCTCTTCAGTAATGCTGCCGCTACTTTCTTCTTCTGAAGTGCTATCGGTCCAACCTTCTTCCGTCTCACTTTGAGATGATTCTTCATGGAGCTCCTCTTGGCGTTGCTCCTTCATGTCAAAGACAACCTTCTTATGATTGTCATTCCTGCAAATCAATTTCCCACTCTCCCAATCCTGCAAAGCTCGCATTTTCATTAGCCATGGTCTTCCTAGGATAAATGGATAACCACTTCCCTTGGTCGACATAACATAAAAATCCACCGCTTTCTTAATGCCAAAGGCCTCTACAAAGACATTTTTACAAATGCCTACACACCTAGCCTTGCTATTGTTTGCCATCTTGACTTTGATTTCAGGTGTCTCCTGGATGTGCATGCCTAGTCTTTGCATGAGTCCCTCTGTCATGATGAAAATTTGTGCACCCCCATCCACTAGACCTTTCCTAACCAATCTTCCTTTGATGTAACAGTCTAGCACCGGTGTAATGTCCTCATTCATTTCAGCTTGTGCAATTTTTACAACAGGCACACTCTCTTTTACCTTTCTCCTAGTGCTAACTGCCCTTGTTAAATCCCTCCTAACTTGTGGACATAATGCAAGAAATTGAGGCCATGAAATATCAGGACCCTTACCTCTCATGTCTTCCAACAAGTTGTATGGAGCCATACCATGTCCAAGAGGGAAGTCTTGGAGGTTGATATGACGTCGAGTCCTCCTGGTTTCCTTGGTTTCCTTTGCCTTCTTGCCTCGTCCATGGTCACTCTGTGATGTGACTCCTTCTTTCTCTTTACCTTTTCCTCGGCCACGCTTAATTCCATTGGCTTCCATGTCAACCTCATTTGAATTTGTCACCTCTACCACATGCACATTTGGATCTGGCAAAGGTGGAACTCCTTCTACCCCTTGTGGAGGTGGTCTTGGTCCATTTGGCCTTTGTAGAAGCCTTGGTTGTTGACCAGTTCCTTCACCTGCATTCATCACTGGGTAATTCAAGTTAGGTCTCCCTGGCTCCCCACGGGGCCAAGGACAATTAAACATCCCATGTCCAGATTCTCCGCAATTCCAACATTGCAAGACTCTCCTAGGTCGTGGATCTCGCTCTTCAGACTTCTTTGCTTGTCCCTTTGGACCTACAGCTTGTGCAAGGTGAATTGACAGGCTGCTTAAAGATTCGTTTAACTTCTCAATTACTTCCGCCGTTACCTCAGGAATCTCCCTCGATGTTGATGCTTGTGACTTACCTTTGGGTCTAAGACCTTCTATTGGAACCTCTCCCCTTAAGCACTTGAGTTTCCTATATTTCTCAGCAGCCCTAGTTTCAGCTGCATCAAAGGTAGCGGGTGCACCCGCCTCAACTTTTACCTTAAGGTCAGGAAAGAGTCCGGCTATGAACCTCTCCTTCTTTAGAAATTCTGCACCATCACCAGGGTTAGCAACATTTCGTATCCATAGAGCCCAAAGACGTAGAAACTCTTGCTTGTACAAGTAGTAGTCATCTAAGTCTTTTTGCTTATGAGAAACAATGTCTTGCCATAATTTTTGATTATTTTGGGGATCAAAGAAGTATTTCTTGAAACGATTCAAAACTTCTGTGTAATTCCCCTTAACTTCCTCAGGCAAAGAGTCAAACCAAGTACTAGCATCTTTCCTAAGGACCACCTCAAACATTTCTACACGTTCTTGATCAGTTATTATCCTCTTGATACGGCAAGACATCTTGAAATTTGCTAAAAATAATTATGCATCCTCTCCAGGCTCTCCAAAGAAAAGAGGATATCCAGACATTTGGCGTTGGCTCTCCATTGAATTGATTTCAAAGTGACGCGTTTTTATTTTTTTCTTTCTTTAAAAGATTTACACAATAATATTTTCTAAATTGCAATCTATTCTATAACAAAATAAAAATATTCACATCAAATGACCTATGATAATCAATAAGAGGTAGAATGACAGGGTTTGGTGACGCGAGAATTTCTCCTGCTCTTTGGGCACCAAACATGAATACCATACGTTGTTGAAAATGGATTTTTCTACTAATTGCAATGTTTACTCTAATGTGTGGAGTGAAATGAAAGGGAAAAACCTGTATTCCCGGGCCATTATCCATGGTCTATGCATGACCTAATTCTTAAAACAAAACCAAAATATAGACGTCCAAACTAAGGTCGTACATAATTAGAGGCAAAATAAAAGGATTTACTGATGCGTTTATCTCTACCAACCTAAGAGGTCCTAAAATTCTACGAATTACTCGCTGAAATTTCAACTTAGTACTAACAATTATGTGTACCTTTTGCCTTGCAATGGAAATGAAGGGATCATACAAATTCTCGTGATTCATGCAAGCTACTTGATTATGCTAAAGGTTGAGCCTTCACAAAACATACACAAGCCTGTCCTCAGTGGGGGCACCAATTTGAGGCGGTCCGGGGCGGGCAACAAGAAGAGCAACCTCTAGACACCCTTCAAGGCTCCCGTGCTGCTCAATGGGACTAGGGCACAACACCACACAAACCAAAACAACAAACCCACAGCCAAATCTCAACTACACAAGGGGCACCACCTAGTTTAAGAGCGAACTAGGACGCAAAAGAGGAGAATCGTTAGAGCAACCCACAAACAAGCAAGGAATTTACACTAACCCTAACACCAATGGAACACTCTTACACACTAAAACATGATAGAGAGAGAGATAGTGCTCGGGCTGCTTTGAAACATATCGGCAATGATCAAGAAAACACAACTATATATTTAAGAAAGAGAGAGAAAGGGGGAGGGGGTGCTTGTTGCATTAATACCTTCTTACAAATCTGTCATGACAAATCAAAGTGAGATTAGTATTTGTTCAACATAGCTTGCGTAAATTTCACCACAACACATCACAAGAAAAGCCACCCAAATCACTGTCTTAAGGCCAGGGGAGTCCTCTCCACCCTGTCGCCCTCTTACAGTATGTGGGATTTATGGCTAGATTGATGACAACACCAGAGACAAGCTATCAAGAACTTTAACAAAAAACACCAAGACACTTACGCATCATTGTTGTCCATTACTTCACGTTGGAAGGGAGACAAAGTATCCAAGCTTAGTCCAAATCCACCCTCCTTGATTCAGCGAATGTTGAGCTTACACTAGTAGGAGAAATGATAGATTTCCTACTCTCAATTGAATGATCACTCTATCTCTTACAATGGCATAGAGTTCCCTTGCTAATCCCCTATTACAACACATGCACATGGATAAGACAATGAGCTTCCACTCAAGAGCTCCTTCTAGAGAGGTTGAGCTTGGCTTCTCAAGCTATAGCATAGTGCTCTTGCTTATGGCTCCCCCCTTTTGTGCTAGCTACACCCTCCTTTTATAGCAATTTTGAAGGCTAGGGTTACTCCTCTAACCATGGTTGGGTTAGATTTTCAGCAATTTATCTAATTTTTTTTGCTTGGAATTATCAAGAAGTTGGTGGGGAAAGAGAGAGGAGAGAAATGGAAGAACTCCTCCCCTATGCAAACGCTTTTGCAACTCTGATGTATATTAAAATTGTAAAAAAGTGTAAATTGTATAATTTTTGTCACATAGACCTCTGGGGGGGGGGGGGTATCTCTCATAGATATCTCCTAGACCTCTCTTTAGAATCCCCTAAACTTGCATGCCTAGTCAGCTTTGCCCAAGATCCGTGCCCACCCTTGGTCCTACCCTTCACTTAACAATGCTATGAGGTGTTATGATAGGAAGTTGCCACCTACCCACCCTTGCATTTGTATATGTTTTTCAAAACAACTTTTATGGAGAAGGTTTCTCTCATAGGAGGGGGACGAGGGTGGTAAGTTGTAAAGACCAAACCTTAGGAAGGTTTCTATCAAAAAAAATCTCTATTGAGTAGTTTTTGTACAGATTTCTAGATAAGCTACTAGGCATCCAGAAACATAGTAAAGGGACCTAAATTGACGTTAAAGGGGTGTTATAAGGAGATAAAAACAACTCTAAATTTCTATCACCCATATATAACGACAAGACACAAATCTCTCTCTCTCTCTCTCTCTCTCTCTCTCTCTCTCACACACACACACACACACACACACATACACGATTATAAGTAGCTGATATCAGCAAACCTATAAACTTATACGCGAATTTTCTTTGTCAATCAAAAAACTCATATTTTAATCATCCAAATATCATTCTATGTGATCAAAATGCAAGAGAGGATCCAATGAGGCATTGGAAGTGGAATGAAAGACATCGCTTAGGGTGCATCGCTAGACCTATAATGAACAAGGGTCTAGTGGTGTGGACGATGGTATGGAACACACTTTTAGGGTGCATCACTAGATCCCACATCAAATGACGCTTTCCTACAATGTCAATGACAAATGTGTCATGTCATGGGAAAAATCTAGAGGCTTGTGCTTTCTGGATTATACCATCTCATTGCCCCTACTTACAAAAGAATGTTCCAAAGGAACTTGGTAATTGCTATGACATGTTTCCTAGGTGTGTGCAAAATATGTACATGCAAGATATGCAAAAGTGTATCCACCTTAATTACATGAGAACCCACATTCCAAGAGTGTAAAGCTTATTTAATTAAACTTTGTGCATGTTTACAATGCTTAATTGCACCTTTGCATGTTTTGGAGCTATGTGTTGAAGGCACTTTAAGAAAAGAATGTGGATGTCTTGATTCTCTATGTCTTGGTGGCTCCGTGTAAAGCTAGACCTGTGATGATACGAAGTTTAATGGGCCTCATGTCAGTCCTTTTGTCCTTCTGCATGTGGTTAAGGTTGTACTTGGTGTTTTTGGCTTTCTAAAAGAAATCCTTAGTGTTGTGTTGGGTTAGGGAGACTCGTTTCATTTCACATAGTGACATGATGGAGACTTACCTTTCATTTCACATATTGACATGACTTTACTTTTGTTAAATTCTATTGTTTTAGAATGCTAAAGTGAAGCTTCACCTTGCATAAATTTTAGTAAATTTTACACACACACGTATGTTTTTTTTTGCATGCAATTATTTTAGAATGCTAAAGTGAAGCTTCACTTTGCATAATTCTAATAAATTCTATACACACATATATAATAATTGGTTATTTTTATTTCACCTTTACTTTCACAACTTCACATGGCTTTACATTTCTTGCATTTTATAGCTTGATTCTAGTCAGTGTTAACGTTCGAGAAAATCTCTTGTATCAAGCGGCTGTTGATCAGGTTTCTTTCTCACAAAGAAGAAAATCAGAAATACTAACAAAAATTTTGAGCTTTGCAAAATTTTTGGACGACTTTCTCACATATTTCATCGGTTTTTCTTCCGTTTACCATGGTTTGCAGTTGGCTAGTCTCGATTTTCAATCGGCTCAAGACTAAGCTGAGGCAATCCTTTCCCAAACACTAATACTAGTTTAATTTAACCTAACAATTTTATCACTTTCTTATTGTTTTTGAAAGCCGTCGTGACCCTTTCACTTGTTTCCCTAATATCATCTCTCACATAGTGTGAGAATTGAAATAAGAAAAGAAAGTGCAAACAAAAGTGTCACCAAGACCGACCATCCTCAACACTAAGTAAAATGGGATCAACGGCAGCGAAGTTCATGCACAAAGATCGGAGAGATCACAGTCGCAGATGTCTACTCAAAAACAAAACCTGAACACACACTAAACCTCGACAATTTGGGCAATGCATATCCACTCACAGTATTACATTGTAAAAATGGTTTTGGATACACAATGTGCGCTCAAGTGAGGTGGCTAGCCTATGTGATCCTAAACTCGGATTGTGAGGTCATAGGTTCAAATCTCGTCGACGCGCCTCATTTTTCTCGTTGTCCAGGTTTAGTGCCCCTCATTTTTTTGACGACTCACCTCGTTTTTCCCATTGGCCAGGTTTAGTGAGCCTCGAGATCCCGCCCCCCAACCCCAACCCTCGATCCCATTACTCTTGCCCGCATTAAACATAGGTGTTACTTAGTGCGAAGGACCCACCATCGTGAGACATTAGGGACTTTGCTCCCTTCTAAGCTAATTGCCTTCTCGGATATAATAGGACATCTTTTTTATTAAAAAACACATGGCTTCATCCCCACCAACCCCCTACCCCCTTTGCCTTGCCACCCTCCTTCCTTCTTGCTCTATACCCCCTCCTCCAGTTTGTCCTCCTCTTCTTCTCATTTATTGCCGTCAAGCTCTTTTCTCTTGGTTGTTGGTCTATGGCTATAAAAGGCCCAACTTTTCCCCTAGCCCATCTACAAAGCACCGCTCATGCTGCTTCAACACTGTCAATTATGGGATGTGTTTGTGTGTGTGTGTTTGTGTGTGTGTGTGTGTGTGTGTGTGTGTGTGTGTGTGTGTGTGTGTGTGTGTGTGTGTGTGTGAGAGAGAGAGAGAGAGAGAGGGAGCGAGAGAGATTTTGTGTTTCAAGGGAGAGAGTAAGACAGAATTTGCATGAGTATCACATGCAAATACACTCAGTCTCATGAGAAGCGCAACAAAGAGAAGAAGAAGAACCACCTTAGGAAACAATGAGAGAGAGAGAGAGAGAGAGAATCTCCCTAGATTCTAGACCTCTTGAATATTTCAAAAACTTGGAAATATAAACAAGCAGTGCTTAGACATTTTCATTTTCGCTAAGCTCAACATTTGGGCATTACGTCGTTGTAGAGTTCCCTTGACTCAGGTGTTAGGAATTGGATCGTGCTAGCTATGGTGGATGGAAGAGAAACATGGTGCAAGTGTGTGAGTGTGTTTAAGCAAGGTTATCACTCAAGTGAATTAGGTTCCAAGATAGAATCAGCTTCGACTCGTAAACACAATCTTGAGTATTGATTTAGCTTAGCACAAGCTCACCATGGACAAGCATGTAGTGCAAATGAAGTTGTTGTTTATTGATTCAAGAAATGAGCTTTAAGTAGCTCTACAGCCTTGCTCCACAGTATGTGGGATAAATCCACTCTCCTCTCCGTGACTCACACCTTAGGACAAAGCTCACACTTTACAATCCTCCCCTTGAGGTTTGGACTAAGACAAGATACTAAAGATGCATGATCCACAAAGGCTAACAAAATCCAGATAGGATGGTGATATCCACACAGGAAAATAAAGTCCACAAAGGATGGTGATATCCACAAAGGATGGTAAAATCCACACAAGAAAGATCCACAAAGAATGGTGATGTCCACACAGGATGATAAGCTGGTATCCACATAGGAAAAAGTCCTCCCCTACAAGTAGAGAGTCTGCATCTTCAAAATGGGTCTTCCCAAATGCAACCTTCGTCTTCATCCTTTTTGTCTTCTACTATGTGAGTTGATCCTCTATCAGGTCTCTTGCCTTCGTTGCTTCTGTTGTTGCTTCTACTGCTACTGCTTTCTTCACTGCTATTGCCTCCATTTGAGTAGCACCGAGAAGGAGGGTGTCCCTTCCTACCACATTTTTTGCAAGGGTTGTTTGTGTAGCAATCTTTCGCTACATGTCCCATTCTTCCACATTCATAACACTTTCTTCCATTTGTTGTTGTTGATGGTGAATATCTTCCCCTTGAAGATGTTGCAATGAAAACTCCTCGTGATGGGATGAGTGAACCTCTTTGCTTTCTTTCTTCTACTTGGACTGAGTTGATTACATCTTGAAATGGTGGTGCTAGTTCTTTTTCTTCAAGAATTGTGACTAAGTGGTCATAAGAAGGTGGAAGTGCACTTAATAGTATGACCACCTTGTCATCTTCTGGTACTTCAACTTGGATGTAAGTGAGCTATGCGACAATTCTCTTAAGCTTGTTCACAAGGCTAGCAATGTCCTCCCCTTCATTCATAGTAACATTGTAAAGCTGTCTTTTAAGACTAACTTTGCTTCTTTTGGCTCTAGCTCCAAAACTACTTTCCAGGACATGCTAGGCTTCATGTGCATGCTTACATTCATCTATGAAATGCACATAGTTATCATGCAAGGAAGTGATGATAATTCCCAATGCTTTTTCGTCTTTGGCCAAAGTCTGTGCACTTGCTATGAGTGTAGATGCCCTAGTGTGCACTCCATCAAGTTCAGATTGTTGATCTAATGGAGTGCTAATGACAGATCACAAACAGCGTGGGAAGGGCGGCTTACAAAATCCTTGAAGTCTTACTTACCTTGGAGCTTTGAGGCTCGGATGCAGTAAGGCAAGTGAGACCCGGTGCTTAGGGCCAGTGGGCAAGCAAGCTTGAAGGCATTTGAGGCAGCGCCGTGAGAAGGGGGGCCCAACAGGGACAGACCCGAAATTGCTTTTAAATGAAGTTGAGCACGCAGGCAACTGGGCGTGGTCGGACGGCGGGAGCAAGCGATGGCGGCCGATCAGCCAGGCACTAGCACACGGATTGCCGCTTGTCGAACGGACGTGGTATTGCTCTGCAGCCAGCTGGCCAGTGGCTGGACCCGATTTTACAATTTAGAACGGTTGAGCGCGCCTTTCAAATCTGCCAGGGCTCCCAAAGTGTGGGTGGCCCTTTGCCTTTAAAAAAGGGTCAAAGCTCCTAAAATAGGAGGGTTCCCATGGATTTTTGGCAGAATTTCTTCCTCAAGTCAAAAGAGGAAAAGGGAAAATCTTTTTTGGCATTAAATGCACCACACACACATACACACACACTAAACAAAGCTGATGACAGTTTTTCTGCAGAAAATCCAGAGGGTGTTCAAGAGGAAATTAATCAAGCTCTAGAATGTGCATATGAAGTGCCATTTGAGCATGGAAATAGTCAGTAGAGAGCTCTTGAGACGGGCTATGCACACACACCAATGGTGAATGCCAATTTTGCTCAAATGAGGAGCATATTTTGAATTCAAAATTCAAGTTCCTAATGGCAAATTAATGAACTTTGATGCTAATTAACAAGCCATTGAGTAGTGGCTCAAGAGTCTTTAGCTCAAGAACATGCTCATGCTAGCCAATGGAATACTAATTAGGCATGCATTATGCAATAAAAGAGTAAACCTAATGAATATATCTAATGATGATCAATGAATGCTAATTGTACTAAGACACAAATGCATAACAACAATCCTAGCTAGCACACCATGGCTCTGATACCAAATGTTACGAATTGGATCGTGCTAGCTATGGTGGATGGAAGAGAAACATGGTGCAAGTGTCTGAGTGTGTGTAAGCAAGGTTATCACTCAAGTGACTTAGGTTCCAAGATAGATTAGCTTGGACTCATAAACACAATGTTGAGTATTGACTTAGCTTAGCACAAGCTCACCATGGACAAGCATGTAGTGCAAATGAAGTTGTTGTTTATTGATTCAAAAAATGAGCTTTAAGTAGCTCCACAGTATGTGGGATAAATCCACTCTCCTCTCCGTGACTCACACCTTAGGACAAAGCTCACACTTTACATCAGGGACTCGACACCAAGTTTGCACCCAATGCTGATTGGAAGGGATGATGGATCAACCCTTGAGGATGTGCATCTAAGATTTTGAAGTTGCAACAAAGCTGCAGTTATGAGGGACTATGATTCATATGCGTGATCTGTACGTTCCAAGCATGTGCTTATGCAAAAATTTTCCCATATTCAGATCCAGATACTTGGGAATGGGCCTACTCATGTTCCAAATGGTCATGTAGCCAAAGAGGGAAGCCCTTGAGCATAGCCCATACGAGGCAGTAGTCCATAAACTCTTCATTCAGATAGAACTCGAGCGACCACATCATAGCATAAGCGAAGTGGGAAGCGCCCAATATGCCTCCTCTCATAACTAGACACTGAATAGTTTGCTCAGAGGCACACCCTACCACTGCCCCATTCCCCTATCATGTACGACAATCTCTTCGAGGTGTTGAGGGACACCAAACGCAAGGGATTTATGATTACCGAGCTGTCAAGAACGTAGACTATGCTTGGGAATGGTCATATGGAGGAGGGCAGTAGGAACAAGGGCGTTGAGAAGGGGTTCCTAGAGGTTGAGGGGTCTATCCCCCTTTCTTAGTAATGGAAGAGTTCATTATCCAGTCATGGAATGTGAAAGGTATCAAGACCCAACAAAAGAGCTCCCTGTTCCGGGAGGAGGTTAAGAGAAGTAAAGATATACACTATTGGGCCATGTAGGATCACCAGCTAGATGCCTCTAGAAAAAGAAGGAAATCTGTGGGGAAAAAAATACTCTTTTATGGAGAAGGATTGGATGGGTTTAGTGGAATTCTTACAATCATGGATAGGGACCTTGAGCGTAAGGTGGTCTTCAATCATCCTTTAGGGAGGGTTCTAGGAATCATGTCAAACGGCATGAACAACCATTCACCATTGTCAACATATATGGTTCGTGTACAACGAAGGATAGAACTAATTTTATGGGAGCATGTGAAAGACCTCCCTATCTCAAGGGCATTAATGGCTCCTCATTGGATACTTCAATATAGTGGAGAAGAGTAAGGATAGAACCGAGTCCTATAGCATGTTAGTTGGCACCGAGAAAGCCAAATGGAAAAATTTCCATGAGAAGTGGACATTATTGGACATGCGGGAGATGGGTCCATGGAACAATTCGTGAGGCATCACTTATACTAGCCTTCAATATGCCAAGACAGTGTCACGGCTCATCAACAAGTGCTATTTCTCACATCAAGCCGATTAGATCCCCTCATTGATAGACATGAAGGTGGTCACTACACAGGCTTTGTCAGATCACATGCCCCTATACATTAATTTGAGAAAAGCCAAAGATGGGGATCTTCACCCAGAAACAACTGCCTTTTGGAGAGCACCTCTTCAAAGATCCCTTGTTCAAGTGCCTATCTAAAAAATATTTGGCCAAGATCAACAAATATGTCTTGTTAGAAAACCCAAAATCTTCGGACTTGTTCATCCGGAGTTTGCCAAAAGCAATCAAAACCACATGCCCCAAGTTAAAGAAGTCTTGCAAGGAGCATCTAGTGCAGCTGGGAGAGGAAGTAGAGCGTCTAACAACAATAAGTCATGAAGGGACTGCATCTAAAGTTGAACAAGGTAGGTGGTTGGAAGCCAAAATTGATCTGACTGACCATTGGACGAAATCAGAAAATCCAGGCTCTTGTCTAAGGAAACATATCTCCAGCTCAAGGCGGCCAATCAAGGGCATTTCTTCATAGCCTTAAAATTCAAGAGGGGGCAAGGCCTTGTTCACTCTCTCTTGGATGGGAAGGGGAACAAAGTAAGGGACCATGATGAAATGGCGAAGCTTATGCTTGATCACCTCTGCCAAATCATAGGTTAGCCTAAGGTCCACTATTTGGAGAGGTGTAGAAGCCAGGAGTAGTCTCCTGAGTAGCATCAAGGGAGCAGTCTTGCACTCCGAAGCCATTCTCCTAGAGAAAGACTTTACTGAGGAGGAATGTTGCATCACATTGAAAGATCTAGGTAAAAAGAAGTCCCCTAGGTGGGACGGTCTGACCACTCAATTTTTCATTGAATTATGGGATGATCTCAGAGTTTCCATTACAAAAATGGCCAACCAAGAGTTGTGTAATGGAACCTTGGACTCAAGTATCAAAATGGGACTCATTAAACCAATCCCTAAGCAAATATGTTGCTATCAGTTGAAGCACTAGCAACCGATAACCATGATGACAATGGCTTACAAGATCATCACCAAGACAATTGCCCTTGACAAGTTGTCTCCCATTCTGGATAGAGCCATTACTTCGCATCAGCACGGGTTCTTTAAAGCAAGATCAATTTATGATAGCATCATGGTTGGCATTGAATACGCATCACTAACAAATCAAGAGTGTATCCTACTTCAACTTGATCTTGATAAGGCCTACGATAGGATTACTTGGTCTTTCATTGAGGGGGTCATGAACTCTATAGGCTTTGGGCCGGCTTGTTTGCTCTTAGGGTTGGGAGCCACTCTGAGAAATGAGATCTTCTCTAATGGCACAATTGTGTGTGCTTTTCAAGTCATTAGATCAATAAAGTAGGGCTGCCCACTCTCCCCATTGTTGTTTGCTATAGGCTCGCATCCGTTGGTGACCATGCTAGAAGCTAGTGACACATAAGGGGAGATCCAAGGCTTGGCCTTGCCAAACAAGGACTAGCTCTTGGCCAAGCTTTTTGTGAACGACTCCCTATTGTTCCTCAAAGCCTGCTTATAAACTTTGTGAAGGGATTTAGAGATTTTTCAAATTTTTGCCATAGCCTACAAACTTAATGAGAAAGGTGCTTGAGAAGCTTCCCATACATAGGGGGTAAGGTGCTTGAGTCAAAAAGAGACCCTAAAAACTTAAGGAGGAAGGTGCTTGAGAAACTTCCCATACATGGGGGGTAAGGCGCTTGAGTCAAAAAGAGACCCTACAAACTTAATGAGGAGGTGTTTGAGAAGCTTCCTATACATGAAAGTCCCAAACTTAGGGGAATATTTTGACTTAACTTTCCACTCACCCAAAGGGCACCCCTTTTTCAAAGGGCACATGGGACACATCTTAGAGTCTCCCTGGTCCAATGAGCTTCTATTTCCATCCAACAAATATCTAGATATTTTCAAGCTCTCTCTCTCTCTCTCTCTCTCTCTCTCTCTCTCTCTCTCTCTCTCTCTCTCTGGGGTAAGAAGGACACTTGTCAAAAGACTACCTATGTACTTGAATGCATGCTGCATGTGATTGGCTAGAGGGACAGTGGTTCAATGAGCTTGCAGCATGTGGAAAAGTTACAACTTTCTCCAAGCAAGCAAGGGGGGTTCTAGGGGGATACACACACACACACACACACTCATTTTGTGGAACCATTATCACTTGATGAAAGTTGAGTAACTCCGCCTCCTTCTCCAAGATTGTGAGAAGTGAGATCCTACACCAACGCTCTTGGTTAAGGAATGCAAATCCAACCAAGATCCATGCTTCAATGCTTAAGCTTTCCATCTTCTCCATCTTCATTACTATGCTATTATGTATGCTAGGAAGAAGAGTAATGATAAGTGAGGAACTATTTCTTTCTCCTAATGGAATGTTTCTTCTTCCTCTTCCCTATCCTCATTCCCCGCTAGCTCTCTCCACCTTCAAAGGTGTTGGAGGCCTTGGGACTGAGGCTTGGAATAGTTAATGCTTTCTACAAAGTTTATGTTATGTTTGTGATGCATGAAGCTTTCCATCTTCATTGCATCACCTAGGTCACAAGGAACACAAAGATTGTATTGTACCAAGTCTCTCTTGATGGGAGAAACTATATTACAAATGCCTATTGGAGGGGGGACCGGATCCGTATGAATCGGGTCCTCAACTATTGTCATGTTCTCTAAACTCTCTCTCTCTCTCTCTCTTGCAAAAGTATTGTTCATGCCAAGTTAACTAAGTACCATGTTTATGTTGCTACCATCGATTAAGTTCACCCGCTATGCTCACAAAGTAATCTCACAAAAGTGCTTCACCTAATTTCCTAATTTCACTAATCTAAAAGTTGATAGGCCATTTCCATTACACTGGTATCCAAGCATTTTGTTTCTCTTTTTTTGCTTAAGAAGAGAGGTCCTTAAGTAGCTTATTAATGGCTGTTTTTGTTAATTATATTAGGGTAGGTGGGACTGGGATCTATTATCAGCTTTGTTGAGCCCACTATGTGGGATATGGTGCACACCTCGAGATCTTTGGTCTTAATAATGGATTCTTTTTAGACTTGCCTACGGATTTACCATTATTGAGCCATAAGAAGTTTGAAAGGAGCTATCCCTCGACATCTTTGCTATGTTAGACTCACTCCACTACTCTGTATAATTAACCAATTTGAGCCATGGGTGTAGATACTTAAGTGCCTATTTTCAAAGGCTAAGAGGAGTAGCAACTAAGGTTTTGAATTTCCAAAGTATACACTAAGTAAACACATAAGTTTAGTTAACATGGCTGACAATAACCAAGAGAGTAAAATGAACATTGATAGCTTTGATTTTGCACATGAAGGTGCTAATGATGATGTCCCAATGTTTGTTAATTATCTTGTCACTAGGTTGTAACAAGCTATGGGCAGAAGTTACTCAACAACTTCGTGCTTATGGGATTTTCTTTCCTCTCCAAGAGGAGAGAGAGCTTAGGAGGCCTCTTGATGATACCCCCAAAAGAAGACTCTCTCCCATACGAGAGGAGGAATCCAAAGAAGAAGAAAGTAATGAATCCCTAAATTCCTCCGAAGATGTGGCTCCACAAAGAAGCCGGACTAAACGATCGCCAACTCCTCCCAAGAGGAAACGGTTAACCCATAGTCCTTCTCCTCATCACTTCAAAAAGGAAGAGAGGAAACAAAGGAATAAAAGGGCAAGAAAGAGGTCACCCTCTTCTCCTTCTTCTTCACATTCCTCCTCTACCGATGAAAGCTATGGCTATCCTCCTAGAGAATACAAGAGGGGAGGGCATCACAAATCTTACCCTACATGGCGAAGGTCACAAAAGCTCAAGAAGCTCAAAGAGAAAGGAAAGAGTATCTCTTTTCTCACCTATGATGGCACCTTTGGTGCTAGGGACAAAGCATTGGCCTTCATCCAAGAATTTGATGGGCCTTTCAAGACGAGGGCTTCACGGAGTCCTCCAAGCTATGACATGTAGCTATTCACTTCCAAAAATTGGCTCGTCAATGGTGAGCTAGCCTTTGTGGCAATGGCAAATCCCCAAAGACATGGAAAACTCTACGAGTTTCCATCATGAAGCAATTCCTTGCAAGTGATACAAAGGACAAAGTGCTTACCAAATGGTGAAGTTTAAAGCTTCTCTCTCATGAGTCTATCCACAAATATGTGGACAAGTTTTGGGATTTACATCTCAAGGCTACTATCTTTCGAAAGATAGACTTTGCTGAGCAAAAGCAACAATTCTGTGTGGGAAGAGATGGCCAAGTATGTCAACTCTCAACGGTCTGGTTATAACACTAAAGTAATCCACCACACCATGGTTGCTTTGCACATCAATTTCCAACAAGGGGCTAGACGGAATGTCAAGCCCATGGAAAATAAAGACAAAAGTGATGCCAAGAGGAAAACGAATGCCCAAAAATCTTACCGAGGCTATTCCAACAACAACAACAATCAATCCAAGGAGAAGGGAGTTTATAAAGGTAGATATAAACTCTCTCCTAAAGAGCTAGAAGCTTTTAGTAAGGACCACAAATGTTTTAAGTGTGGGGAGCAAGGCCATGGTTATCGTCCTTGCCCCAAGAGAATCTCCCACAATGAGACTCCTAGAGCCTCTATGTTTGAAGCTCCAAAAGAGGATGCTCATCGCCAAGGATTTCTCCTTTCCTATGCTTGGGGAAAGATGCAAGAGTATGATACCTTTATTTTGTTTTGACCCTAGTTCAACTCACAACTTTATATCCACGGAGTTGACCACTAAGCTAGGTATACAAGCCCACAAGGTGGGAGATGCATTGAAAGCCAATGGAGCTATCAAGGGACAAGACGTCTCAATTACTTCCTTAATTGAAAAATTAAGGCTTCATGTCCAAAGCTATGTGGAAAAAAATGAATTCTTCATCTCCCCTCTCAAACATGAGAATGTTAATCATTGGGGCACCATGGTTTAAGTGCATGGCTTCCAACATGAATTTCCTTGAAAGGAGTCTCTACTTCACCTACAGGGAAAAGAGCATGTAGATGCTAATGAGTTGGGGAAGACCATATCCTTGCAATAAAGGGAATCAAGAGGAATTAGAGTTGTCTAATTTTCTAAGTGGATCCCATGATGTTTTCATTGATGACATCTCTAGTGAGATACCTCTAAAATGAGGGATAATGACCATGCAATTGAGCTCCTACCAGGAAGCTCACTGCCTAATAAGCCTCCTTATCGAGTTTCACAAGCTCAACAAGAGGAGATCATGAGGCAAGTGCATGAATTGGTGGAAACAGGGATGGTGAGGTCTAGATCTTCTCCATTTTGTTCACCATTGCTTTTAGTGCAAAAGAAAGAAGACACATATCACATGTGTGTCGACTATAGAGCGCTAAATAAGATTACTATCAAAAATAGATTTCCTGTGCCACGTGTAGAAGATCTATTTGATAATTTACAAGTTTTGGCCTGAAAAATTCTCCAGATGCATTCAAACTCATGATGGGCAAAAATCTTCAGTCCATTCAAATTCTCTTGAGGAGTACAAGCAACACCTCTAGATAATCTTTCAAATTGTGAGAGAGAATATTATTTTTATTAATCAAAAGAAAAGTGACTTTTTCCTACAAGAGATTCAATACTTAGGTCACATTATCTCTAAAGATGGTACCCGTATGGATGCAACAAAGTTAGAGGTAATAAAAAGATGGGCTAATCCAAGGAATCTACAAGAGGTACGAAGCTTCATAGGTATGTGTGCATACTATAGATGTTTCATTAAAAAAATTCTCGCTAATAGCAAGCCCATTACATGACTTAATAAAAAATAATGTTAAGTATTCATGGACTGCAAAAGTTCAAGAAGCTTTTGAAGAAGCTTAAGGAGAATCTTATCTCTCAACGTATGCTCACACTACTAGATCTCTCAAAGCCATTTGAGGTCCAATGTGATGCTTGTGCGAATTGCCTTGGATCTATTTTGCTTCAAGAAGGGCATGACATAGCATATGAGAGTCAAAGACTCAACTTTAATAAGTGAGTATTAGGCAAATACAAAAAAGAGCTACTAGCTATACTATATGCCCTAAATACGTGGAAACACTATCTCTTGGGGACTCCATTCATCCTATGAATGGATCACAAAGACTCAAGAATTTCATGATGCAAACCAAGCTCTCCAACAAACAACTGAGGTGGACAATTATTTTTTTTCAAATTAAATTTCATATTGCTCACATTGCTAGCAAGCACAATCAAGTGGTCAATGCAATTTCACAACGACCAAGGGTAAATGTGGTGTCTATTGCAACTCAAAATGATCTATCTTTTATGATAGATGAGTATGCTACTGACCAAGACTTTAAGTAAGTAATTACATCCTTTACAATAGAGAAGAAAAAAAAACCATTCACCTTGAAGGATGGTTATCTTTCAAATGGCAATAGGCTATGTGTTAATCACCCATACAATAAGAAAGTCATGTATGAATCCCATACTTCTCCTTATGTGGGGCAAAGAGGGATTCCATAGCCTATTCTTTGAGGAGGAGAAATGTATTTTTGTTGGTCTACCATGAAAAGTAAACATACAAGAGTATGTTTCAAATTGCGTGGTATACCAAAAGTTGGAATTTGATCGATGGAAGCAACTTGGATTGTTTCAGTCTCGATAGGCTTAGCAAGAAAACACACTCTATGCCTATCAAAAAGACTATTAAGGCACATCAAATGGAAACCCTCTTCAGATCTCAAATTTTCAAGCATCATGGATTTCCAACACCCATAGTGTCTGACAAAGATCCTAGAAGGACCAGTAATTTCTAGACAGGTCTCTTTGAGAATCTAGGAAGTAGATTAAATTTTTCTTCGGCCTATCATCCACAAACGGATGACCAAAGTGAAATAAATAATCTAATGATTCTTGATCTACTAAAAGCCTATGTCATGGAAGTGGATCAACGTTCTCAATGACAGAAGTACCTACCTCTTATGGAGTATGCATATAATGACATTGTACATACTTCTATGGGGAAGTCACCTTTCGAGGTTAAAGAGGGAATATCCAAAAGTCCCTTACTACTTAAAGTACATGGGAAGATCTTCACTGCTGATGAATATAGCCAAGACTCACAAGAATCTTGTCCAAAGATTAAAGAGGTTACATCCATCTCAACGCAAAGGCAAAAAGGGATGCTACTCATAAGCACAGAATATCCTTGGCCTTTAAGGAAAATGATTGGGTCTTGCTAACGTTTCTCAAGGCTCGTCTAAGGCATACTACAGGCAATAATCCTATCGGCCACAAACAATATTATGCTAAACTAGTAAAAAGATACTATGGTCCTTTTTAAATTCTTAAGCCAATCAATGGGATGGCTTATCAATTGAAGTTGTCCCAACCATTGGCTCATGCACCATGTTTTCCATGAGAGCCCATGTAAGCCTTACAAAAGGAGCACCATCAAAAGGAGAAATAATTCCAAAACCTCCAAAAATCAAAGATCAAGAAGAAGTAATTCAATCTGAGTCCATCCTATGACACAAAGACAAGGTATTAAGAAACAGTAAGATTACCTGATGATATATTATTAAGTTAAATAATTATCCTTTTAAAGATGCTAAATGGATGCAAGGAACCTAGCTTAATCATAATATGAACCTTGTCAATGCTTACAATATTGCACTAGAGTAAGCATATGAAAATGCATTTTAAATGAAATATGTTTTTGTCTTATAAGACTAGTTCATTGTGCACAAATTTAAGAAGTATGCATGTTTAAAATCATGTTTGTGGTGACGACGTCTCTCAAATACAAAGTAGAACTTGTCACTCTACTTTGGAAGTATGATATGGACTAAAGAGCAGACATGCTTGCGGAAACTACGTCTCCCAAGCACCAAATGGATTAGTCATCCATCTTGGGATGATGCTGCAAGGTAAAAAGGGATCCTCTACCCACTAAGTAGCATGCACTAATGACTAGGCTTTATCTTCTCTACCTCATAGTCTAGGACGACTATGATTTCAAGAGAGAGGTAATGTTATAAAATATAATATCTAACTTTACCAAATAATTTTCTCATATTAAACTGATCATTTAAACTGGGATAATAAATGCGAACAAGAGTTAGAATAGAGACATGTGCTTCTAGACCTATCTCAACACGGGACCAAAAAGAGAGATGGTTGCATCTCAATAGGGGTCCAAAAAGAGATGGTCTATCAAAGAGCAATGTGCAATAAGTGCTTCTAGACCTACCTCAGTAGGGGACCAAGAGAAGAGATGGTTACGTCTCAATAAGGGTCCAAAAGGAGGTAGTCTATCAAAGAGCAATGTGCATCTAATGGAGCTTAAAAGACCTTAGGGTTAGCTTCATTAAAGACCCCCCATGGTTAGTGTTAAAAGTCCTATGACCTTAGGTAGCTTGACGTGGGAATCCCACCTAAGCTTGAGGTGCTTGTCGTGCTTGATGACTAAAGTGCTTGAGGTGCTTGTCATGCTTGATGACTAAGGTACTTGAGGTTCTTGTCGTACTTAATGGGGGGTAAGGTGCTTGAGTCAAAAAGAGACCCTACAAACTTAATGAGGAAGGTGCTTGAGAAGCTTCCCATACATGGGGGGTAAGGTGCTTGAGTCAAAAAGAGACCCTACAAACTTAATGAGAAAGGTGCTTGAGAAGCTTCCCATACATGGGGGTTAAGGTGCTTGAGTTGAAAAGAGACCCTACAAACTTAATGAGGAGGTGCTTGAGAAGCTTCCTATGCATGAAAGTCCCACAGTTAGGGGAATCTTTTGACTTAACTTTCCACTCACCCAAATGGCACCCCTTTCTCAAAGGGCACATTGGACACATGTCAGACTCTCCCTATTCTTAACCACATGGTGTGCTTGAATGCTATTGGTTGGGCTAAAGAGGGGCCAATGAGCTTCTAGTTCCATCTACAAATATCTAGATATTTTCAAGCTCTCTCTCTCTCTCTCTAAGGGGTAAGGAGGACACTTGTCAAAAGACTACCCATGTACTTGAATGTATGTTGCATGTGATTGGCTAGAGGGAGAGGGGTCCAATGAGCTTGCAGCATGTGGAAAAGTTACAACTTGCCCCAAGCAAGCAAGGGGGGTGCTAGGGGGATATAGACACACACACACACACACACACACACTTATTTTTTGGACCCATTCTCACTTGGTGAAAGTTGAGGAACTCCACCTCCTTCTCCAAGCTTGTGAGAAGTGAGAGCCTACACCAACACTCTTGGTTATGGAATGCAAATCCAACCAATAGCCATGCTTCAATGCTTAAGCTTTCCATCTTCATTACTATGCTATTATGTATGCTAGCAAGAAGAGTAATGATAAGTGAGGAACTATTTCTTTCTCCTAATGGAATGTTTCTTCTTCCTCTTCCCTATCCTCATTCCCCGCTAGCTCTCTCCACCTTTGAAGGTGTTTGAGGCCTTGGGATAGTTGAAGCTTTCTACAAAGTTTATGTTATGTTTGTGATGCACAAAGATTTCCATCTTCATTGCATCACCTAGGTCACAAGGAACAGAAAGATTGTATTGTACCAAGTCTTTCTTGATGGGAGAAACTATATTACAAATGCCTATTGGAGGGGGGACTGTCTCCGTATGAACCCGGTCCTCAACTATTGTCATGTTCTCTAAACTCTCTCTCTCTCTCTCTTGCAAAAGTATTATTCATGCCAAGTTAACTAAGTACCATGTTTATGTTTCTACCTTTAATTAATTTCACCCGCTATGCTCACAAAAGTGCCTTACCTAATTTCCTAATTCCGCTACTCTCAGAGTTCATAGGCCATTTCCATTACAATCTTCCTATTTGAAAATTACTCTTTTGATCTTACTATGTGGTCTAGAGAGATTGTATCCAAAGGGAACATATTTTGGCACTTGGTTGCGCCACTGGGGGTAAATGTGACTCATAAGCAAAATGGGTGATGGACAAGGTTAGAAACAAGATGAGAAGATGGGATTATGAGTTGCTCCCCTTCTGAGGCAAGGTAAAAGTGATCAACTCAATTTTGGTCTCGTACATAGCCTTCACCAACCCACTTTTTAAATTAGCCAAATGTAATTGGAAGGAGTTCTTGAAACTGGTCAAAAGATTTCTATGGAAAAATGACAACAAAGACACAACACCTTGGTAGTGGGCAAGTTGGTAGATTGTTGCAAGGCTAGTGGAGTGAGGTGGTATTGGGATTCTTAACCCCTCTATCCATGCAGAGGCCTAGCGAGCCAAGCTATTCGTGTCAATTATGACACAAGACCAAGCATGGTCCGTCATGGTAGAGGCCCTGATTAACAAGGCACAAATGAGTTCCAAGGGTGGCCATTGGAAAAATTAAGAGGTTTATGACAAGTTGCTAGCCCCTCATTGGTCCAGATGGAGACTCCCTGACCACCCAATTTCTTCTAAACAAGACCAATAGATTTTTGGTCATTAGAGTCTTGGCTTGGTTGGAAGGTATTGTCTACCGGTGTGCGAGTCTGCATTCGAATGGAAGGCTGGTGGTGGCCCAAGAATAGACTTCTAGGAAAACCAAAGACCAAAGATGTTTACCACTATCTCTTGGCCTCCCTAGAATGGTTCTATCCCCTCAATAGACTCTGGGGTAAGCAATGGCCGGAATCAAGGTGGATGGTGGTTACTAACAACATTTGGAGCCCATAGTGTTCATTGTCAATGGAGGTATTTCTTTGGAAAGTGATATGGGGGCTTTGCCGACAGGAGTGAAGATCTTGGCCATAGGGATTGGATTCGATATGTGTTATGGCTGCAAAGTGGCGAGTGAGGACATTTTGCACCTTTTCAAGGAGTGTGCGTTGATATGCGGGTTGGCAGGGAAGACATGAAAATAGATTCAAAAGACTAGGAAGATTGGGTTCCACAAGAACAACATGTTCCTTGGTGTTGGGAGGATGAAAGCCAAGTGCTACTAATTTGTACCCAAATTGTCAAATTTTGCTATTTTAAGCAAATTTGAAAGGCCAAGAATTGTTGGGTCTTTGCGAACGATCTCTCTTTGCCTGCTTCTCGGAAATCATACAAGAAAGTAAAGAATTGGATGCTTCATTTGGTAAAAGCAAGGACCTGAGTGAATGGAATTGGGTCGTCAATGCAATGTTGGTAAGCTAGAGATAGCCTCGGTCATTGTTGTGCATTTGAACCCCTCTTGTATCTTCTTGATCATATGGATGCCCTGGCTCGGATTGTGAGAAGGGCTAGTCTTTTAATTGTTTGATCTGTTTAATATATCATCACTCACTTTTGTTAGTTTTTCAAAAAAGAAAAGACTTTTTCACCCTTAAATTGGAATGCGACAATATCCTTCCAAGGGGGATTTACCCTTCTAGAGAAGGGCAAGGAAAATGCTACCCTTCATAAGAATATAGAAATTTGAAAAAGTAGTGGCATTTGTGGTCAATTTTGAAAAAACAAAAAACAACTAGATGGAATCTGGAGAATATTTGATGGTTGGAGCAAACGATGGGAAAGGGTGAGGTTGAGGTATTGGGCAGAGAAAGGCGTGGAAGAATCCTTTGGCAGGTGGGTTGTCTAGCTCTCTAGCAAAACTTCTCCACCGACTTGTCTCTCTCTATGCCATGCACTTGATGTAGATTCTCTCTCTCTCTCTCTCTCTCTCTATCTCTCTCTCTCTCTCTCCTCTCTCTCTCTCTCTCTCTCTCTCTCTCTCTCTCTCTCTCTCACACACACACACACACACACACATACTGTGGTACTATGGTTTTCTTTTTTCAAACGTTAAACCCCCCCCCCCCCCCCCCCCCCCCCACTCTGTTCTAACTCGGAAACAACTGGGTCACTTTAGGGTTACGACTTCAGAAATTCCATTACTTTTTTGAGACCATGGGGCATAGCCCTTGATTGTTTAACTAATGATCTAAAGAAAATATCTCTTTGGCGTGCCAAGCATGATTATGTTCCCCTTCTTCATTACATCATGAAGGCGGCCTCTTTTGTTTTACTATGGATCTCCCCACTCATGGGAATCTACGTGCCAATTAATGCTACCACACACACTCACACAGTCTTTAGGATGGCGGCCGGATCCCACTCAGAGGACTGGCAGTCCCTGCTCTGTCCACTATTTAAACAGGTGAGGGGGCATCTCTGCCCCTCACTTAGCCGGTAATTGTTCTGTTGTGTTTTTTTTTAGAAGATTAACTGCTTGCTTCACAAAGTGAGCTATGAAGCTTACTACTCAGGTGTCTTAGGTTTTTTCTACCCTTGCTTGCCTCGCTACTGGATTTTGTTGGAATTTTCTTGTTGTTGTTCTACATTGAGCATTCAATTGTTATTTGGAAAATTAAGGTAAGTGGTTAATGTTTGTCGGACAATAGCATGATGGAGGTGTATACCTTGCTTAAAATGCCTTACCTCAGGTGTATACTTCATAATCATACTATGGTAGGATGGGTTTGTTTACGGCTGTCGTTAACTGCCTTGGTTGTCACACTATGCGCAGCAGGAGTTTATATTACTCTTATGAATGATAGGTGGTCTTGGTATTACTGTGGTACCTTGGAATTCTTGCTGGCTTTTCCTGTTTGTAGACTATGTCGGTTCAAGTTGTCACACTGTGAGCAGCAGTTGTTAATACTACTCCTATGATGGATAGGTGGTCTTGGTATTACTAAGGTACCTTGGAAAATTTTAGCTTATGCAGGCTTTTTTCGGTTACAGAGTGTGTCGGTTCATACCGTCCTACTGGGTTTTTTAATAAAAAGGTGTAAAATGGGGGTGATCTTGGCAATTTTGACACTGAAAGCATCGGGAATATGGCCATCTGAGTTGGAACTATGGTTTTTTTGTATCGTTACTACTGTTGCTGTGTGATTGGAAAATCCCACCGCTCTGGTACACTATTTTGGAAGGTAAGTATACGGCCTTTTTTGCTTGACATTTGTATGGTGAACATCCGATCTAGTCTTGGAAAGGGATACAACTCGAATGTGTATTATATCCTACAAATGTTACTGAAGTTGGTATTACTGGGTTTCCTACTAGTTATCGCATCTAAACCCTCTGTAAGTGCGGCATATGGAATTTTTTGGGAAAAGAAACCTTATACCCCGTTTTGACCATTGAACAAGGTAAGTTGGCTACTCTCTCTAACCATTGGCACGAATTTGGTAACCGTGGGATTCATAAGACCTGATTTGTACTATGTTGGTCTTTTTTGAGACAAGGTAATACGATATTGGCATTCACTTACTGCTTTTAGATGGGCTATGCCACTACCTTTTTTAGCTAGCTATGAAATTGTGATGTTTTTTTTTTTAAAAGTAGTGAACTCCATCTTTTGAAAAAAAAAATACATTATCAGCTCTTTTCATCTCTTAAAAGTCATACTCTTAGACATATATTATGTTTTCTTTAGCTTGTTTATGTAAGTAGGGTCTATTACGATCTTTGAAAGACTTTATGGGTTTACATGGTTTGGAGATAGGCTCCCTAACTTCTATTGGCTTGGTTTTCTTTTGCCTATTATGTGCAGCCATGAGCTTGTCCCAAGTCTGTTGTAGCTTAAACATGTCCCGAGTGATACTCATCCTAGCCGTCTGCATGTAGACCAGTTTGTCAGCAATAGTTACACACATATGGTTAATATTTTTATGTACCAGATCTAACTGTTGTCCTAAACATATATGTATGAATCCTTCAATTGTTACATTCTGTGGTATATACAGCTACCTTGTAAACCCATTTCTTTATAAGTGTCTTTAATCTATAAAATTTTGGCAGCATTTTGTTTGTATTATCACTCTTTTTTTATAAAAAAAACCAGCTGTAATCATTGACTTGTGTCCTCGCAGAAGGTTGTCATACCAAATGTTTCATATCTTGACCCATATTTATATCACTGAGCATACCTAGAGGGGACTTCTTTGAATTCAAATACTTTCAAAGGAAAAATTATAACTTAACACCTTTGTTTTAATACATGACAACAAAAGGAAACTTATTTGTAAGTAAAGCCTTATGTACCACATTACCTGGTTAGTGGCTGTATTATTTCTCTTGTATATTCTTATTAACCAAGGTACCGCCCACTGTCACTGCTATGCACTTCAAATGCTACACCTTGTTTTGGGTATTATCTTTATGAAGCTGCTTATTAATATACCATGTATGCTTTACTTTTAGCCTTATAATCTTATGCACAAATAGGGGACTATGCCTCTAATGTGTTAAAAAACCAAATTTCACCTCAGTATTATGTCGTACCTTCTTCGTTAGCTGCTAGTACGCTCCTCTTTATACCGTTTGGGGTGCGAGGGTAACTGCGCAGCAAGTGATGAGATTCCGTGGTTGCGGGTGCGATAGCAAGTGCTGAAGGGGTTGGAATATTGCGCAGCCGTCCGAAGGCGGCTTATGGTGAGCCTCAAGTGTGCAGGTTGCAAAGCAACATGCTGGGTTTAGCTCAAGAAAGGACTTACATTTATGTATTTCAGCATACAGTAGGCTTACATATGATATTATACATGTGTGTTTCACAGAGCGTAGGCATTGAGGTTGCGTTTGAGCTTATATGTGCACTATATTTTTATTGCAAGCTCTGTATGCGGTGCATTAACTGAATTGTGCGCCTATTAGTGGCCAGGTAAGGCCACCTACCGGGTTTGCTAAGATCATCCGCTTTTAGCTTTATAGGATTATCTCTTTCTCCTCAGAGATAGAGACTTATTATCTTTAACACATGGCCTAATGGGCTATTCGTATGGAACAAAGGCATAATACCGTATGTGCTTATGATTAAATTACTTAATTTCCATTTGATTGCGCCTTCTCAAGGCCCATATAATCTGGAATCTTGTGTCAGTGTGTATTCTATTGCATATAAAACAATTGTATTTGTGTAATTAACTAAGCATGTGCACTTATTTTACTTGTGCCAGTGTATCCACTGCTCGAGTGTTGCCAAAAAATCTTGGTATTTAGAATTCCCACAATTGATAACAATGGAAATTTGTTTATTCGAGGGTTTGTACATTCTTTTGGTGGCTTCCACTAAAAAATAAAAATAACAAACTTTTCCATGTCGGAAATGTTTATAAGGAGCCATTCAGCTTGTTTTTAATTAAAAACTGTCAATGTGTTCTGCTTTGGAGTAATTCTCCCATCCATCATTCTTCTGCTAATGAAGTAGTCGCATGTGCCATGTTAGAAGATTATTAGATTTGTGGTGGCATGTTATCAATACTTGTGTCCTTTTTCTAAAAACAAATGGTGCTATTTTTTGTGTGCGTATGTGTGTGTGTGTGTGTGTGCATGATATCACAGGGTGTTGTCTATATGTGTCATATGTCCAATATATATTGTGTGTGTGTGTGTGTGTGTGTGTGTGTGTGTGTGTGTGTGTGTGTGTGTGTGTGTGTGTGTGTGTGTGTGTGTGTGTGTGTGTGTGTGTGTGTGTGTGTGTGTTGGGGATAGAGTGTGGAGGTGGTCTCATGGGATGAGCAGTTAGAGGGAATGTGTGGTTGAGGGATGAAGTGAGGGAGGTAAGGGGGGACGCATGAACACGACATGTTGGTGGGGGGGGGGGGGGGGTAAGGAACCTACCATAGGACCTAGTAGAATATACAGGATTTGGAGAGTCCATCACTCCATCTATGCCCACTAGCTCTCTCACAATACATGTATGGCATCATGTAGGCTCTAGCACTATGTGAAAGCATGTATCTTTGCTAGAATATGCATCCATATCCTGCACATATCCCATATTGACGTGCATAGCTCCATGGCATTATGCTCTTTGAGTTAGTGTAGAGAAACAAATGATGAAATCTCAAGGCATGCCTATGAATACAGCCTATAAATAATTTATTGGTCTCTGAAAAAAAATTCTATGAAAATTCTTTTCAATTGCTTTGGAGTTGTTGGCAAAGCTTAATAGGAAAGCAAAAAATCGTAGAAGCACTAATGAAGAGGAGGATGGCGACAGACAATTATCTTGAAGGTCGAGCCTACTGAAAATCTGTGTGTGTGTGTGTGTGTGTGTGTGTGTGTGTGTGTGTGTGTGTGTGTGTGTGTGTTAGCAGCAAGCTAACTTGGATACCATTTTTTGGAGCTCTCATTGTAAAAACATTTATTATTTTGATGAATCGGGAATTTTGTAACTCCTATTTTCCGGATAAACTTTGTAATTGATGAGCCGAGGCTACAAGCTTTCAGATTGTATCAAGCTGTCTTTAGTTAGAGCTCCCAGATTATTACTTTTGACCACCAAAAACCTTGGCTAAGGTATAAAAGCCAATTTTTGTAAGTTATGGTTAAGTTTTGGATAATAGAAACACACCGTGAGCTAACGATGCTCACGTCTCTCCTTCTCCCGCTTCCTACTCCCTTCCCGGTTGTCACATTGCAGTCGCGTCTATTGCATTGCAACCGCAAGTAAGAGATCTATGCATTGACGTAAGCATTTCACGGTATCTCGTAGCTTTTGGAGTCATCGACCCACGGTCTAATTTCATCATAATTAGGAGTTTACACTTCAAAATCAAAAAGTAAGTATAAGCGGGGTATTGGGGCATTATTGGTAAGCGTTTAGATGCATTCTGAGTCAAAAACAACTAGTTCAAAAACTCACTGCTTTAATAATCGTGATTTTTGCACTTCACCTAAAGTGAGATTTGAGACCATACACATGTGTGCTTAGGTCTCATAAACATGTCCTAGAAGTTTTGTAACGTTTGGATGTCATTTGATGCTGTCACGGATGTGATTTGTTTGTCGATGAGCGATTAGCTTTTAGTGATTTCAGTCATTTGAGTGTAGCTTGAGTTAGATGCGAGTTGTTTGTTGTTTTCCAAGAGATTGATAACCTCTTGTAGCCTCTATGCACTAGTCAAGTCAGCTTCATCCCATTGATTGACAATTTATTTGTGGTTCTCGCTACATCTGCAATGCTACAGACGGGAGCCTGGCTGCCCTCCAAAATACTCGAAAATAGCACATAGCAAGACATAAACGATTAATCGACATACTTGGCAACCACATAGACGCATAATCACGAACAGAGAGAGATAGAGAGCAAGAGAGAGTAATACGGCTCGTGCAGGCGCACCTCCTAGAGCGGAGTGCTATGCCTGGCACGGCGAGAGAGGAAGAAGAGAGGAGAGAAGAATGAGACGGACACTGGGTACAATCTCCCCCTGTGCAAGAGTGACCATTTCCCTCTTGCACGTATTTCATTTATAGATTTCTTGAATGGTAAAAATGAGTACAGACTAGCCCGCCGGTCATAGATAGCCAAAGCTCATAAAAGAGCACTTGAATAAATATACATAAAATATAATTTCCTTTTGCAATAGCCTAGCTCGGTCAAGACTTTTCCACCTGTCTGCTGCAATAAATAGTAAAATGTCAATTCCATAACATACCTCTCCGTTTGAAAGCAACTGTCCTCAGTTGCGAAGATAAGAATCTGCAGACAATACTTGTCAAAAACAGTGATTAGTATGTTGTGTCAAAAAAAATGTATGAAACTAAACAACATTAGCTTATGCCTACCGTCATCCACATACTACGTATTCTAGTGTCCCATACCAAGAGAATAAGCAGTATATGTCATACCCTGATGAATCGGGATAGAATTGGTCACACTCATCATTGTATAAATCAATTCTCATCAATCTCAAGTTTACTTCCATAAAGACTGTCGCAACCGAAAATCATCATATACCAATTCAAATCCAAATCCAAAATATCTTTCATTTTCTATACCCGGGTAACAAAATCATACCAGTTACAGTGGTGGCCAGCCATTGCAGCATGATTTTGTGATTGGTGTTGCCTAAATCGGCGAATCTACACCAATAAGACGTGCTGCCTAAATTGGCGAATCTGCACTAATGCTGACTAAATCGGCGGATCTGCATTGGATATTGTTTAAAAATCATACATCTGAAGTTTATTATTGTACTGTCTAAATCGGCGGATCTGCACCAAGATGAGTATCTACACACTGCCTAGATCGGCGAATCTATGTGTGCGTGACCAATGGACTAGGCAAGACATAAAGGAAAAAATATTTACTATGTTGTTGACATCATAGTGCAGTATATGAAAGCAGGTACAAATTGTTGTGCACTAACCCAGAGTATTGTGGCTCACATGAGTAGTTTCATAGCTTACTGACAAAGCATCTTAACAAAATTATCTCACAAAAATTTCTTTGAATTCAATTAGAGGGCATAATCTTCGCAGTGTTTGAGAATGCAGCTTAAATACATTGTAGAGACAAATACAATGCAGAGAAAAGAGGAGTGACGTATTCGAGGTACATACCAGCAGGATCCAGAGTGGCTACTTAATTTTGCGTGTTGAGGAGTTGTGTTGTCTCTTGGAATGGTATCAGTAAACATAACTAGGAGCTTGGCACAATCTTGTATGACAGAGTTAGTATAATCAAGCAGGAGATAGTCAGGTTTAGGTGAGGATAGATATTGGATCGATAACAGAGTAGGGGGTATCATAAAACTTGATAAAATACAGTGAGATGATTAGTACAAAAGCCGTAGAAATGAATTTACAAAATAAAATTAAAAGATGACTTATCTGACGTCCTTGCATTATGGTCTGCATCGGTTTTTGTGAATCATGGCATCAGGCGTTGTGCGAGAAAGTAGTGCATTGCTCGTTGAAGAACGTCAACAATGGGCACCTCTGTAAGCAGCGATACTGGGAGGGGAAATAGGGAAAGTGAAATGAAATGAAAGGTTATATTACTCATCGTCAAAAGGCCTATGAGACCATGCTGATGCAATCTTTATGGATTGAATACAATGTCTCGGTACAAAATTGTAATCAAATAAAGTGAAAAACTAAATGTCTCAGGGCATTAGACTAAGTTCGAAAGAGCTTTGTCAATGTCCGTCTCTGTAAGTAGTCAGGGGGACTCCAGTGTTGTGTGGGCGTCGGATGTAGCGAACAGAGAGAGAGAGAGAGAGAGAGAGAGAGAGAGAGAGAGAGAGAGAGAGAGAGAGAGAGAGAGAGAGAGAGAGAGAGAGAGAGAGAGAGAGAGAGGGGGGGGGGGGGGGGGGGGGGGGGGGGGGGGGGGAGAGAGATAGAGAAATGAAATAAAATGTTATATTATTTGTTTGCAACTAAAGAAACAAAAATCGTGGAACAAACAAATACTTAGTAAATCACTCATCCCTCCATGGGTCTTAGCTTCTCTCTAAAGAGCTACTCTCATCGTTATCGGTCGTGCAGGTGTGACAGCTTTGGCTCCTTCATTTCCAAGAAAGGTAAGAATATGGCAAGAATAGCTTTATTTAGCACGGAAAGAAGCTTACAGTGTTAGCATGGCACATTTAAAATACTGGATGCACTTGGCAGCTTTCAGTAATCACTGGCCACCTCTGTAGGTATTTTAACTGGGAGCGAAAAAAGAGAGAAAACAAGAGTGATAGGAGTGTGAGCCGGAAAAGGGAGGATGTGGCCCTTCAATTCTTAGAGATGCAAAAAAAAACATGTTAATAATGTATGCTGCATTCGGGTCTTGGGCCAAATGACCCTAAATTCTCGGAGATGCAAAAACCTTGGCGAATTTGCGTGCACTCAAGTGAGTCAACATGACACGTGCATGTGCATAAAGAAGTCGAAAGGAAGCTCATAAGAGAACTGCATGCACACTGCTTCAACAGACAATCAAGGATGAACTACTTGACAGAGCAGGCAAGGTGGAATCAAAATCGAGCACAACTACTCCCTTGATCTTTGCGAGATTGCTTGAGGATTTGTATTTCAAAAAAGGGAAGGGACCATCCCCTCCATGCTTTTGTTTTTGTTTCCTATTCACGTACATACCTGCACCTACTTGAGCATGGGTAGCGGAGATCCAATCTAGTGAAGAGGAACCATGAATTGGTCTTCCTAGAAAGGAAAGTTCCTGGATAGCTTATGCACTACAGAATGGATCAAGGAGAAATAAAAAAGAGGAGTATCACAGGCAGCCAAACCTTCCACGATCATAGCCAAAAATAAGACCCAGACCATAACAAGATGCCAATATAGTGATGCGTGCTTGTGTGTGTGTAACAGGGGGTTTTAAGTTGTTCCTTAGTGGCGTTCAAGCAGAACCAACAGCCGTCCAAATTAACCAGAAGAAAGAGAAAATTTGAGTGGTACGCAACTAAGAGTAGGTGAAGAATGAGGCGGCGAGAGAGATAGCGAAGGCAGCGCAAAATATTGAAATATCTACCACTAGCAGTATTCCCCTGCTCAGTAGTCGCCATGCCATGCATATTGTGCTCCATTAAAAAAAAGGTGGCGTAAGGTGGGCGCCACTTTTTGTGGAGCGTTACCAGCCGTGATGTTTCTCACCCTTGCATGCAGCTGATATTCTTCAAAAGCATGGTTGTCACAGGCTCTTCTTGCGAACTGAACACTCTCTGAATGGTGGCCACAGATAGTCATCGTCGTCCATTGACGGATCAGGTCCTCAATTACTGCCGCATGCAGGATGATGTGGGCCAGTAGTTTAATGGAAACTTGCTGACGTCACTTCTTCCCTGTGCTACGGCTTCCTGTTGCACTCTCCCTACTTCTCTCCGCTTCATGTTGCGCTCTCCCTACTTCTCTCCGCTTCTATCTCCATCAGCTTTGCTAGTGTTAAAGAAGTAGTTTGTTGTTGTGCATATTGTTGCCAGCTGACCTAGTACTCTTCTAAGGTGCAGTCCAACTTAATATGTGGGGTGTCGTCGTCTGCTACACATCAAATGGAAGTAAACCGCTGATGCCACTGGTAGTGTCGCTGTGGACAACAATCTAGCACGACACTTAAGGTTACAGCTCTAAAAGAATTTGTGGGGTGGTTTCTCACGAATTAAAATTGCCTATTTATTCTCCTATGCCGACATTGAGGTTCTTCGAGTATAAGAGGTTACTGATCTCAGTTTCCTGTTGAGCATCACGTTTTGACTCCTAGCCCAAGTCTTTGAAGGTTGTGCTAATGGCGTTAAAATTTCTCGACTTTTATACAAAATTCTTCAGCGTCTCTTCTTCATTTGTTGCTACTATGCAGATCCTATGATGATATTTTTTTCCGTGCTTATTAATATATATATACATTAATACTATGTAAACTTTACTCACAGTATAAAATTATCATTCCTACTATCTTATTCAGATCTGTTCTACTAATTACAAATTAATGAAGGATAATGTCAAATTTGCATGAAAAAGATAACATAAAACAAGGACATAGAATTATAATTTTTGAAAACCACAAGAAAACAAGAGCACTTAGCTTTTGGTTATCCTAATCTGCAATCACTGAAGCGTAGCCTCAGCTCTGATACCACTGCTACAGACGGGAGCCCGGCTGCCCTGCAAAATACTCGAAAATAGCACATAGCAAGACATAAACGACTAATCGACATACCTGGCAACCACATAGATGCATAATCACGAACAGAGAGAGACAGAGAGCGAGAGAGAGTAATATGGCTCGTGCAGGCACACCTCCTAGAGCGGAGTGCTATGCCTGGCACGACGAGAGAGGAAGAAGAGAGGAGAGAAGAATGAGACAGACACTGGGTGCAATCTCCCCCCATGCAAGAGTGACCATTTCCCTCATGCACGTATTTCATTTATAGATTTCTTGAATGGTCAAAATGAGTACAGACTAGCCGGCCGGTTATAGATGGCCAAAGCTCATAAAAGAGCACTTGAATAAATATACATAAAATATAATTTCCTTTTGCAATAGCCTAGCTCGGTCAAGCCTTTTCCACCTGTCAACTGCAATAAATAGTAAAATGTCAATTCCATAACATGCAATGAGATAGGAGTGAGGTTAGACACCCATCCCACTCTCTCTCTCTCTCTCTCTCTCTCTCTCTCTCTCTCTCTCTCTCTCTCTCTCTCTCTCTCTCTCTCTCTCTCTCTCTCTCTCTCTCATAGAAGAGTTGCAACAAACCCCAGCCCCATGATGATAGTTCATGACTCCACGTACAAGAGGCAGGCAATTGGAGGCAACAAGTAATTGCGAGCTAGGTCCGCACACAAGAAGATCCATGTGCTTGAGGCAATATTAAATTTCGTGGTCTACTCATGCGCAGCACCAACTTTCCACTAGTGGCATGA
>NC_140944.1:45117278-45127278 GCF_014529385.1 Adiantum capillus-veneris
AAGAAATCCCAAATCATTGGAAACAAGAATGGTATCATCCACATAAAGAGCAAGAATCACAAAACTGCTACCTTGGTATTTTATGTATAAGTTGGGGTCTGACGAGCAAGAGATGAATCCTTTAGAGGTGAGAAAAAGATCAAATTTTGTATACCAGGCTCGCGAAGCTTGTTTGAGACCATATAGTGCCTTATGGAGTTGAGCAACAAGGTCTTCTTTACCTGGAATAACAAACCCTTCTAGTTGTTCCATATAAATTTCCTCTTCCAAGTCACCATTAAGAAAAGCAGTTCGCACATCCATTTGATGAGCTTCTAAATCAAATTGAACAGCAAATGCCAATAAAACTTGAACACTTGTAATGCGAACACTGGTGAAAAAGTCTCTTGATAATCAACACCAGCTACTTGGGAGTAACCTTTTGCAACTAAACGCGCCTTGAACTTGTCAAAAGATCCATCTGCTTTTACTTTTGTCTTATACACCCACTTACATTTGATAGATGTACGACCAGGAGGTAATTCAATTAGTATCCATGTACCTTTCGAGATAAGAGAATCGTACTCTGCTTCCATAGCCTCTTGCCATTGATCCTTTTGCGGTGAAGATATTGCTTCATCATAAGTAACGGGATCTTCAGAAGTAGAAAAAGTATTATCAGCAATATCGTCATCATAAACATGACATGAGCCATGTTCAAAATCAATAGGCAGATCAACAAAAATATCAATATCATCATTAGCAACATTTGGAATGGATGGTTGTGAAGAGGAAAGTTGCTCTATAGGAAGAGTTTCATCTTCTGAAATAAATGGAAAAGCCTGAAGAAATGATTTAGTATCATCAGAATCATCCATGGACCATGAGCCTCCCATAAGCTGTTCGTTAAAAGTAGCATCACGATTCACAATTACTTTCTTGGAGGAAGGGTCATAGAATTTGTAGCCTTTGGAAGTGTCAGAATATCCAATAAAAATAACTTTAAGACCAGGAGCATCAAGCTTTGTTCGTGTTTCTTTGGGAACATGAATATAAGCAATACATCCAAAGGTTCGAAAATGAGATACAGAAGGAATGTCACCTGTCCATGCGGTGATGGGTATCTCACCAGAGGGTGCAGTAGTAGAAAGATGATTCTGAATAAATTCTGCTGTCAAAGTAGCTTCAGCCCAAAAAACACGAGATAAGCCAGAATGAATCAGCATACATCTTACAGCATTGAGAATAGTGCGATTCTTTCGTTCAGCAACACCGTTCTGTTGAGGCGAATATGGAATAGTGTGTTCATGATGAATTCCACTGTCAGCACATTAACTCACAAACTCTCGAGAAACATATTCGCCTCCATTGTCACTACGAAGCTTCTTAAGGCGACGACCAATTTGAAGTTCCGCAGCCTTGTGGAATTGTTTGAAAACAGATAAGGCTTCAGATTTTTGTCTAAGTAGAAATACAGTCGTATACCTTGAGAAATCATCAATGAAATTAATGAAGTAGCGATATTGTGATCTCGAAGAAGGTAGAGGTCCACATATATCAGTATGAACAAGATCCAATATGTCATGAGAATGAGTTGTATTTGAAAGAGGAAAGGGTTTACGATTGTGTTTCCCAAGAGCACAAAATTCACAAATTCCCATATGGGGATGGGCTTTAAGATCCATGCCATGAACAAGATCACAACGTTGAAGATCAAGGAGTTTTGAGAAATCAGCATGAACAAAACGGTGATGCCATACTTTCCACTCATGATCACCTGGAGCAGTGACAATATTTGCTACAGCATCGTTGAGAGAGAGTTCAAAAAAATTACCATTTCGAGGAGCAGTGGCTATAGTCTGTCTATCTTTCTCAATTCGGCATTTGGTATGATCAAATCCAACAAATAGACCAAGATCAACAAGTCTAGCAACTGAAAGAAGATTACGTTGAAGATCTGGTACATGTAATACTCCTCGCAAAATTCGAGTGGAAGAAGATAAGGTACCAAGATATAAGTCTCCAATACCCTTTACTTGACAAGTAGTATCATCAGCAAGATAAATAACACGTTGAACTGGCAGTGGATGATAGTTATGGAGCCACTTAGACTGATATGTCATATTTCCTATAGCACCAGAATCGACAATAAAAAGTCATCCATCACGTACATGAAGTATTCTGTCTGGAGCAACTGAACATAGGACGCAGCTTGTTTTGTGGTAATATTGTGTTCTTCATCATATTGGCGTGCCCAACAATCATCTTCAGTATGGCCATTTCTGTTGCAGTAAGAACATTGCTTATTAGGAAATTTGAGACGAGAGAAAATATTACCACGACGGCCACCTCTGCGGTTTCCTCGTTGAAATGGACACCTTCGAGCATAAAAATTACGTTCCATCTGTTGTGACTCAGTCTCCTCTTGTGAAATCATAGCTGTATCGTGACCAACATTCCGACGTTTTTGACGTTGAGAGTATTCAATTAAAGACATGCAGGCTTGGTTGAAATCAAGACCATCTTTATTAGAGAGAATAGTAACAATGTTATCATAAGAAGAGTCCTTCACCGTATCAAGGAGAAGTGTAATCAGTTGCTTTTGTGGAACAGGATCACTGGCAGCAGCAAGTTGATTAATAATAGATTTGAAAGATTCAATATGTCTCGTCATGGCAGTACCAAATTCATATTGTAACTTGTTAAGCATAATGTTGGAGCCATATATAGCTCCAACATTATGCTCTTAGTACAATACAAGGTTCTCTTTAAATAGGAAAGAGCATGAGCCTCTTCACATCTCCCTAGCCTTAATCCAAGAAGTAACTGATCAAGCTTTAGGCCCAGATTCCCATGCTAACAACTGGCACACCCGGTGGTAAGATTTTGGCACAAAATCTGACTCAAATCCCACAATTCCCTTGTTCACAAAAACTAAGTGCTCATAGAATACCATGATGCAAAGTGGCTGGAGTCTACTCCAAGGTACACATATACACCATGATAGACCATGAAACACCGCCCTTTAGACATATGCTTTTAGATTTACCTCAGCACGGGACCAAAGGAAATGGGTACAAATGGGAGATGGTCTAGCAAAGAAAAAACCAATTAATGGAGCTTAAAAGAACTTAGGGTTAGCTTCATTAAAGACCTCCAAAGGTTAATGTTAGAAGTCCTTAGACCTAGGACCTTAGGAAAGCTAGGGCTGAGATTGAGGCGACAACCTGACCCAATCTTGAGGTGCTTGTTGTGCTTGCTGACTAAGGTGCTTGTCGTGATTGCTAACTAAGGTTCTTGAGGTTCTTGTCATTCTTGATGATTAAGGTGCTTGAAGTGCTTAAGGTACTTGGGGGCCAAGAAGCTTGAGGTCCTTGAAGTCAAACCATGGCCTACAAAGGAGGGGGCGAGCCCCAAGAGTAGGGGGTGGGGTTGAATGGTATTTCCTCACCCAAAGGACACCCCTTGCTCAAAGAGGCAAATAGTACATATGTCAAGCCCCTAGCTCAGTTGCTCACATAGTGTGCCTAAAGCTTATTGGATGGCTCTGAGAGAGTTCCAATGAGAATTTAATTTAATTAATTAATTTTCTAGGTATTATCAAGCCCTATCTCTCAAAGGGGTAAGGAGGAAACTTGTTCAAATACTACCCATGTTGCTTAAAATGCATTGTGCATGTGATTGGCTAGGCTTAGAGGGGTCCAATCAGCTTCAATCTTGAACTACAAGGAGGGGTCGACCAAAGCAAGCAAGGGGGGTTCTTGGGGGCTCCATCCCTCTCACACACACTCACTTCCTCTCATTTTCACTTTGTGAAAGTGCAAGAGTTTATCTCCTTTCAAAACCTTGAGAAGTTGAGAGCCTACACGAAGTTGAGAGCCTACACCAACAGTCTTGGCTATGGAATGAAAATCCAACCAAGAATACAAGTGAGGAGTCTATTTCTTTTTCGTATGATACATCTATTCTCGTACCACGGGTAGAATATTTGTTTGATAAGCTACAAGGTTTGACCTACTTCATTAGGATTGACCTTAAAAGTGGCTATCCTCAAATCAGGATAGTGAATGAAGATATCATTAAGACTACATTCCATACAATGTTTGGTCTTTGTGAATATGTTGTCATGCCTTTGGGTTTGACAAATTCTTCAACCACGTTCAACCGCCTAATGGAGAAAATCTTTAGACTTTAAGGCAAGTTTACTGGAATGTCTTTGACGACTTAGTGGAGTGCTCTTTGACAACATTATCATCTACCCCAAATCTTTGGAGGAGCATAAGCAACATCTCCGGGTAGATTTTCAAGCTATGAGAGAGAATAAACTTTTCATTAACCAAAAAAAGAGTGCATTTTTCCTCCAAGAGATTCAATACTTAGGTCATATTATCTCTCAAGATGGTATTGGTATGGATCCAACCAAGCTCAAGGTAATAAAAGGATGGCCTAACCCAAGGTATCACTATGGATGCAACCAAGCTCAAGGTAATAAAAGGATGGCCTAACCCAAGGAATCTACATGATCTACAAAGCTTTATTGGTGTGTGTACTTACTATAGATGCTTCATAGCTAAATTCTCCCAAATAGCAGTGCCACTACATGACTTGACCAAGAAAAATATGAAGTACATATGGACTGCTAAAGAGAAAAGTGCTTCTGAGAAGCTTAAAGAAAAGATTACCTCTCAACCTATGCTTACACTACCGGATCTCTCAAGACCATTTGAGATCCAATGTGATTCTCGTGGATATTTCCTTGGAGCAGTTTTGATACAAGAAGGGTATTCCATAGCATATGACAATCCAAGAATCAATTTCAAGAGTGAATATCGGGCATCTACGAAAAGGAGCTATAGGTTGTGCTACATGCCCTCGACACATGGAAGCACTATCTATCAGAGACTCCACTTATCCTAGGAAAGGATCACCAAAGTTTTAAGTACTTTGTGACACAAACCAACCTCTCCGACAAAAAAAAAGGTGGGCAAATTTTCTTTCTAAATTCAATTTTCATATTGGTCACATTTTTGGTAAGCACAATCAAGTAGCTGATGCACTATCATGACGATCAAAGGAAAATGCGATCCATATCAACTCACAATGATCTATCTTTCATGATATATGAGTATGCTACTGACCTCAATTTTAAGGATGTAATTTCAGCCCTTGCCTTAGGGAGTAAAGAAGAACCATTCGCCTTACAGGATGGTTATCTTTTCCATGGCAATCGACTATGTGTTACTCACTCTCTTTGTGAGAAAGTGATGTATGAATCCCATGCTCCTCCGTATGCCGGGAATAAAGGGATTCAACCTACTCTTTGAGGATTAGAAACATATTTCTATTGGCCTACCATGAAAATGGACATACAAGACTATGTGTCAAAATGTGTGGTGTGCCAAAAGACAAAGTATGATAGGGGGAAGAAACCTGGATTGCTCCAGCTTTTGCCAATTACTAATTCACCATGGGAGAGCATATCCATGGATTTTATCTTTGTATTTTTCCAATCCATCCATGGGAATACAAGAATATGAAAAATAGTAGACACGTTTAGCAAACAAGCATATTTCATACATGTCAAAAAGACTATTAAGGCACACCAAATGGCAACCCTCTTCATATCCAAAAAATTTTAACACCATAGCTTGCAACATCAATAATGTCAAATAGAGATCCTCAAATGACCAATAATTTTTGGAAGGGTCTCTTCAAGAATCTAGGTATTAAGCTCAATTTCTCTTCGGACTATCACCCACAAACAGATAGCCAAAGTGAAACAACCAACCTTACAATTCTAGATCTACTTAAGACATACGTTATCAAAGTAGATCAAAATTCACAATGGGAAAAGTACCTACCTCTTGTAGAGTATGCCTATAATAACATTGTCCATACTATTACGGGGAAGGCACCTTTTGAAATCATTGAAGGAAGACCTAAAAGTCCTTTTCTACTTAAGATACATGGGAAGATCTTTGTTGTCGATGAGTATAGCCGAGACCTACAAGAATCTTTCCAAAATATTAAGGAGGCTATATCCATCTTGCAACAACGACAAAAGGCTGCTGCTAACTAGCACAAAAGGGCCCTAGATTTCAAGGAAAATGATTGGGTCCTATTCAAATTTCCCAAGGCTCGATTGAGACTAACTACATGTAAAAATCCTACGGTCCACCAAAAGTATTATACTAAACTAGCAAAAAGATAATATGGTCCTTTTCAAATCCTAAAAAAATCAATGAGATGGCCTATCAAATCAAGTTTCCCAACCATTGGTTCATTCACAATGCTTTTCATGTGAGCTTACTTAAGCCTTACAAAGGAGAGCCACCAGAAGAACCAATCATTGAGAATCCACCCGAGATCGAAGATCAAGAAGAGGTGCTCCAACCCGAATTGATTCTTCGACATGAAGAAAAGTTACTAAGACATGGTAAGATTATCCGATGGTATCTTCTTAAGTTCAAAAATTATCCTTTTGAAGATGCTAGATGGATGCAAGGAATAGAGCTTAAGGATAGTTTGAACCTTTTCAATGCTTATAATGCTACAATAGAGTAAGCAAATGTAAATATGTTTTAAAGGAGAAATGTTTTTGTCTTATGCGACTAGTTCTTTTTTTTTTTCACAAATTTAAGTAGTATGCATGCTTAGAATCATGTTTGTGATGACCATGTCTCTCAAACACCAAGTATAATTTGTCGCTCTACTTTGGGAGTATGATAGGGACTCAAGAGCAGACATGCTTGCGGGCAGCTAAGTCTCCCAAGCCCCAAATGGACTAATCATCCATTTTGGAATGATGTCATACGATAAAAAGGAATCCTCTACTTGATAAGAAACACAGACTAATAAATAAGGCTTTATCTTCTCTACCTCATAGTTGAGGACAACTATGATTTCAAGAGAGAGTTAATGTCATAAAATTTAATATCTAACTAACCCAAATGATTTTCTCATATTGAATTGATAATTTAATGTGGGAGAATAAATGGGAACGAGAGTTAGAATATAGGTGCTTTTAGATTTATCTTAGCATGGGACCAAAAGCAATGGGTCCAAATGGGAGACGGTCTAGTAAAGATCCATGCCAGATATTGGAGCTTAAAAGACCTTTTAGTTATCTTCATTAAATACCTCCAAAGGTTAATGTTAAAAGTCCTTAGACCTAGGACCTTAGGAAAGCTAAGGTTGAGATTGAGGTGGGAACCCAACCCAAGCTTGAGGTGCTTGTCGTGCTTGCTAACTAAGGTGCTTGAGGTGCTTGTCATGCTTGATGATTAAGGTGCTTGAAGTGCTTAAGGACTTGGGGGCCAAGATGTGCTTGAAGTCAAACCATGGCCTACAAAGGAGATAGCGAGACCCAAGAGTAGGGGGTGGGGTTGAATGGTCTTTCCCTCACCCAAGGGGCACCCCTTTCTCAAAGAGGCAAATAGGACACATGTCAAGCCCGTAGCTCGGTTGCCCGCATAGTGTGCCTAAATCCTATTGAATGGCTTTGAGAGAGGTTCAATGAGAATTTAATTGAATCAATTAATTGTCTAGGTATTATCAAGCCCTCTCTCTCAAAGTGGTAAGGAAGAAACTTGTCCAAAGACCACCCATGCTGCTTGAAATGCATTGTGCCTGTGATTGGCTAGGCTTAGAGGGGTCCAATCCGATTCAAGCTTGAGCTACAAGGAGGGGTCAACCAAAGCAAGCAAGGGTGATGCTGGGGGGGTATACTCCCTCTCACACACACTCACTTTCTCTCATTCTCACTCTGTGAAAGTGCAAGAGTTCGTCTCCTTCTCCAAGCTTGAGAAGTTGAGAGCCTACACCAACACTCTTGGCTATGGAATGCAAATCCAACCAAAATCCATGCTTCAATGCTATGCTAGCCATCTTCTTTATCTCTATTACTATGCTACTATGCTATGCTAAGCTACAACAGTAATACAATTGAGGAGTCTATTTCTTTTTCGTATGATACTTCTTCTATTTTTTTCTCGTATGTTACTTATTCTTTCTCTTCCCTTTCCTCACTCCCTGCTAGCTCTCTCCATCCTTGAAGATGTTTGAGGTCTGGGGATTGAGACGGAGGATATGTTAATGCTTTTGCAACTTAATTAAAGGCATCATTTTGGTGTATGGAGTCTACCATCTTCATTGCACCAACGAGGTCTCAAGGAACACAATCTTGTATTGCACCAAGTCTCTCTTTATGGGGGAAACTACAATACAAAAGCCTTTCGGAGAAGGGACCAGCTCAACATAAATCCGATCCTCAATTGTTGTCAATTTCTCTAACCCTTTCTCTCTCGCTTTTACAAGCATTGTTTATGCCAAGCTAATTAGGGTTAATGTTCATTTTGCTACCTTGAATCAATTACTCTTCTTATGCTCTTTAAGAATTCTCTTAAAGTAAATGCTCACTATTAATATTTCAATTTCCACTAGAGCCAATGTTATAGCCATATTTCTTTACAAATATTTTGTCATCCCTTCGTTCAAATACCTTAAATCTCGCGCACATATGTCTTCCATGCTTGAACCCCAGCTCCATGTAGCCCATAACTTGTTTTTTAGAGAGAGAGAGAGAGAGAGAGAGAGAGAGAGAGAGAGAGAGAGAGACTGAATTATCGTCCATGGAGGTCAGATATGACCTATGGGACCAAAAACAAACATTACTGCGGTTGCTCCTTAAGCGAAAGATGATGATACATATTAGTTAAGGATTGAGGGTCCATCTGGAAGATGAAAGGAGAAAATAAAAACCCGGGGGGGGGAGGGGGGGGGGGGGGGGGGTCAGGTGTGGGGAGAGCCGATTTGGGATTTTGAAACTCCTAGATGATTGCTTTGCCGCCTCGGTAGACTGCTCATTTGCCTCGTTTGCGGGCTTCATGTACCTTCTTGAGCTCTTCACTTTTGTGTTTGAGTTGTAGCAGATTAAGTTCTTTTGCAATCGAAAACTTGGTATCTTTGAGAAGACGTGATTGTTGGAGAATCTTGAGCCAACCTTCTCGACTTTCAAATTCAAGGATGAAATGCCCGCTTGGTATAGGCTTGTCAGGGCCTCTCAAGGTGATACAATCTATTGCGCATTGTAGTCGAGCTTGATTGGCTTGCAATTTTCGTTGAGGAAATTGATGCGCTCCAAGAAATCATTCTTGGTCGTCTCCCATGCTTGAGGTATCCCACCAATGCGGACTTTGAGGGCATTTTCTTCTTGTAGTTGTCGTTCTCGAAGCTTTGCTATCACACACGTCTTCACCTTTTTAATTGTTGCGAGTGGGTTTCGATGGCCTTGGCTTCAACTTCTTTCACTTTGTTGGTGGCGAAATCGATCATGGAATCAAATCATGGCTCGAGCTTGCTAAGGAGAACTTTGAGGTCACGATTCTCCTCTATGACCCGATTGATGGCTGCTTGGAGGTGCTCAATTCGCTCGGTTTTTTTCGAGGCTTCCAAAATGGCGGCAAAACTTGGTCGTGTTCTCACAAGGGTCTTCCGGGTTGTCTTCATCTTTCCTATGAAAAGCTGCTTGTATTAAGAAGTACCCTAATGTCAATGTAGGCACTTCAAAGAAGAGTCGACACCCAAAGTATGCAGGCCACCCTTGCATGCGGGAAACTGCTTCTGTGTAAGAGGCTGATTCAAAAAACCAACACACACACACAAAATTGTTTGTATGCAAGACTCACCGCTTGCTTCTGTGTATGAAGCCAATTTAGAATATCAACACAAGACTTCCAAAAAAATTCAACTAGCAAGGGCGAGGTAGTGAACAGCGCTAAAAATCGAATGGCAAGGCAATGAAAAATTGCTTGGCGAGGCAGTGAAATGGGGCTGAGGGAGAGGCACAGAATGAGGCTACAAGGGAGGCCTACGGGTCGTGTTGAGAAGGGAAGGGCGAAGCTTAGTGCTAACACCCCCCCCCCCCCATGGGGTTGCCCCTCGTCTAGGGAGGGCTATGGAAACGCGAGGTTATGGTCTGAGCTAGGGCACGGTTGGACTGTGGAAACACGAGAGAGAGAGA